>NC_133569.1:6060606-6363636 GCF_048773025.1 Camelus bactrianus
GAACGAACGTCTCTCCACACGCTCAGTTCTGAGAGATAAGTGTGTGTGAAAGCCGTCCTTCACCTAGCTTGTTGGGAACACAAAGTTTCTATTCAGATGCCAACTCCACTCCATACATATATATGGGGAGTTTCTAGCTCCAGCTCTTTTTTACACTGAAAACTGCAGGAACTTCAAACCGGCACTAGGAAACAGACTGAGAAACCAGATTAAAAGTTTCTCCTGCAACCCATTCCCTTTGTGCTAGATGAACGAACGTCTCTGCACATGCTCAGTTCTGAGAGATAAGTGTGTGTGAAAGCCGTCCTTCACCTAGCTTGTTGTGAACACAAAGTTTCTCTTCAGTTGCAAACTCCACTCCATACATATTTATGGGGAAGTACTAGCTCCAACTCGGTTTTACAGTGAAAACTGCAGGAACTTCAAACTGGCACTAGGAAACAGACTGAGAAACCAGAGTACAAGTTTCACCTGCAACCAGTTCCCTTTGTGCTAGATGAACGAACGTCTCTCCACATGCTCAGTTCTGAGAGATAATTGTGTGTGAAAGCCGTCCTTCACCTAGCTTGTTGGGAACACAAAGTTTCTCTTCAGTTGCAAACTCCACTCCATACATATATATGGCGAGGTACTAGCTCCAACTCGGTTTTACAGTGAAAACTGCAGGAACTTCAAACCGGCACTAGGAAACAGACTGAGAAACCAGAGTAAAAGTTTCTCCTGCAACCCGTTCCCTTTGTGCTAGATGAACGAACGTCTCTCCACATGCTCAGTTCTGAGAGATAAGTGTGTGTGAAAGCCGTCTTTCACCTAGCTTTTTGGGAACACAAAGTTTCTCTTCAGATGCCAACTCCACTCCATACATATATATGGGGAGGGACTAGCTCCAACTCGGTTTTACACTGAAAACTGCAGGAACTTCAAACCGGCACTAGGAAACAGACTGAGAAACCAGAGTAAAAGTTTCTCAAGCAACCCGTTCCCTTTGTGCTAGATGAACGAACGTCTCTCCACATGCTCAGTTCTGAGAGATAAGTGTGTGTGAAAGCCGTCCTTCACCTAGCTTGTTGGGAACACAAACTTTCTCTTCAGTTGCAAACTCCACTCCATACATATTTATGGCGAAGTACTAGCTCCAACTCGGTTTTACAGTGAAAACTGCAGGAACTTCAAACCGGCACTAGGAAACAGACTGAGAAACCAGAGTAAAAGTTTCCCCTGCAACCCGTTCCCTTTGTGCTAGATGAACGAACGTCTCTCCAGATGCACAGTTCTGAGAGATAAGTGTGTGTGAAAGCCGTCCTTCACCTAGCTTGTTGGGAACACAAAGTTTCTCTTCAGTTGCAAACTCCATTCCACACATATATACGGGGAGGTACTAGCTCCAACTCGGTTTTACAGTGAAATTTGCAGGAACTTCAAACCGGCACTAGGGAACATACTGAGAAACCAGATTAAAAGTTTCTCCTGCAAACCGTTCCCTTTGTGCTAGATGAACGAACGTCTCTCCACAAGCTCATTTCTGAGAGATAATTGTGTGTGAAAGCCGTCCTTCACCTAGCTTGTTGGGAACACAAAGTTTCTCTTCAGTTGCAAACTCCACTCCATACATATATATGGCGAGGTACTAGCTCCAACTCGGTTTTACAGTGAAAACTGCAGGAACTTCAAACCGGCACTAGGAAACAGACTGAGAAACCAGAGTAAAAGTTTCTCCTGCAACACGTTCCCTTTGTGCTAGATGAACGAACGTCTCTCCACACGCTCAGTTCTGAGAGATAAGTGTGTGTGAGAGCCGTCTTTCACCTAGCTTTTTGGGAACACAAAGTTTCTCTTCAGATGCCAACTCCACTCCATACATATATATGGGGAGGTACTAGCTCCAACTCTGTTTTACACTGAAAACTGCAGGAACTTCAAACCGGCACTAGGAAACAGACTGAGAAACCAGAGTAAAAGTTTCTCAAGCAACCCGTTCCCTTTGTGCTAGATGAACGAACGTCTCTCCACATGCTCAGTTCTGAGAGATAAGTGTGTGTGAAAGCCGTCCTTCACCTAGCTTGTTGGGAACACAAACTTTCTCTTCAGTTGCAAACTCCACTCCATACATATTTATGGCGAAGTACTAGCTCCAACTCGGTTTTACAGTGAAAACTGCAGGAACTTCAAACCGGCACTAGGAAACAGACTGAGAAACCAGAGTAAAAGTTTCCCTGCAACCCGTTCCCTTTGTGCTAGATGAACGAACGTCTCTCCAGATGCACAGTTCTGAGAGATAAGTGTGTGTGAAAGCCGTCCTTCACCTAGCTTGTTGGGAACACAAAGTTTCTCTTCAGGTGCAAACTCCACTCCATACATATATATGGGGAGGTACCAGCTCCAACTCGGTTTTACAGTGAAAACTGCAGGAACTCAAACCGGCAGTAGTAAACAGACTGAGATACCAGAGTAAAAGTTTCTCCTGCAACCCGTTCCTTTGTGCTAGATGAACGAACGTTTCTCCACACGCTCAGTAATGAGAGATAATTGTGTGTGAAAGCCGTCCTTCACCTAGCTTGTTAGGAACACAAAGTTTCTCTTCAGATGCCAACTCCACTCCATACATATATATGGGGAGGTACTAGCTCCAACTCGGTTTTGCAGTGAAAACTGCAGAAACTTCAAACCGGCACTAGGAAACAGACTGAGAAACCAGTGTAAAAGTTTCTCCTGCAACCCGTTCCCTTTGTGCTAGATGAACGAACGTCTCTCCACACGCTCAGTAATGAGAGATAAGTGTGTGTGAAAGCCGTCCTTCACCTAGCTTGTTGGGAACACAAAGTTTCTTTTCAGATGCCAACTCCACTCCATACATATATATGGGTAGGTACTAGCTCCAACTCTGTTTTACACTGAAAACTGCAGGAACTTCAAACCAGCACTAGGAAACAGACTGAGAAACCAGAGTAAAAGTTTCTCCTTCAACCCTTTCCCTTTGTGCTAGATGAACGAACGTCTCTCCACATGCTCAGTTCTGAGAGATAAGTGTGTGTGAAAGCCGTCCTTCACCTAGCTTGTTGGGAACACAAAGTTTCTCTTCAGTTGCAAACTCCAATCCATACATATTTATGGGGAAGTAATAGTTCCAACTCGGTTTTACAGTGAAAACTGCAGGAACTTCAAACCGGCACTAGGAAACAGACTGAGAAACCAGAGAAAAGTTTCTCCTGCAACCCGTTCCCTTTGTGCTAGATGAACGAACGTCTCTCCACATGCGCAGTTCTGAGAGATAAGTGTGTGTGAAAGCCGTCCTTCACCTATCTTGTTGGGAACACAGAGTTTCTCTTCAGTTGCAAACTCCACTCCACACATATATATGGGGAGGTACTAGCTCCAACTCGGTTTTGAAGTGAAAACTGCAGGAACTTCAAACCGGCACTAGGAAACAGACTGAGAAACCAGAGTAAAAGTTTCTCCTGCAACCCGTTCCCTTTGTGCTAGATGAACGAACGTCTCTCCACATGCTCAGTTCTGAGAGATAAGTGTGTGTGAAAGCCGCCCTTCACCTAGCTTGTTGGGAACACAAAGTTTCTCTTCAGTAGCAAACCCCACTCCATACATATATGTGGGGAGGTACAAGCTCCAACTCGGTTTTGCAGTGAAAACTGCAGGAACATCAAACCGGCACTAGGAAACAGACTGAGAAACCAGAGTAAAAATTTCTCCTGCAACCCGTTCCCTTTGTGCTAGATGAACGAACGTCTCTCCACATGCTCAGTTCTGAGAGATAAGTGCGTGTGAAAACCGTCCTGAACTTAGCTTGTTGGGAACACAAAGTTTCTCTGCAGTTGCAAACTCCACTCCATACATATATATGGGGAGGTACTATCTCCAACTCGGTTTTACAGTGAAAACTGCAGGAACTTCAAACCGGCACTAGGAAACAGACTGAGAAACCAGAGTAAAAGTTTCTCCTGCAACCCGTTCCCTTTGTGCTAGATGAACGAACGTCTCTCCACACGCTCAGTTCTGAGAGATAAGTATGTGTGAAAGCCGTCCTTCACCTAGCTTGTTGGGAACACAAACTTTCTCTTCAGTTGCAAAACCCACTCCATACATATTTGTGGGGAGGTACTAGCTCCAACTCGGTTTTGCAGTGAAAACTGCAGGAACATCAAACCGGCACTAGGAAACAGACTGAGAAACCAGAGTAAAAGTTTCTCCTGCAACCCGTTCCCTTTGTGCTAGATGAACGAACGTCTCACCACATGCTCAGTTCTGAGAGATAAGTGTGTGTGAAAGCCGTCCTTCACCTAGCTTGTTGGGAACACAAAGTTTCTCTTCAGTTGCAAACCCCACTCCATAAATATATGTGGGGAGGTACAAGCTCCAACTCGGTTTTGCAGTGAAAACTGCAGGAACTTCAAACCGGCACTAGGAAACAGACTGAGAAACCAGAGTAAAAATTTCTCCTGCAACCCGTTCCCTTTGTGCTAGATGAACGAACGTCTCTCCACATGCTCAGTTCTGAGAGTTAAGTGTGTGTGAAAGCCGTCCTTCACCTAGCTTGCTGGGAACACAAAGTTTCTCTTCAGTTGCAAACTCCACTCCTTACATATATATGGGGAGGTACTAGCTCCAACTCGGTTTTACAGTGAAAACTGCAGGAACTTCAAACCGGCACTAGGAAACAGACTGAGAAACCAGAGTAAAAGTTTCTCCTGCAACCCTTTCCCTTTGTGCTAGATGAACAAACGTCTCTCCACATGCTCAGTTCTGAGAGATAAGTGCGTGTGAAAACCGTCCTGAACCTAGCTTGTTGGGAACACAAAGTTTCTCTTCAGTTGCAAACTCCACTCCATACATATATATGGGGAGGTACTATCTCCAACTTGGTTTTACAGTGAAAACTGCAGGAACTTCAAACCGGCACTAGGAAACAGACTGAGAAACCAGAGTAAAATTTCTCCTGCAACCCGTTCCCTTTGTGCTAGATGAACGAACGTCTCTCCACACGCTCAGTTCTGAGAGATAAGTGTGTGTGAAAGCCGTCCTTCACCTAGCTTGTTGGGAACACAAAGTTTCTCTTAAGATGCCAACTCCACTCCATACATATATATGGGGAGGTACAGGCTCCAACTCTGTTTTACACTGAAAACTGCAGGAACTTCAAACCGGCACTAGGAAACAGACTGAGGAACCAGAGTAAAAGTTTCTCCTGCAACCCTTTCCCTTTGTGCTAGATGAACGAACGTCTCTCCACATGCTCAGTTCTGAGAGATAAGTGTGTGTGAAAGCCGTCCTTCACCTAGTTTGTTGGGAACACAAAGTTTCTCTTCAGTTGCAAACTCCACTCCATACATATTTATGGTGAGGTACTAGCTCCAACTCGGTTTTACAGTGAAAACTGCAGGAAATTCATACCGGCACTAGGAAACAGACTGAGAAACCAGAGTAAAAGTTTCTCCTGCAACCCGTTCCCTTTGTGCTAGATGAACGAACGTCTCTCCACATGCGCAGTTCTGAGAGATAAGTGTGTGTGAAAGCCGTCCTTCACCTAGCTTGTTGGGAACACAAAGTTTCTCTTCAGTTGCAAACTCCACTCCATACATATATATGGGGAGGTACTAACTCCAACTCGGTTTTGCAGTGAAAACTGCAGGAACTTCAAACCGGCACTAGGAAACAGACTGAGAAACCAGAGTAAAAGTTTCTCCTGCAACCCGTTCCCTTTGTGCTAGATGAATGAACGTCTCTCCACATGCTCAGTTCTGAGAGATAAGTGTGTGTGAAAGCCGTCCTTCACCTATCTTGTTGGGAACACAAACTTTCTCTTCAGTTGCAAACCCCACTCCATACATATATGTGGGGAGGTACTAGCTCCAACTCGGTTTTGCAGTGAAAACTGCAGGAACATCAAACCGGCACTAGGAAACAGACTGAGAAACCAGAGTAAAAGTTTCTCCTGCAACCCGTTCCCTTTGTGCTAGATGAACGAACGTCTCTCCACATGCTCAGTTCTGAGAGTTAAGTGTGTGTGAATGCCGTCCTTCACCTAGCTTGCTGGGAACACAAACATTCTCTTCAGTTGCAAACTCCACTCCATACATATATATGGGGTGGTACTAGCTCCAACTCGGTTTTACAGTGAAAACTGCAGGAACTTCAAACCGGCACTAGGAAACAGACTGAGAAACCAGAGTAAAAGTTTCTCCTGCAACCCGTTCCTTTTGTGCTAGATGAACAAACGTCTCTCCACATGCTCAGTTCTGAGAGATAATTGCGTGTGAAAACCGTCCTGCACCTAGCTTGTTGGGAACACAAAGTTTCTTTTAAGTTGCAAACTCCACTCCGTACACATATATGGGGAAGTACTAGCTCCAACTCTGTTTTACAGTGAAAACTGCAGGAACTTCAAACCGGCACTAGGAAACAGACTGAGAAACCAGAGAAAAGTTTCTCCTGCAACCCGTTCCTTTGTGCTAGATGAACGAACGTCTCTCCACATGCTCAGTTCTGAGAGATATGTGTTTGTGAAAGCCGTCCTTCACCTAGCTTTTAGGGAACACAAAGTTTCTCTTCAGTTGCAAACTCCACTCCATACATATATATGGGGAGGTACTATCTCCAACTCGGTTTTACAGTGAAAACTGCAGGAACTTCAAACCGGCACTAGGAAACATACTGAGAAACCAGAGTAAAAGTTCCTCCTGCAACCCGTTCCCTTTGTGCTAGATGAACGAACGTCTCTCCACACGCTCAGTTCTGAGAGATAAGTGTGTGTGAAAGCCGTCCTTCACCTAGCTTGTTGGGAACACATAGTTTCTCTTCAGTTGCAAACTCCACTCCGTACACATATATGGGGAAGTACTAGCTCCAACTCTGTTTTACAGTGAAAACTGCAGGAACTTCAAACCGGCACTAGGAAACAGACTGAGAAACCAGAGAAAAGTTTCTCCTGCAACCCGTTCCATTAGTGCTAGATGAACGAACGTCTCTCCACATGCGCAGTTCTGAGAGATATGTGTGTGTGAAAGCCGTCCTTCACCTAGCTTGTTGGGAACACAAAGTTTCTCTTCAGTTGCAAACTCCACTCCATACATATATATGGGGAGGTACTAACTCCAACTCGGTTTTGCAGTGAAAACTGCAGGAACTTCAAACCGGCACTAGGAAACAGACTGAGAAACCAGAGTAAAAGTTTCTCCTGCAACCCGTTCCCTTTGTGCTAGATGAACGAACGTCTCTCCACATGCTCAGTTCTGAGAGATAAGTGTGTGTGAAAGCCGTCCTTCACCTAGCTTGTTGGGAACACAAACTTTCTCTTCAGTTGCAAACCCCACTCCATACATATATGTGGGGAGGTACTAGCTCCAACTCGGTTTTGCAGTGAAAACTGCAGGAACATCAAACCGGCACTAGGAAACAGACTGAGAAACCAGAGTAAAAGTTTCTCCTGCAACCCGTTCCCTTTGTGCTAGATGAACGAACGTCTCTCCACATGCTCAGTTCTGAGAGTTAAGTGTGTGTGAAAGCCGTCCTTCACCTAGCTTGCTGGGAACACAAACATTCTCTTCAGTTGCAAACTCCACTCCATACATATATATGGGGAGGTACTAGCTCCAACTCGGTTTTACAGTGAAAACTGCAGGAACTTCAAACCGGCACTAGGAAACAGACTGAGAAACCAGAGTAAAAGTTTCTCCTGCAACCCGTTCCTTTTGTGCTAGATGAACAAACGTCTCTCCACATGCTCAGTTCTGAGAGATAATTGCGTGTGAAAACCGTCCTGCACCTAGCTTGTTGGGAACACAAAGTTTCTTTTAAGTTGCAAACTCCACTCCGTACACATATATGGGGAAGTACTAGCTCCAACTCTGTTTTACAGTGAAAACTGCAGGAACTTCAAACCGGCACTAGGAAACAGACTGAGAAACCAGAGAAAAGTTTCTCCTGCAACCCGTTCCATTAGTGCTAGATGAACGAACGTCTCTCCACATGCTCAGTTCTGAGAGATATGTGTTTGTGAAAGCCGTCCTTCACCTAGCTTTTAGGGAACACAAAGTTTCTCTTCAGTTGCAAACTCCACTCCATACATATATATGGGGAGGTACTATCTCCAACTCGGTTTTACAGTGAAAACTGCAGGAACTTCAAACCGGCACTAGGAAACATACTGAGAAACCAGAGTAAAAGTTCCTCCTGCAACCCGTTCCCTTTGTGCTAGATGAACGAACGTCTCTCCACACGCTCAGTTCTGAGAGATAAGTGTGTGTGAAAGCCGTCCTTCACCTAGCTTGTTGGGAACACATAGTTTCTCTTCAGTTGCAAACTCAAATCCATACATATTTATGGGGAAGTACTAGCTCCAACTCGGTTTTACAGTGAAAACTGCAGGAACTTCAAACCGGCACTAGGAAACAGACTGAGAAACCAGAGTAAAAGTTTCTCCTGC
The DNA here is from genome assembly GCF_048773025.1 of Camelus bactrianus. Taxonomy (NCBI): domain Eukaryota; kingdom Metazoa; phylum Chordata; class Mammalia; order Artiodactyla; family Camelidae; genus Camelus; species Camelus bactrianus. Next base: position 6,069,041 of record NC_133569.1, read on the forward strand.
AAACCGTTCCCTTTGTGCTAGATGAACGAACGTCTCTCCACATGCGCATTTCTGAGAGATAAGAGTGTGTGAAAGCCGTCCTTCACCTAGCTTGTTGGGAACACAAAGTTTCTCTTCAGTTGCAAACTCCACTCCACACATATATATGGGGAGGTACTAGCTCCAAATCGGTTTTGCAGTGAAAACTGCAGGAACTTCAAACCGGCACTAGGAACCAGACTGAGAAACCAGAGTAAAAGATTCTCCTGCAACCCGTTCCCTTTGTGCTAGATGAACGAACGTCTCTCCACATGCTCAGTTCTGAGAGATAAGTGTGTGTGAAAGCCGACCTTCACCTAGCTTGTTGGGAACACAAAGTGTCTCTTCAGTTTCAAACCACACTCCATACATATATGTGGGGAGGTAATAGCTCCAACTCGGTTTTGCAGTGAAAACTGCAGCAACATCAAACCGGCACTAGGAAACAGACTGAGAAACCAGAGAAAAGTTTGTCCTGCAACCCGTTCCCTTTGTGCTAGATGAACGAACGTCTCTCCACATGCTCAGTTCTGAGAGTTAATTGTGTGTGAAAGCCGTCCTTCAACTAGCTTGCTGGGAACACAAAGTTTCTCTTCAGTTGCAAACTCCACTCCATACATATATATGGGGAGGTACTAGCTCCAACTCGGTTTTACAGTGAAAACTGCAGGAACTTCAAACCGGCACTAGGAAACAGACTAAGAAACCAGAGTAAAAGTTTCTCCTGCAACCCGTTCCCTTTGTGCTAGATGAACAAACGTCTCTCCACATGCTCAGTTCTGAGAGATAATTGCGTGTGAAAACCGTCCTGCACCTAGCTTGTTGGGAACACAAAGTTTCTTTTAAGTTGCAAACTCCACTCCGTACACATATATGGGGAAGAACTAGCTCCAACTCTGTTTTACAGTGAAAACTGCAGGAACTTCAAACCGGCACTAGGAAACAGACTGAGAAACCAGAGAAAAGTTTCTCCTGCAACCCGTTCCATTAGTGCTAGATGAACGAACGTCTCTCCACATGCTCAGTTCTGAGAGATATGTGTTTGTGAAAGCCGTCCTTCACCTAGCTTTTAGGGAACACAAAGTTTCTCTTCAGTTGCAAACTCCACTCCATACATATATATGGGGAGGTACTATCTCCAACTCGGTTTTACAGTGAAAACTGCAGGAACTTCAAACCAGCACTAGGAAACATACTGAGAAACCAGAGTAAAAGTTCTACCTGCAACCCGTTCCCTTTGTGCTAGATGAACGAACGTCTCTCCACACGCTCAGTTCTGAGAGATAAGTGTGTGTGAAAGCCGTCCTTCACCTAGCTTGTTGGGAACACATAGTTTCTCTTCAGTTGCAAACTCCAATCCATACATATTTATGGGGAAGTACTAGCTCCAACACGGTTTTACAGTGAAAACTGCAGGAACTTCAAACCGGCACTAGGAAACAGACTGAGAAACCAGAGAAAAGTTTCTCCTGCAACCCGTTCCATTAGTGCTAGATGAACGAACGTCTCTCCACATGCTCAGTTCTGAGAGATATGTGTTTGTGAAAGCCGTCCTTCACCTAGCTTTTAGGGAACACAAAGTTTCTCTTCAGTTGCAAACTCCACTCCATACATATATATGGGGAGGTACTATATCCAACTCGGTTTTACAGTGAAAACTGCAGGAACTTCAAACCGGCACTAGGAAACATACTGAGAAACCAGAGTAAAAGTTCCACCTGCAACCCGTTCCCTTTGTGCTAGATGAACGAACGTCTCTCCACACGCTCAGTTCTGAGAGATAAGTGTGTGTGAAAGCCGTCCTTCACCTAGCTTGTTGGGAACACATAGTTTCTCTTCAGTTGCAAGCTCCAATCCATACATATTTATGGGGAAGTACTAGCTCCAACATGGTTTTACAGTGAAAACTGCAGGAACTTCAAACCGGCACTAGGAAACAGACTGAGAAACCAGAGTAAAAGTTTCTCCTGCAACCCGTTCCCTTTGTGCTAGATGAACGAACGTCTCTCCACATGCGCATTTCTGAGAGATAAGTGTGTGTGAAAGCCGTCCTTCACCTAGCTTGTTGGGAACACAAAGTTTCTTTTCAGGTGCAAACTCCACTCCACACATATATATGGGGAGGTACTAGCTCCAAATCGGTTTTGCAGTGAAAACTGCAGGAACTTCAAACCGGCACTAGGAAACAGACTGAGAAACCAGAGTAAAAGTTTCTCCTGCAACCCGTTCCCTTTGTGCTAGATGAACGAACGTCTCTCCACATGCTCAGTTCTGAGAGATAAGTGTGTGTGAAAGCCGACCTTCACCTAGCTTGTTGGGAACACAAAGTGTCTCTTCAGTTGCAAACCACACTCCATACATATATGTGGGGAGGTACTAGCTCCAACTCGGTTTTGCAGTGAAAACTGCAGCAACATCAAACCGGCACTAGGAAACAGACTGAGAAACCAGAGAAAAGTTTCTCCTGCAAACCGTTCCCTTTGTGCTAGATGAACGAACGTCTCTCCACATGCTCAGTTCTGAGAGTTAATTGTGTGTGAAAGCCGTCCTTCACCTAGCTTGCTGGGAACACAAAGTTTCTCTTCAGTTGCAAACTCCACTCCATACATATATATGGGGAGGTACTAGCTCCAACTCGGTTTTACAGTGAAAACAGCAGGAACTTCAAACCGGCACTAGGAAACAGACTGAGAAACCAGAGTAAAAGTTTCCCCTGCAACACGTTCCCTTTGTACTAGATGAACAAACGTCTCTCTACTTGCTCAGTTCTGAGAGATATGTGCGTGTGAAAACCGTCATGCACCTAGCTTGTTGGGAACACAAAGTTTCTTTTAAGTTGCAAACTCCACTCCGTACATATATATGGGGAGGTACTAGCTCCAACTCGGTTTTACAGTGAAAACTGCAGGAACTTCAAACCGGCACTAGGAAACAGACTGAGAAACCAGAGAAAAGTTTCCCCTGCCACCCGTTCCATTTGTGCTAGATGAACGAACGTCTCTCCACATGCTCAGTTCTGAGAGATATGTGTGTGTGAAAGCCGTCATTCACCTAGCTTGTTGGGAACACAAAGTTTCTCTTCATTTGCAAACTCCACTCCATATATATATATGGGGAGGTACTAGCTCCAACTTGATTTTACAGTGAAAACTGCAGGAACTTCAATCTGGCACTAGGAAACAGACTGAGAAACCAGAGTAAAAGTTTCTCCTGCATCCCGTTCCCTTTGTGCTAGATGAACGAACTTTTCTCCACATGCTCATTTCTGAGAGATAAGTGTGTGTAAAAGCCGTCCTTCACATAGCTTGTTGGGAACACAAAGTTTCTCTTCGGTTGAAAACTCCACTCCATACATATATATGGGGAGGTAATAGCTCCAACTCGGTTTTGCAGTGAAAACTGCAGGAACTTCAAACCGGCACTAGGAAACAGACTGAGAAGCCAGAGTAAAATTTTCTCCTGCAACCCGTTCCCTTTGTGCTAGATGAAAGAAAGTCTCTCCACATGCTCAGTTCTGAGAGATAATTGTGTCTGAAAGCCTTCCTTCACCTAGCTTGTTGGGAACACAAAGTTTCTCTTCAGATGCCAACTCCACTCCATACATATATATGGGAGGTACTAGCTCCAACTCTGTTTTACACTGAAAACTGCAGGAACTTCAAACCGGCACTTGGAAACAGACTGAGAAACCAGAGTAAAAGTTTCTCCTTCAACCCGTTCCCTTTGTGCTAGATGAACGAACGTCTCTCCACATGCTCATTTCTGAGAGATAAGTGTGTGTGAAAGCCGTCCTTCACCTAGCTTGTTGGGAACACAAAGTTTCTTTTTAGGTGCCAACACCACTCCATACATTTATATGGGGAGGTACTAGCTCCAACTCGGTTTTACAGTGAAAACTGCAGGAACTTCAAACCGGCACTAGGAAACAGACTGAGAAAACAGAGTAAAAGTTTCTCCTGCAACCCGTTCCCTTTGTGCTAGATGAACGAACGTCTCTCCACATGCTCAGTTCTGAGATATAAGTGCGTGTGAGAACCGTCCTGCACCTAGCTTGTTGGGAATACAAAGTTTCTTTTAAGTTGCAAACTCCACTCCGTACATATATATGGGGAGGTACTAGCTCCAACACGGTTTTACAGTGAAAACTGCAGGAACTTCAAACCAGCACTAGGAAACAGACTGAGAAACCAGAGTAATAGTTTCTCCTGCAAACCGTTCCCTTTGTGCTAGATGAACGACCGTCTCTCCACACGCTCATTTCTGAGAGATAAGTGTGTGTGAAAGCCTTCCATCACCTAGCATGTTGGGAACACAAATTTTCTCTTCAGAAGCCAACTCCACTCCATATATATATATATGAGGAGATACTAGCTCCAAATCGGTTTTACACTGAAAACTGCAGGAACTTCAAACCGGTACTAGGAAACAGACTGAGAAACCAGAATAAAAGTTTCTCCTGCAACACGTTCCCTTTGTGCTAGATGAACGAACGTCTATCCGCATGCTCAGTTCTGAGAGATAAGTGTGTGTGAAAGCCGTCCTTCACATAGCTTGTTGGGAAATCGAAGTTTCTCTTCAGTTGCAAACACCAATCCATACATATTTATGGGGAAGTACTAGCTCCAACTCGGTTTTACAGTGAAAACTGCAGGAACTTCAAACCGGCACTAGGAAACAGACCGAGAAACCAGAGTAAAAGTTTCTCCAGCAACAAGTTCCCTTTGTGCTAGATGAACGAACGTCTCTCCACATGCTCAGTTCTGAGAGATAAGTGTGTGTGAAAGCCGACCTTCACCTAGCTTGTTGGGAACACAAAGTGTCTCTTCAGTTGCAAACCACACTCCATACATATATGTGGGGAGGTACAAGCTCCAACTCGGTTTTGCAGTGAAAACTGCAGGAACTTCAAACCGGCACTAGGAAACAGACTGAGAAAACAGAGTAAAAGTTTCTCCTGCAACCCGTTCCCTTTGTGCTAGATGAACGAACGTCTCTCCACATGCTCAGTTCTGAGATATAAGTGCGTGTGAGAACCGTCCTGCACCTAGCTTGTTGGGAATACAAAGTTTCTTTTAAGTTGCAAACTCCACTCCGTACATATATATGGGGAGGTACTAGCTCCAACTCGGTTTTACAGTGAAAACTGCAGGAACTTCAAACCGGCACTAGGAAACAGACTGAGAAACCAGAGTAAAAGTTTCCCCTGCAACACGTTCCCTTTGTACTAGATGAACAAACGTCTCTCCACATGCTCAGTTCTGAGAGATATGTGCGTGTGAAACCGTCATGCACCTAGCTTGTTGGGAACACAAAGTTTCTTTTAAGTTGCAAACTCCACTCCGTACATATATATGGGGAGGTACTAGCTCCAACACTGTTTTACAGTGAAAACTGCAGGAACTTCAAACCGGCACTAGGAAACAGACTGAGAAACCAGAGAAAAGTTTCCCCTGCCACCCGTTCCATTTGTGCTAGATGAACGAACGTCTCTCCACATGCGCAGTTCTGAGAGATAAGTGTGTGTGAAAGCCGTCATTCACCTAGCTTGTTGGGAACACAACGTTTCTCTTCATTTGCAAACTCCACTCCATATATATATATGGGTATGTACTAGCTCCAACTTGATTTTACAGTGAAAAATGCAGGAACTTCAATCTGGCACTAGGAAACAGACTGAGAAACCAGAGTAAAAGTTTCTCCTGCATCCCGTTCCATTTGTCCTAGATGAACGAACTTTTCTCCACATGCTCAGTTCTGAGAGATAAGTGTGTGTAAAAGCCGTCCTTCAACTAGCTTGTTGGGAACACAAAGTTTCTCTTCGGTTGTAAACTCCACTCCATACATATATATGGGGAGGTAATAGCTCCAACTCGGTTTTGCAGTGAAAACTGCAGGAATTTCAAACCGGCACTAGGAAACAGACTTAGAAACCAGAGTAAAAGTTTCTCCTGCAACACGTTCCCTTTGTGCTAGATGAACGAACGTCTCTCCACATGCTCATTTCTGAGAGATAAGTGCGTGTGAGAACCGTCCTGCACCTAGCTTGTTGGGAATACAAAGTTTCTTTTAAGTTGCAAACTCCACTCCGTACATATATATGGGGGGGTACTAGCTCCAACACGGTTTTACAGTGAAAACTGCAGGAACTTCAAACCGGCACTAGGAAACAGACTGAGAAACCAGAGTAAAAGTTTCTCCTGCAAACCGTTCCCTTTGTGCTAGATGAACGACCGTCTCGCCACACGCTCATTTCTGAGATATAAGTGTGTGTGAAAGCCGTCCATCACCTAGCATGTTGAGAACACATATTTTCTCTTCACATGCCAACTCCACTCCATATATATATATATGAGGAGATACTAGCTCCAAATCTGTTTTACACTGAAAACTGCAGGAACTTCAAACCGGTACTAGGAAACAGACTGAGAAACCAGAGTAAAAGTTTCCCCTGCAACACGTTCCCTTTGTGCTAGATGAACGAACGTCTCTCCGCATGCTCAGTTCTGAGAGATAAGTGTGTGTGAAAGCCGTCCTTCACCTAGCTTGTTTGGAAAACGAAGTTTCTCTTCAGTTGCAAACACCAATCCATACATATTTATGGGGAAGTACTAGCTCCAACTCGGTTTTACAGTGAAAACTGCAGGAACTTCAAACCGGCACTAGGAAACAGACTGAGAAACCGGCGTAAAAGTTTCTCCTGCAACCCGTTCCCTTTGTGCTAGATGAACGATCGTCTCTCCACATGCGCAGTTCTGAGAGATAAGTGTGTGTGAAAGCCGTCCTTCACCTAGCATGTTGGGAACACAAAGTTTCTCTTCAGTTGCAAACTCCACTCCACACATATATATGGGGAGGTACTAGCTCCAACTCGGTTTTACAGTGAAAACTGCAGGAACTTCTAACCGGCACTAGGAAACAGACTGAGAAACCAGAGTAAAAGTTTCTCCTTCAAACAGTTCCCTTTTTGCTAGATGAAAGAACGTCTCTCCACATGCTCAGTTCTGAGAGATAAGTGTGTGTGAAAGCCGTCCTTCACCTAGCTTGTTGGGAACACAAAGTTTCTCTTCAGTTGCAAACTCCACTCCATACATATATATGGGGAGGTACTGGCTCCAACTCGGTTTTGCAGTGAAAACTGCACGAAATTCAAACCGGCACTAGGAAACAGACTGAGAAACCAGAGTAAAAGTTTCTCCTGCAAACCGTTCCCTTTGTGCTAGATGAACGAACGTCTCTCCACATGCTAAGTTCTGAGAGATAAGTGTGTGTGAAAGCCGTCCTTCACCTAGCTTGTTGGGAACACAAAGTTTCTCTACAGTTGCAAACTCCAATCCATAAATATATATGGGGAGGTAAGAGCTCCAACTCGGTTTTACAGAGAAAACTGCAGGAAATTCAAACCGGCACTAGGAAACAGACTGAGAAACTAGAGAAAAAGGTTCTCCTACAACCCGTTCCCTTTGTGCTAGATGAACGAACGTCTCTCCACATGCTCAGTTCTGAGAGACAAATGTGTGTGAAAGCCGCCTTTCACCTAGCTTGTTGGGAACACAAAGTTTCTATTCAGTTGCAAATTCCACTCCATACATATACATGGGGAGGTCCTAGCTCCAACTCGGTTTACAGTGAAAACTGCAGGAACATCAAACCGGCACTAGGAAACAGACTGAGAAACCAGAGTAAAATTTTCTCCTGCAAACCGTTCCATTTGTGCTAGATGAACGAAAGTCTCTCCACATGCTCAGTTCTGAGAGATAAGTGTGTGTGAAAGCCATCCTTCACCTAGGTTGCTGGGAACACTAAGTTTCTCTTCAGTTGCCAACTCGACTCCATACATATATATTGGGAGGTACTAGCTCCAACTCCGTTTTACAATGAAAACTGCAGGAACTTCAAACCGGCACTAGGAAACAGACTGAGAAACCAGAGTAAAAGTTTTTCCAGCAACAAGTTCCCTTTGTGCTAGATGAACGAACGTCTCTCCACATGCTCAGTTCTGAGAGATAAGTGTGTGTGAAAGCCGTCCTTCACCTAGCTTGTTGGGAACACAAAGTTTCTCTTCAGTTGCAAACTCCACTCCATACATATATATGGGGAAGTAGTAGCTCCAACTCGGTTTTACAGTGAAAACTGCAGGAACTTCAAACCGGCACTAGGAATCAGACTGAGAAACCAGAGTAAAAGTTTCTCCTGCAACCCGTTCCCTTTGTGCTAGATGAACGAACGTCTCTCCACATGCTCAGTTCTGAGAGATAAGTGTGTGTGAAAGCCGTTCTTCAGCTAGCTTGTTGGGAACACAAAGTTTCTCTTCAGTTGGAAACTCCACTCCACACATATATATGGGGAGGTTCTAGCTCTAACTCGGTTTTGCAGTGAAAACTGCAGGAACTTCAAAACGGCACTAGGAAACACACTGAGAAACCAGAGTAGAAGTTTCTCCTGCATCCCGTTTCCTTTGTGCTAGATGAACGAACGTCTCTCAACATGCTCAGTTCTGAGAGATAAGTGTGTGTGAAAGCCGTCCTTCACCTAGCTTGTTGGGAACACAAAGTTTCTCTTCAGTTGCAAACTCCACTCCATACATATATATGGGGATGTACTAGCTCCAACTCGGATTTGCAGTGAAAACTGCAGGAACTTCAAACCGGCACTAGGAAACAGACTGAGAAACCAGAGTAAAAGTTTCTCCTGCAAACCGTTCCCTTTGTGCTAGATGAACGAACGTCTCTCCACATGCTCAGTTCTGAGAGATATGTGTGTGTGAAAGCCGTCCTTCACCTAGCTTGTTGGGAACACAAAGTTTCTCTTCAGTTGCAAACTCCACTCCACACATATATATGGGGAGGTACTAGCTCCAACTCGGTTTTGCTGTGAAAACTGCAGGAACTTCAAAACGGCACAAGGAAACACACTGAGAAACCAGAGTAAAAGTTTCTCCTGCAACCGTTCCCTTTGTGCTAGATGAACGAACGTCTCTCCACATGCTCAGTTCTGAGAGATAAGTGTGTGTGAAAGCCGTCCTTCACCTAGGTTGCTGGGAACACTTAGTTTCTGTTCAGTTGCCAACTCGACTCCATACATATATATGGGGAGGTACTAGCTCCAACTCCGGTTTACACTTAAAACTGCAGGAACTTCAAACCGGCACTAGGAAACAGACTGAGAAACCAGAGTAAAAGTTTCTCCTGCAACACGTTCCCTTTGTGCTAGATGAACGAACGTCTCTCCACATGCTCAGTTCTGAGAGTTAATTGTGTCTGAAAGCCTTCCTTCACCTAGCTTGTTGGGAACACAAAGTTTCTCTTCAGATGCCAACTCCACTCCATACATATATATGGGAGGTACTAGCTCCAACTCTGTTTTACACTGAAAACTGCAGGAACTTCAAACCGGCACTAGGAAACAGACTGAGAAACCAGAGTAAAAGTTTCTCCTGCAACCCGTTCCCTTTGTGCTAGATGAACGAACGTCTCTCCACATGCTCAGTTCTGAGAGATAAGTGTGTGTGAAAGCCGTACTTCACCTAGCTTGTTTGGAACACAAAGTTTCTTTTTAGGTGCCAACACCACTCCATACATATATATGGGGAGGTACAAGCTCCAACTCGGTTTTACAGTGAAAACTGCAGGAACTTCAAACCGGCACTAGGAAACAGACTGAGAAAACAGAGTAAAAGTTTCTCCTGCATCCCGTTCCCTTTGTGCTAGATGAACGAACGTCTCTCCACATGCTCAGTTCTGAGAGATATGTGTGTGTGAAAGCCGTCCTTCACCTAGCTTGTTGGGAACACAAAGTTTCTCTTCAGTTGCAAACTCCACTCCACACATATATATGGGGAGGTACTAGCTCCAACTCGGTTTTGCTGTGAAAACTGCAGGAACTTCAAAACGGCACAAGGAAACAGACTGAGAAACCAGAGTAAACGTTTCTCCTGCAAACCGTTCCCTTTGTGCTAGATGAACGAACGTCTCTCCACATGCTCAGTTCTGAGAGATAAGTGTGTGTGAAAGCCGTCCTTCACCTAGGTTGCTGGGAACACTAAGTTTCTGTTCAGTTGCCAACTCGACTCCATACATATATATGGGGAGGTACTAGCTCCAACTCCGGTTTACACTTAAAACTGCAGGAACTTCAAACCGGCACTAGGAAACAGACTGAGAAACCAGAGTAAATGTTTCTCCTGCAACCCGTTCCCTTTGTGCTAGATGAACGAAAGTCTCTCCACATGCTCAGTTTTGAGAGATAAGTGTGTGTGAAAGCCGTCCTTCACGTAGGTTGCTGGGAACACTAAGTTTCTCTTCAGTTGCCAACTCGACTCCATACATATATATGGGGAGGTACTAGCTCCAACTCCGTTTTACACTGAAAACTGCAGTAACTTCAAACCGGCACTAGGAAACAGACTGAGAAACCAGAGTAAAAGTTTCTCCAGCAACAAGTTTCCTTTGTGCTAGATGAACGAACGTCTCTCCACATGCTCAGTTCTGAGAGATAAGTGTGTGTGAAAGCCGTCCTTCAACTAGCTTGTTGGGAACACAAAGTTTCTCTTCAGTTGCAAACTCCAATCCATACATATATATGGGGAAGTACTAGCTCCAACACGGTTTTACAGTGAAAACTGCAGGAACTTCAAACCGGCACTAGGAAACAGACTGAGAAACCAGAGTAAAAGTTTCTCCTGCAACCCGTTCCCTTTGTGCTAGATGAACGAACGTCTCACCACATGCTCAGTTCTGAGAGATAAGTGTGTGTGAAAGCCGTCCTTCAGATAGCTTGTTGGGAACACAAAGTTTCTCTTCAGTTGGAAACTCCACTCCACACATATATATGGGGAGGTACTAGCTCAAACTCGGTTTTGCAGTGAAAACTGCAGGAACTTCAAACTGGCACTAGGAAACAGACTGAGAAACCAGAGTAAAAGTTTCTCCTGCAACCCGTTTCCTTTGTGCTAGATGAACGAACGTCTCCCAACATGCTCAGTTCTGAGAGATAAGTGTGTGTGAAAGCCGTCCTTCACCTAGCTTGTTGGGAACACAAAGTTTCTCTTCAGTTGCAAACTCCATTCCATACATTTATATGGGGAGGTACTAGCTCGAACTCGGATTTGCAGTGAAAACTGCAGGAACTTCAAACCGGCACTAGGAAACAGACTGAAAAACCGGAGTAAAAGTTTCTCCTGCACCCCGTTCCCTTTTTGCTAGATGAACGAACTTGTCTCCACATGCTCAGTTCTGAGAGATAAGTGTGTGTGAAAGCCGTCCTTCACCTAGCTTATTGGGAACACAAAGATTCTCTTCAGTTGCAAACTCCAATCCATACATATATATGGGGAGGTAAAAGCTCCAACTCGGTTTTACAGTGAAAACTGCAGGAACTTTAAACCGGCACTAGGAAACAGACTGAGAAACCAGAGAAAATGTTTCTCCTGCAACCCGTTCCCTTTGTGCTAGATGAATGAACGTCTCTCCACACGCTCAGTTCTGAGAGATAAGTGTGTGTGAAAGCTGTACTTCACCTAGCTTGTTGGGAACACAAAGTTTCTCTTCAGTTGCAAACTCCACTCCATACATATTTATGGGGAGGTACTAGCTCCAAATCGCTTTTACAGTGAAAACTGCAGGAACTTCAAACCGGCACTAGGAAACAGACTGAGAAACCAGAGTAAAAGTTTCTCCTGCAACCCGTTCCCTTTGTGCTAGATGAACGAACGTCTCTCCACATGCTCAGTTCTGAGAGATAAGTGTATGTGAAAGCCGTCCTTCACCTAGGTTGCTGGGAACACTAAGTTTCTCTTCAGTTGCCAACTAGACTCCATACATATATATGGGGAGGTACTAGCTCCAACTCCGGTTTACACTTAAAATTGCAGGAACTTCAAACAGGCACTAGGAAACAGACTGAGAAACCAGAGTAAAGTTTCTCCAGCAACAAGTTCCCTTTGTGCTAGATGAACGAACGTCTCTCCACATGCTCAGTTCTGAGAGATAAGTGTGTGTGAAAGCCGTTCTTCACCTAGCTTGTTGGGAACACAAAGTTTCTCTTCAGTTGCAAACACCACTCCATACATATATATGGGGAAGTACTAGCTCCAACTCGGTTTTACAGTGAAAACTGCAGGAACTTCAAACCGGCATTTGGAAACAGACTGAGAAACCAGAGTAAATGTTTCTCCTGCAACCCGTTCCCTTTGTGCTAGATGAACGAACGTCTGTCCACATGCTCAGTTCTGAGAGATAAGTGTGTGTGAAAGCCGTCCTTCAGCTAGCTTGTTGGGAACACAAAGTTTCTCTTCAGTTGGAAACTCCACTCCACACATATATATGAGGAGGTACTAGCTCGAACTCGGTTTTGCAGTGAAAACTGCAGGAATTTAAAACTGGCACTAGGAAACAGACTGAGAAACCAGAGTAATAGTTTCTCCTGCAACCCGTTTCCTTTGTGCTAGATGAACGAACGTCTCTCAACATGCTCAGTTCTGAGAGATAAGTGTGTGAGAAAGCCGTCTTTCACCTAGCTTATTGGGAACACAAAGTTTCTCTTCAGTTGCAAACTCCACTCCATACATATATATGGGGAGGTACTAGCTCCAACTCGGATTTGCAGTGAAAACTGCAGGAAGTTCAAACCGGCACTAGGAAACAGACTGAGAAACCAGAGTAAAAGTTTCTCCTGCAAACCGTTCCCTTTGTGCTAGGTGAACGAACGTCTCTCCACATGCTCAGTTCTGAGAGATAATTGTGTGTGAAAGCCGTTCTTCACCTAGCTTGTTGGGAACCCAAAGATTCTCCTCAGTTGCAAACTCCAATCCATACATATATATGGGGAGGTAAAAGCTCCAACTCGGTTTTACAGTGAAAACTGCAGGAACTTCAAACCGGCACTAGGAAACAGACTGAGAAACCAGAGAAAATGTTTCTCCTGCAACCCGTTCCCTTTGTGCTAGATGAACGAACGTCTCTCCACACGCCCAGTTCTGAGAGATAAGTGTGTGTGAAAGCCGTCCTTCACCTAGCTTGTTGGGAAAACATATATTCTCTTCAGATGCCAACTCCACTCCATATATATATATATGAGGAGGTACTAGCTCCAACTCTTTTTACAGTGAAAACTGCAGGAACTTCAAACCGGCACTAGGAAACTGACTGAGAAACCAGAGTAAAAGTTTCTCCTACAACACGTTCCATTTGTGCTAGATGAACGAACGTCTCTTCACATGCTCAGTTCTCATAGATAAGTGTGTGTGAAAGCCGTCCTTCACCTAGCTTGTTGGGAACACAAAGTTTCTCTTAAATTTCAAACTCCAATCCATACATATATATGGGGAAGTACTAACAACAAATCGGTTTTACAGTGAAAACTGCAGGAACTTCAAACCGGCACTTGGAAACAGACTGAGAAACCGGAGTAAAAGTTGCTCCTGCAACCCGTTCCCTTTGCGCTAGATGAACGAACGTCTCTCCACATGCGCAGTTCTGAGAGATAAGTGTGTGTGAAAGCCGTCCTTCACCTAGCTTGTTGGGAACACAAAGTTTCTCTTCAGTTGCAAACTCCACTCCACACATATATATGGGGAGGTGCTAGCTCCAAGTCGGTTTTGCTGTGAAAACTGCAGGAACTTCAAACCGGCACTTGGAAACAGACTGAGAAACCAGAGTAAAAGTTTCTCCTGCAACCCGTTCCCTTTGTGCTAGATGAACGAACGTCTCTCCACATGCTCAGTTCTGAGAGATATGTGTGTGTGAAAGCCGTCCTTCACCTAGCTTGTTGGGAACACAAAGTTTCTCTTCAGTTGCAAACTCCACTCCATACATATATATGGGGAGGTACTAGCTCCAACTCGGTTTTGCAGTGAAAACTGCAGGAAATTCAAACTGGCACTAGGAAACAGACTGAGAAACCAGAGTAAAAGTTTCTCCTGCAACCCGTTCCCTTTGTGCTAGATGAACGAACGTCTCTCCACATGCTCAGTTCTGAGAGATAAGTGTGTGTGAAAGCCGTCCTTCACCTAGCTTGTTGGGAACACAAAGTTTCTCTTCAGTTGCAAACTCCAATCCATAAATATATATGGGGAGGTAAGAGCTCCAACTCGGTTTTACAGTGAAAACTGCAGGAAATTCAAACCGGCACTAAGAAACAGACTGAGAAACCAGAGTAAATGTTTCTCCTACAACCCGTTCCCTTTGTGCTAGATGAACGAACGTCTCTCCACATGCTCAATTCTGAGAGATAAATGTGTGTGAAAGCCGCCTTTCACCTAGCTTGTTGGGAACACAAAGTTTGTTTCAGTTACAAACTCCACTCAATACATATATATGGGGAGGTTCTAGCTCCAACTCGGTTTTACAGTGAAAACTGCAGGAACTTCAAACCGGCACTAGGAAACAGACTAAGAACCAGAGTAAAAGTTTCCCCTGCAAACTGTTCCTTTTGTGCTACACGAACGAACGTCTATCCACATGCTCTTTTCTGAGAGATAAGTGTGTGTGAAAACCGTCCTTCACCTAGCTTGTTGGGATCACAAAGTTTCTTTTAAGTTGCAAACTCCACTCCGTACATATATATGGGTAGGTACTAGCTCCAACTCGGTTTTACAGTGAAAACTGCAGGAACTTCAAACCGGCACTAGGAAACAGACTGAGAAACCAGAGTAAAAGTTTCTCCTGCAACCCGTTCCCTTTGTGCTAGATGAACGAACTTTTCTCCACATGCTCAGTTCTGAGAGTTAAGTGTGTGTGAATGCCGTCCTTCACCTAGCTTGTTGGGAACACAAAGTTTCTCTTCAGTTGCAAACTCCACTCCATACATATATATGGGGAGGTAATAGCTCCAACTCGGTTTTACAGTGAAAACTGCAGGAAATTCAAACCGGCACTAGGAAACAGACTGAGAAACCAGAGTAAAAGTTTCTCCTGCAACCCGTTCCCTTTGTGCTATATGAACGAACGTCTCTCCACATGCTCAGTTCTGAGAGATAATTGTGTGTGAAAGCCGTCCTTCACCTAGCTTGTTGGGAACACAAAGTTTCTCTTAAGTTGCAAACTCCAATCCATACATATATATGGGGAGGTACTAGCTCCAACTCGGTTTTGCAGTGAAAACTGCAGGAACTTCAAACCGGCACTAGGAATCAGACTGAGAAACCAGAGTAAAAATTTCTGCTGCAACCCGTTCCCTTTGTGCTATATGAACGAAAGTCTCTCCACATGCTCAGTTCTGAGAGATAATTGTGTGTGAAAGCCGTCCTTCACCTAGCTTGTTGGGAACACAAAGTTTCTTTTAAGTTGCAAACTACACTCCGTACATATATATGGGGAGGTACTAGCTCCAACCCGTTTTTACTCTGAAAACTGCATTAACTTCAAACCGGCACTAGGAAACAGACTGAGAATCCAGAGTAAAAGTTTCTCCTGCAACCCGTTCCCTTTGTGCTAGATGAACGAACGTCTCCCCACATGCTCATTTCTGAGAGATTAGTGTGTGTGAAAGCCGTCCTTCACCTAGCTTGTTGGGAACACATAGTTTCTCTTCAGTTGCAAACTCCACTCCATACATATATATGGGGAGGTAATAGCTCCAACTCGGTTTTACAGTGAAAACTGCAGGAACTTCAAACCGGCACTAGGAAACAGACTGAGAAACCAGAGAAAAGTTTCTCCTGCAACCCGTTCCATTTGTGCTAGATGAACGAACGTCTCTCCACATGCTCAGTTCTGAGAGATATGTGTGTGTGAAAGCCGTCCTTCACCTAGCTTTTTGGGAACACAAAGTTTCTCTTCAGTTGCAAACTCCACTCCATATATATATATGGGGAGGTACTAGCTCCAACTTGGTTTTACAGTGAAAACTGCAGGAAGATCAAACTGGCACTAGGAAACAGGCTTGAGAAACCAGAGTAAAAGTTTCTCCTGCAACCCGTTCCCTTTGTGCTAGATGAACGAACTTTTCTCCACATGCTCAGTTCTGAGAGTTATGTGTGTGTGAATGCCGTCCTTAACCTAGCTTGTTGGGAACACAAAGTTTCTCTTCAGTTGCAAACTCCACTCCATACATATATATGTGGAGGTAATAGCTCCAACTCGGTTTTACAGTGAAAACTGCAGGAACTTCAAACCGGCACTAGGAAACAGACTGAGAAACCAGAGTAAAAGTTTCTCCTGCAACCCGTTCCCTTTGTGCTAGATGAACGAAAGTCTCTCCACATGCTCAGATCTGAGAGATAAGTGTGTGTGAAAGCCGTCCTTCACCTAGGTTGCTGGGAACACTAAGTTTCTCTTCAGTTGCCAACTCGACTCCATACATATATATGGGGAGGTACTAGCTCCAACTCCGGTTTACACTTAAAACTGCAGGAACTTCAAACCGGCACTAGGAAACAGACTGAGAAACCAGAGTAAAGTTTCTCCAGCAACAAGTTCCCTTTGTGCTAGATGAACGAACGTCTCTCCACATGCTCAGTTCTGAGAGATAATTGTGTGTGAAAGCCGTCCTTCACCTAGCTTGTTGGGAACACATAGTTTCTCTTCAGTTGCAAACTCCACTCCATACATATATATGGGGAAGTACTAGCTCCAACTCGGTTTTACAGTGAAAACTGCAGGAACTTCAAACCGGCACTAGGAAACAGACTGAGAAACCAGAGTAAAAGTTTCTCCTGCAACCCGTTCCCTTTGTGCTAGATGAACGAACGTCTCTCCACATGCTCAGTTCTGAGAGATAAGTGTGTGTGAAAGCCGTCCTTCAGCTAGCTTGTTGGGAACACAAAGTTTCTCTTCAGTTGGAAACTCCACTCCACACATATATATGGGGAGGTACTAGCTCTAACTCGGTTTTGCAGTGAAAACTGCAGGATCTTCAAACTGGCACTAGGAAACAGACTGAGAAACCAGAGTAAAAGTTTCTCCTGCAACCCGTTTCCTTTGTGCTAGATGAACGAACGTCTCTCAACATGCTCAGTTCTGAGAGATAAGTGTGTGTGAAAGCCGTCCTTCACCTAGCTTGTTGGGAACACAAAGTTTCTCTTCAGTTGCAAACTCCACTCCATACATATATATGGGGAGGTACTAGCTCCAACTCGGTTTTGCAGTGAAAACTGCAGGAACTTCAAACCGGCACTTGGAAACAGACTGAGAAACCAGAGAAAATGTTTCTCCTGCAACCCGTTCCCTTTGTGCTAGATGAACGAACGTCTCTCCACACGCTCAGTTCTGAGAAATAAGTTTGTGTGAAAGCCGTCCCTCACCTAGCATGTTGGGAAAACATATTTTCTCTTCAGATGCCAACTCCACTCCATATATATATATATGAGGAGGTACTAGCTCCAACTCTGTTTTACAGTGAAAACTGCAAGAACTTCAAACCGGCACTAGGAAACAGACTGAGAAACCAGAGTAAAAGTTTCTCCTGCAACACGTTCCCTTTGTGCTAGATGAACGAACGTCTCTCCACATGCGCAGTTCTGAGAGATAAGTGTGTGTGAAAGCCGTCCTTCACCTAGCTTGTTGGGAACACAAAGTTTCTCTTCAGTTGCAAACTCCACTCCACACATCTATATGGGGAGGTACTAGCTCCAAGTCTGTTTTGCTGTGAAAACTGCAGGAACTTCAAACCGGCACTTGGAAACAGACTGACAAACCAGAGTAAAAGTTTCTCCTGCAACACGTTCCCTTTGTGCTAGATGAACGAACGTCTCTCCACATGCTCAGTTCTGAGAGATAAGTGTGTGTGAAAGCCGTACTTCACCTAGCTTGTTGGGAACACAAAGTTTCTCTTCAGTTGCAAACTCCACTCCACACATATATATGGGGAGGTAATAGCTCCAACTCGGTTTTACAGTGAAAACTGCAGGAACTTCAAACCTGCACTAGGAAACAGACTGAGAAACCAGAGAAAAGTTTCTCCTGCAACCCGTTCCATTTGTGCTAGATGAACGAACGTCTCTCCACATGCTCAGTTCTGAGAGATATGTGTGTGTGAAAGCCGTCCTTCACCTAGCTTTTTGGGAACACAAAGTTTCTCTTCAGTTGCAAACTCCACTCCATATATATATATGGGGAGGTACTAGCTCCAACTTGGTTTTACAGTGAAAACTGCAGGAAGATCAAACTGGCACTAGGAAACAGGCTTGAGAAACCAGAGTAAAAGTTTCTCCTGCAACCCATTCCCTTTGTGCTAGATGAACGAACTTTTCTCCACATGCTCAGTTCTGAGAGTTATGTGTGTGTGAATGCCGTCCTTAACCTAGCTTGTTGGGAACACAAAGTTTCTCTTCAGTTGCAAACTCCACTCCATACATATATATGTGGAGGTAATAGCTCCAACTCGGTTTTACAGTGAAAACTGCAGGAACTTCAAACCGGCACTAGGAAACAGACTGAGAAACCAGAGTAAAAGTTTCTCCTGCAAACCGTTCCCTTTGTGCTAGATGAACGAAAGTCTCTCCACATGCTCAGATCTGAGAGATAAGTGTGTGTGAAAGCCGTCCTTCACCTAGGTTGCTGGGAACACTAAGTTTCTCTTCAGTTGCCAACTCGACTCCATACATATATATGGGGAGGTACTAGCTCCAACTCCGGTTTACACTTAAAACTGCAGGAACCTCAAACCGGCACTAGGAAACAGACTGAGAAACCAGAGTAAAGTTTCTCCAGCAACAAGTTCCCTTTGTGCTAGATGAACGAACGTCTCTCCACATGCTCAGTTCTGAGAGATAATTGTGTGTGAAAGCCGTCCTTCACCTAGCTTGTTGGGAACACAAAGTTTCTCTTCAGTTGCAAACTCCACTCCATACATATATATGGGGAAGTACTAGCTCCACCTCGGTTTTACAGTGAAAACTGCAGGAACTTCAAACCGGCACTAGGAAACAGACTGAGAAACCAGAGTAAAAGTTTCTCCTGCAAACCGTTCCCTTTGTGCTAGATGAACGAACGTCTCTCCACATGCTCAGTTCTGAGAGATAAGTGTGTGTGAAAGCCGTCCTTCAGCTAGCTTGTTGGGAACACAAAGTTTCTCTTCAGTTGGAAACTCCACTCCACACATATATATGGGGAGGTACTAGCTCTAACTCGGTTTTGCAGTGAAAACTGCAGGATCTTCAAACTGGCACTAGGAAACAGACTGAGAAACCAGAGTAAAAGTTTCTCCTGCAACCCGTTTCCTTTGTGCTAGATGAACGAACGTCTCTCAACATGCTCAGTTCTGAGAGATAAGTGTGTGTGAAAGCCGTCCTTCACCTAGCTTGTTGGGAACACAAAGTTTCTCTTCAGTTGCAAACTCCACTCCATACATATATATGGGGAGGTACTAGCTCCAACTCGGTTTTGCAGTGAAAACTGCAGGAACTTCAAACCGGCACTTGGAAACAGACTGAGAAACCAGAGAAAATGTTTCTCCTGCAACCCGTTCCCTTTGTACTAGATGAACGAACGTCTCTCCACACGCTCAGTTCTGAGAGATAAGTTTGTGTGAAAGCCGTCCCTCACCTAGCTTGTTGGGAAAACATATTTTCTCTTCAGATGCCAACTCCACTCCATATATATATATATGAGGAGGTACTAGCTCCAACTCTGTTTTACAGTGATAACTGCAAGAACTTCAAACCGGCACTAGGAAACAGACTGAGAAACCAGAGTAAAAGTTTCTCCTGCAACACGTTCCCTTTTTGCTAGATGAACGAACGTCTCTCCACATGCGCAGTTCTGAGAGATAAGTGTGTGTGAAAGCCGTCCTTCACCTAGCTTGTTGGGAACACAAAGTTTCTCTTCAGTTGCAAACTCCACTCCACACATCTATATGGGGAGGTACTAGCTCCAAGTCTGTTTTGCTGTGAAAACTGCAGGAACTTCAAACCGGCACTTGGAAACAGACTGACAAACCAGAGTAAAAGTTTCTCCTGCAACACGTTCCCTTTGTGCTAGATGAACGAACGTCTCTCCACATGCTCAGTTCTGAGAGATAAGTGTGTGTGAAAGCCGTACTTCACCTAGCTTGTTGGGAACACAAAGTTTCTCTTCAGTTGCAAACTCCACTCCACACATATATATGGGGTGGTACTAGCTCCAACTCGGTTTTGCAGTGAAAACTACAGGAAATTCAAACTGGCACTAGGAAACAGACTGAGAAACTAGAGTAAAAGTTTCTCCTGCAACCCGTTCCCTTTGTGCTAGATGAACGAACGTCTCTCCACATGCTCAGTTCTGAGAGATATGTGTGTGTGAAAGCCGTTCTTCACCTAGCTTTTTGGGAAAACAAAGTTTCTCTTCAGTTGCAAACTCCACTCCATATATATATATGGGGAGGTACTAGCTCCAAATTGGTTTTACAGTGAAAACAGCAGGAAGTTCAAACTGGCACTAGGAAACAGACTGAGAAACCAGAGTAAAAGTTTCTCCAGCAACCCGTTCCATTTGTGCTAGATGAACGAACTTGTCTCCACATGCTCAGATCTGAGAGATAAGTGTGTGTGAAAGCCGTACATCACCTAGCTTGTTGGGAACACAAAGTTTCTCTTCAGTTGCAAACTGCACTCCATACATATATATGGGGAGGTAATAGCTCCAACTTGGTTTTACAGTGAAAACTGCAGGAACTTCAAACCGGCACTAGGAAACAGACTGAGAAACCAGAGTAAAAGTTTCTCCTGCAACCCATTCTCTTTGTGCTATATGAACGAACGTCTCTCCACATGCTCAGTTCTGAGAGATAATTGTGTGTGAAAGCCGTCCTTAACCTAGCTTGTTGGGAACACAAAGTTTCTCTTAAGTTGCAAACACCAATCCATACATATATATGGGGAGGTACTAGCTCCAACTCGGTTTTGCAGTGAAAACTGCAGGAACTTCAAACCGGCACTAGGAAACAGACTGAGAAACCAGAGTAAAAGTTTCTCCTGCAACCCGTTCCCTTTGTGCTTGATGAACGAAAGTCTCTCCACATGCTCAGTTCTGAGAGATATGTGTGTGTGAAAGCTGTCCTTCACCTAGCTTGTTGGGAACACAAAGTTTCTCTTCAGTTGCAATTTCCACCCCATACATATATATGGGGAGGTACTAGCTCCAACTCGGTTTTGCAGTGAAAACTGCAGGAACTTCAAACCGGCACTAGGAAACAGACTGAGAAACCAGAGTAAAAGTTTCTCCTGCAACCCGTTCCCTTTTTGCTAGATGAACGAACGTCTCTCCACATGCTCAGTTCTGAGATATAAGTGTGTGTGAAACCCTTCCTTCACTTAGCTTGTTGGGAACACAAAGTTTCTCTTCAGTTGCCAACTCCACTCCATACATATATATGGGGAGGTACTAGCTCCAACTCTGTTTTACGCTGAAAACTGCAGGAACTTCAAACCGGCACTAGGAAACAGACTGAGAAACCAGAGTAAAAGATTCTCCTGCAACCCGTTCCCTTTGTGCTAGATGAACGAACGTCTCTCCATATGCTAAGTTCTGAGAGATAAGTGTGTGTGAAAGCCGTCCTTCAAATTGCTTGTTGGGAACACATAGTTTCTCTTCAGTTGCAAACTCCAATCCATACATATTTTTGGGGAAGTACTAGCTCCAACTAGGTTTTACAGTGAAAACTGCAGGAAGTTCAAACCGGCACTAGGAAACAGACTGAGAAACCAGAGTAAAAGTTTCTCCTGCAACCCGTTCCCTTTGTGCTAGATGAACGAACGTCTCTCCACATGCTCAGTTCTGAGAGATAAGTGTGTGTGAAAGCCGTCCTTCACCTAGCTTGTTGGGAAAACAAAGTTTCTTTTCAGGTGCAAACTCCACTCCATACATATATATGGGGAGTTACTAGCTCCAACTCGGTTTTACAGTGAAAACTGCAGGAACTTCAAACCGGCACTAGGTAACAGACTGAGAAACCAGAGTAAAAGTTTCTCCTGCAACCCGTTCCCTTTGTGCTAGAAAAATGAACGTCTCTCCACATTCTCAGTTCTGAGAGATAAGTGTGTGTGGAAGCCGTCCTTCACTTAGCTTGTTGGGAACACAAAGTTTCTTTTAAGTTGCAAACTACACTCCGTACATATATATGGGGAGGTACTAGCTCCAACTCTGTTTTACAGTGAGAACTGCAGGAACTTCAAACCGTCTCTAGGAAACAGTCTGAGAAACCAGAGAAAAGTTTCTCCTGCAAGCCGTTCCCTTTGTGCTAGATGAATGAACGTCTCTCCACATGCTCAGTTCTGAGAGATAAGTGCATGTGAAAACCGTTCTGCACCTAGCTTGTTGGGAACACAAAGTTTCTTTTAAGTTGCAAACTCCACTCCTTACATATATATGGGGAGGTACTAGCTCCAACTCTGTTTTACAGTGAAAACTGCAGGAACTTCAAACCGGCACTAGGAAACAGACTGAGAAACCAGAGTAAAAGTTTCTCCTGCAACCCGTTCCGTTTGTGCTAGATGAACGAACGTCTCTCCACATGCGCAGTTCTGAGAGATAAGTGTGTGTGAAAGCCGTCCTTCACCTATCTTGTTGGGAACACAAAGTTTCTCTTCAGTTGCAAACCCCACTCCACACATATATATGGGGAGGTACTAGCTCCAACTCGGTTTGCTGTGAAAACTGCAGGAACTTCCAACCGGCACAAGGAAACAGACTGAGAAACCAGAGTAAAAGTTTCTCCTGCAAGCCGTTCCCTTTGTGCTAGATGAATGAACGTCTCTCCACATGCTCAGTTCTGAGAGATAAGTGTGTGTGGAAGCCGTCCTTCACTTAGCTTGTTGGGAACACAAAGTTTCTTTTAAGTTGCAAACTACACTCCGTACATATATATGGGGAGGTACTAGCTCCAACTCGTTTTTACTCTGAAAACTGCATTAACTTCAAACCGGCACTAGGAAACAGACTGAGAAACCAGAGAAAAGTTTCTCCTGCAAGCCGTTCCCTTTGTGCTAGATGAATGAACGTCTCTCTCCATGCTCAGTTCTGAGAGATAAGTGTGTGTGAAAACGGTCCTTCACCTAGCTTGTTGGGAACACAAAGTTTCTTTTAAGTTGCAAATTCCACTCCGTACATATATATGGGGAGGTACTAGCTCCAACTCGGTTTTACACTGAAAACTGCAGGAACTTCAAACCGGCACTAGGAAACAGACTGAGAAACCAGAGTAAAAGTTTCTCCTGCAACACGTTCCTTTGTGCTAGATGAACGAACGTCTCCCCACATGCTCAGTTCTGAGAGATAAGTGTGTGTGAAAGCCGTCCTTCACCTAGCTTGTTGGGAACACAAAGTTTCTCTTCAGTTGCAAACTCCAATCCATACATATATATGGGGAGGTACTAGCTCCAACTCGGTTTTACACTGAAAACTGCAGGAACTTCAAGCCGGCACTAGGAAACAGACTGAGAAACCAGAGTAAAAGTTTCTCCTGCAACCCGTTCCCTTTGTGCTAGATGAACGAACGTCTCTCCACATGCTCAGTTCTGAGAGATAAGTGTGTGTGAAAGCTGTCCTTCACCTAGCTTGTTGGGAACACAAAGTTTCTCTTCAGTTGCAAACTCCACTCCATACATATATATGGGGAGTAACTAGCTCCAACTCGGTTTTACAGTGAAAATTGCAGGAACTTCAAACCGGCACTAGGAAACAGACTGAGAATCCAGAGTAAAAGTTTCACCTGCAACCCGTTCCCTTTGTGCTAGATGAACGAACGTCTCTCCACATGCTCAGTTCTGAGAGATAAGTGTGTGTGAAAGCCTTCCTTCACCTAGCTTGTTGGGAAAACAAAGTTCCTTTTCAGTTGCTAACTCCACTCCATACATATATATGGGGAGGTACTAGCTTCAACTAGGTTTTACAGTGAAAACTGCAGGAACTTCAAACCGGCACTAGGAAACAGACTGAGAAACCAGAGTAAAAGATTCTCCTGCAACCCGTTCCCTTTGTGCTAGATGAACGAACGTCTCTCCACATGCTCAGTTCTGAGAGATAAGTGCATGTGAAAACCGTTCTGCACCTAGCTTGTTGGGAACACAAAGTTTCTTTTAAGTTGCAAACTCCACTCCTTACATATATATGGGGAGGTACTAGCTCCAACTCTGTTTTACAGTGAAAACTGCAGGAACTTCAAACCGGCACTAGGAAACAGACTGAGAAACCAGAGTAAAAGTTTCTCCTGCAACCCGTTCCCTTTGTGCTAGATGAACGAACGTCTCTCCACATGCGCAGTTCTGAGAGATAAGTGTGTGTGAAAGCCGTCCTTCACCTATCTTGTTGGGAACACAAAGTTTCTCTTCAGTTGCAAACCCCACTCCACACATATATATGGGGAGGTACTAGCTCCAACTCGGTTTTGCTGTGAAAACTGCAGGAACTTCCAACCGGCACAAGGAAACAGACTGAGAAACCAGAGTAAAAGTTTCTCCTGCAACCCGTTCCCTTTGTGCTAGATGAACGAAAGTCTCTCCACATGCTCAGTTCTGAGAGATAAGTGTGTGTGGAAGCCGTCCTTCACTTAGCTTGTTGGGAACACAAAGTTTCTTTTAAGTTGCAAACTACACTCCGTACATATATATGGGGAGGTACTAGCTCCAACTCGTTTTTACTCTGAAAACTGCATTAACTTCAAACCGGCACTAGGAAACAGACTGAAACCAGAGTAAAAGTTTCTCCTGGAACCCGTTCCCTTTGTGCTAGATGAACGAACGTCTCTCCACATGCTCATTTCTGAGAGATAAGTGTGTGTGAAAGCCGTCCTTCACCTAACTTCTTGGGAAAACAAAGTTCCTTTTCAGTTGCTAACTCCACTCCATACATATATATGGGGAGGTACTAGCTTCAACTAGGTTTTACAGTGAAAATTGCAGGAACTTCAAACCGGCACTAGGAAACAGACTGAGAAACCAGAGTAAAAGATTCTCTTGCAACCCGTTCCCTTTGTGCTAGATGAACGAACGTCTCTCCACATGCTCAGTTCTGAGAGATAAGTGCGTGTGAAAACCGTTCTGCACCTAGCTTGTTGGGAACACAAAGTTTCTTTTAAATTGCAAACTCCACTCCTTACATATATATGGGGAGGTACTAGCTCCAACTCTGTTTTACAGTGAAAACTGCAGGAACTTCAAACCGGCACTAGGAAACAGACTGAGAAACCAGAGTAAAAGTTTCTCCTGCAACCCGTTCCCTTTGTGCTAGATGAACGAACGTCTCTCCACATGCGCAGTTCTGAGAGATAAGTGTGTGTGGAAGCCGTCCTTCAATTAGCTTGTTGGGAACACAAAGTTTCTTTTAAGTTGCAAACTACACTCCGTACATATATATGGGGAGGTACTAGCTCCAACTCGTTTTTACCATGAAAACTGCATTAACTTCAAACCGGCACTAGGAAACAGACTGAGAAACCAGAGTAAAAGTTTCTCCTGCAACCCGTTCCCTTTGTGCTAGATGAACGAACGTCTCCCCACATGCTCATTTCTGAGAGATAAGTGTGTGTGAAAGCCGTCCTTCACCTAGCTAGTTGGGAACAAAAAATTTCTCTTCAGTTGCAAACTACACTCCATACATATATATGGGGAGGTAATAGCTCCAACTCGGTTTTACAGTGAAAACTGCAAGAACTTCAAACCGGCACTAGGAAACAGACTGAGAAACCAGAGTAAAAGTTTCTCCTGCAACCCGTTCCCTTTGTGCTAGATGAACGAACGTCACCCCACATGCTCATTTCTGAGAGATAAGTGTGTGTGAAAGCCGTCCTTCACCTAGCTTGTTGGGAAAACAAAGTTCCTTTTCATTTGCAAACTCCACTCCATACATATATATGGGAAGGTACAAGCTCCAACTCGGTTTTACAGTGAAAACTGCAGGAATTTCTAACCGGCACTAGGAAACAGACTGAGAAACCAGAGTAAAAGGTTCTCCTGCAACCCGTTCCCTTTGTGCTAGATGAACGAACGTCTCTCCACATGCTCAGTTCTGAGAGATAAGTGCATGTGAAAACCGTCCTGCACCTAGCTTGTTGGCAACACAAAGTTTCTTTTAAGTTGCAGACTCCACTCCGTACATATATATGGGGAGGTACTAGCTCCAACTCTGTTTTACAGTGAGAACTGCAGGAACTTCAAACCGGCTCTAGGAAACAGACTGAGAAACCAGAGAAAAGTTTCTCCTGCAAGCCGTTCCCTTTGTGCTAGATGAATGAACGTCTCTCTCCATGCTCAGTTCTGAGAGATAAGTGTGTGTGAAAACGGTCCTTCACCTAGCTTGTTGGGAACAAAAAGTTTCTTTTAAGTTGCAAACTCCACTCCGTACATATATATGGGGAGGTACTAGCTCCAACTCGGTTTTACAGTGAAAACTGCAGGAACTTCAAACCGGCACTAGGAAACAGACTGAGAAACCAGAGTAAAAGTTTCTCCTGCAACCCGTTCCTTTGTGCTAGATGAACGAACGTCTCCCCACATGCTCAGTTCTGAGAGATAAGTGTGTGTGAATGCCGTCCTTCACCTAGCTTGTTGGGAACACAAAGTTTCTCTTCAGTTGCAAACTCCAATCCATACATATATATGGGGAGGTACTAGCTCCAACTCGATTTTACACTGAAAACTGCAGGAACTTCAAACCGGCACTAGGAAACAGACTGAGAAACCAGAGTAAAAGTTTCTCCTGCAACCCGTTCCCTTTGTGCTAGATGAACGAACGTCTCTCCACATGCTCATTTCTGAGAGATAATTGTGTGTGGAAGCCGTCCTTCACTTAGCTTGTTGGGAACACAAAGTTTCTTTTAAGTTGCAAACTACACTCCATACATATATATGGGGAGGTACTAGCTCCAACTCGTTTTTACTCTGAAAACTGCATTAACTTCAAACCGGCACTAGGAAACAGACTGAGAAACCAGAGTAAAAGTTTCTCCTGCAACCCGTTCCCTTTGTGCTAGATGAACGAACGTCTCCCCACATGCTCATTTCTGAGAGATAAGTGTGTGTGAAAGCCGTACTTCACCTAGCTTGTTGGGAACAAAAATTTTCTCTTCAGTTGTAAAATCCACTCCATACATATATATGGGGAGGTAATATCTCCAACTCGGTTTTACAGTGAAAACTGCAGGAACTTCAAACCGGCACTAGGAAACAGACTGAGAAACCAGAGTAAAAGTTTCTCCTGCAACCAGTTCCCTTTGTGCTAGCTGAACGAACGTCACCCCACATGCTCATTTCTGAGAGATAAGTGTGTGTGAAAGCCGTCCTTCACATAGCTTGTTGGGAAAACAAAGTTCCTTTTCATTTGCAAACTCCACTCCATACATATATATGGGAAGGTACTAGCTCCAACTCGGTTTTACAGTGAAAAGTGCAGGAACATCTAACCGGCACTAGGAAACAGACTGAGAAACCACGGTAAAAGATTCTCCTGCAACCCGTTCCCTTTGTGCTAGATGAACGAAAGTCTCTCCACATGCTCAGTTCTGAGAGATAAGTGCGTGTGAAAACCGTCCTGAACCTAGCTTGTTGGGAACACAAAGTTTCTTTTAAGTTGCAAACTCCACTCCGTACATATATATGGGGAGGTACTAGCTCCAACTCTGTTTTACAGTGAGAACTGCAGGAACTTCAAACCGGCTCTAGGAAACAGACTGAGAAACCAGAGAAAAGTTTCTCCTGCAAGCCGTTCCTTTGTGCTAGATGAATGAACGTCTCTCTCCATGCTCAGTTCTGAGAGATAAGTGTGTGTGAAAACGGTCCTTCACCTAGCTTCTTGGGAACACAAAGTTTCTTTTAAGTTGCAAACTCCACTCCGTACATATATATGGGGAGGTACTAGCTCCAACTCGGTTTTACACTGAAAACTGCAGGAACTTCAAACCGGCACTAGGAAACAGACTGAGAAACCAGAGTAAAAGTTTCTCCTGCAACCCGTTCCTTTGTGCTAGATGAACGAACGTCTCCCCACATGCTCAGTTCTGAGAGATAAGTGTGTGTGAAAGCCGTCCTTCACCTAGCTTGTTGGGAACACAAAGTTTCTCTTCAGTTGCAAACTCCAATCCATACATATATAAGGGGAGGTACTAGCTCCAACTCGGTTTTACACTGAAAACTGCAGGAAATTCAAACCGGCACTAGAAACAGACTGAGAAACCAGAGTAAAAGTTTCTCCTGCAACCCGTTCCCTTTGTGCTAGATGAACGAACGTCTCTCCACATGCTCAGTTCTGAGAGATAAATGTGTGTGAAAGCTGTCCTTCACCTAGCTTGTTGGGAACACAAAGTTTCTCTTCAGTTGCAAACTCCACTCCATACATATATAAGGGGAGTAACTAGCTCCAACTCGGTTTTACAGTGAAAACTGCAGGAACTTCAAACCGGCACTTGGAAACAGACTGAGAATCCAGAGTAAAAATTTCACCTGCAACCCGTTCCCTTTGTGCTAGATGAACGAACGTCTCTCCACATGCTCAGTTCTGAGAGATAAGTGTGTGTGAAAGCCGTCCTTCACCTAGCTTGTTGGGAACACAAAGTTTCTCTTCAGTTGCCAACTCCACTCCATACATATATATGGGGAGGTACTATCTCCAACTCTGTTTTACACTGAAAACTGCAGGAACTTCAAACCGGCACTAGGAAACAGACTGAGAAACCAGAGTAAAAGTTTCTCCTGCACCCCGTTCCCTTTGTGCTAGATGAACGAACGACTCTCCACATGCTCAGTTCTGAGAGATAAGTGTGTGAAAGCCGTCCTTCATCTAGCTTGTTGGGAACACAAAGTTTCTCTTCAGTTGCCAACTCCACTCCATACATATTTATGGGGAAGTACTAGCTCCAACTCGGTTTTACAGTGAAAACTGCATGAACTTCAAACCGGCACTAGGAAACAGACTGAAACCAGAGTAAAAGTTTCTCCTTGAACCAGTTCCCTTTGTGCTAGATGAACGAACGTCTCTCCACATGCTCATTTCTGAGAGATAAGTGTGTGTGAAAGCCGTCCTTCACCTAGCTTGTTGGGAAAACAAAGTTCCTTTTCAGTTGCTAACTCCACTCCATACATATATATGGGGAGGTACTAGCTTCAACTAGGTTTTACAGTGAAAACTGCAGGAACTTCAAACCGGCACTAGGAAACAGACTTAGAAACCAGAGTAAAAGATTCTCCTGCAACCCGTTCCCTTTGTGCTAGATGAACGAACGTCTCTCCACATGCTCAGTTCTGAGAGATAAGTGCGTGTGAAAACCGTTCTGCACCTAGCTTGTTGGGAACACAAAGTTTCTTTTAAGTTGCAAACTCCACTCCTTACATATATATGGGGAGGTACTAGCTCCAACTCTGTTTTACAGTGAAAACTGCAGGAACTTCAAACCGGCACTAGGAAACAGACTGAGAAACCAGAGTAAAAGTTTCTCCTGCAACCCGTTCCCTTTGTGCTAGATGAACGAACGTCTCTCCACATGCGCAGTTCTGAGAGATAAGTGTGTGTGAAAGCCGTCCTTCACCTAGCTCGTTGGGAACACAAAGTTTCTCTTCAGTTGCAAACTCCACTCCACACATATATATGGGGAGGTACTAGCTCCAACTCGGTTTTGCTGTGAAAATTGCAGGAACTTCCAACCGGCACAAGGAAACAGACTGAGAAACCAGAGTAAAAGTTTCTCCTGCAACCCGTTCCCTTTGTGCTAGATGAACGAACGTCTCTCCACATGCTCAGTTCTGAGAGATATGTGTGTGTGAAAGCCGTCCTTCACCTAGCTTGTTGGGAACACAAAGTTTCTCTTCAGTTGCAAACTCCACTCCATACATATATATGGGGAGGTACTAGCTCCAACTCGGTTTTGCAGTGAAAACTGCAGGAAATTCAAACCGGCACTAGGAAACAGACTGAGAAACCAGAGTAAAAGTTTCTCCTGCAAACCGTTCCCTTTGTGCTAGATGAACGAACGTCTCTCCACATGCTCAGTTCTGAGAGATATGTGTGTGTGAAAGCCGTACTTCACCTAGCTTGTTGGGAACACTAAGTTTCTCTTCAGTTGCAAACTCCAATCCATAAAAATATATGGGGAGGTAAGAGCTCCAACTCGGTTTTACAATGAAAACTGCAGGAACTTAAAACCGGCACTAGGAAACAGACTGAGAAACCAGAGTAAAAGGTTCTCCTACAACCCTTTCCCTTTGTGGTAGATGAACGAACGTCTCTCCACATGCGCAATTCTGAGTGATAAGTGTGTGTGAAAGCCGTCCTTCACCTAGCTTGTTGGGAACACAAAGTTTCTCTTCAGTTGCAAACTCCAATCCATACATATATATGGGGAGGTTCTAGCTCCATCTCTGTTTTACAGTGAAAATTGCAGGAACTTCAAACCGGCACTAGGAAACAGACTGAGAATCCAGAGTAAAAGTTTCACCTGCAACCCGTTCCCTTTGTGCTAGATGAACGAACGTCTCTCCACATGCTCAGTTCTGAGAGATAAGTGTGTGTGAAAGCCGTCCTTCACCTAGCTTGATGGGAACACAAAGTTTCTTATAAGTTGCAAACTCCACTCCGTATATATATATGGGGAGGTACTAGCTCCAACTCGGTTTTACAGTGAAAACTGCAGGAACTTCAAACCGGCACTAGGAAACAGACTGAGAAACCAGATTAAAAGTTTCTCCTGCAACAAGTTCCTTTGTGCTAGATGAACGAACGTCTCCCCACATGCTCAGTTCTGAGAGATAAGTGTGTGTGAAAGCCGTCCTTCACCTAGCTAGTTGGGAACACAAAGTTTCTCTTCAGTTGCAAACTCCAATCCATACATATATATGGGGAGGTACTATCTCCAACTCTGTTTTACACTGAAAACTGCAGGAACTTCAAACCGGCACTAGGAAACAGACTGAGAAACCAGAGTAAAAGTTTCTCCTGCACCCCGTTCCCTTTGTGCTAGATGAACGAACAACTCTCCACATGCACAGTTCTGAGAGATAAGTGTGTGAAAGCCGTCCTTCATCTAGCTTGTTGGGAACACAAAGTTTCTCTTCAGTTTCCAACTCCACTCCATACATATTTATGGGGAAGTACTAGCTCCAACTCGGTTTTACAGTGAAAACGGCATGAACTTCAAACCGGCACTAGGAAACAGACTGAAACCAGAGTAAAAGTTTCTCCTGGAACCCGTTCCCTTTGTGCTAGATGAACGAACGTCTCTCCACATGCTCATTTCTGAGAGATAAGCGTGTGTGAAAGCCGTCCTTCACCTAGCTTGTTGGGAAAAAAAAGTTCCTTTTCGGTTGCTAACTCCACTCCATACATATATATGGGGAGGTACTAGCTTCAACTAGGTTTTACAGTGAAAAATGCAGGAACTTCAAACCGGCACTAGGAAACAGACTTAGAAACCAGAGTAAAAGATTCACCTGCAACCCGTTCCCTTTGTGCTAGATGAACGAACGTCTCTCCACATGCTCTGTTCTGAGAGATAAGTGCATGTGAAAACCGTTCTGCACCTAGCTTGTTGGGAACACAAAGTTTCTTTTAAGTTGCAAACTCCACTCCTTACATATATATGGGGAGGTACTAGCTCCAACTCTGTTTTACGGTGAAAACTGCAGGAACTTCAAACCGGCACTAGGAAACAGACTGAGAAACCAGAGTAAAAGTTTCTCCTGCAACCCGTTCCCTTTGTGCTATATGAACGAACGTCTCTCCACATGCGCAGTTCTGAGAGATAAGTGTGTGTGAAAGCCGTCCTTCACCTAGCTTGTTGGGAACACAAAGTTTCTCTTCAGTTGCAAACTCCACTCCACACATATATATGGGGAGGTACTAGCTCCAACTCGGTTTTGCTGTGAAAACTGCAGGAACTTCCAACCGGCACAAGGAAACAGACTGAGAAACCAGAGTAAAAGTTTCTCCTGCAACCCGTTCCCTTTGTGCTAGATGAACGAACGTCTCTCCACATGCTCAGTTCTGAGAGATATGTGTGTGTGAAAGCCGTCCTTCACCTAGCTTGTTGGGAACACAAAGTTTCTCTTCAGTTGCAAACTCCACTCCATACATATATATGGGGAGGTACTAGCTCCAACTCTGTTTTGCAGTGAAAACTGCAGGAACTTCAAACCGGCACTAGGAAACAGACTGAGAAACCAGAGTAAAAGTTTCTCCTGAAAC
The DNA here is from genome assembly GCF_048773025.1 of Camelus bactrianus. NCBI lineage: Eukaryota > Metazoa > Chordata > Mammalia > Artiodactyla > Camelidae > Camelus > Camelus bactrianus. The sequence continues at coordinate 6,101,137 of NC_133569.1, forward strand.
CCGTTCCCTTTGTGCTAGATGAACGAACGTCTCTCCACATGCTCAGTTCTGAGAGATAAGTGTGTGTGAAAGCCGTACTTCACCTAGCTTGTTGGGAACACTAAGTTTCTCTTCAGTTGCAAATTCCAATCCATAAAAATATATGGGGAGGTAAGAGCTCCAACTCGGTTTTACAATGAAAACTGCAGGAAATTCAAACCGGCACTAGGAAACAGACTGAGAAACCAGAGTAAAAGGTTCTACTACAACCCGTTCCCTTTGTGGTAGATGAACGAACGTCTCTCCACATGCGCAATTCTGAGTGATATGTGTGTGTGAAAGCCGTCCTTCACCTAGCTTTTTGGGAACACAAAGTTTCTCTTCAGTTGCAAACTCCACTCCATATATATATATGGGGAGGTACTAGCTCCAACTTGGTTTTACAGTGAAAACTGCAGGAAGTTCAAACTGGCACTAGGAAACAGACTGAGAAACCAGAGTAAAAGTTTCTCCAGCAACCCGTTCCCTTTGTGCTAGATGAACAAACGTCTCTCCACATGCTCAGTTCTGAGAGATATGTGTGTGTGAAAGCTGTCCTTCACCTAGCTTGTTGGGAACACAAAGTTTCTCTTCAGTTGCAATTTCCACCTCATACATATATATGGGGAGGTACTAGCTCCAACTCGGTTTTGCAGTGAAAACTGCAGGAATTTCAAACCGGCACTAGGAAACAGACTGAGAAACCAGAGTAAAAGTTTCTCCTGCAACCCGTTCCCTTTTTGCTAGATGAACGAACGTCTCTCCACATGCTCAGTTCTGAGATATAAGTGTGTGTGAAACCCTTCCTTCACCTAGCTTGTTGGGAACACAAAGTTTCTCTTCAGTTGCCAACTCCACTCCATACATATATATGGGGAGGTACTAGCTCCAACTCTGATTTACACTGAAAACTGCAGGAACTTCAAACCGGCACTAGGAAACAGACTGAGAAACCAGAGTAAAAGTTTCCCTTGCAACCCGTTCTCTTTGTGCTAGATGAACGAACGTCTCTTCAAATGCTAAGTTCTGAGAGATAAATGTGTGTGAAAGCCGTCCTTCAAATTGCTTGTTGGGAACACATAGATTCTCTTCAGTTGCAAACTCAAATCCATAAATATTTATGGGGAAGTACTAGCTCCAACTCGGTTTTACAGTGAAAACTGCAGGAAGTTCAAACCGGCACTAGGAAACAGACTGAGAAACCAGAGTAAAAGTTTCTCCTCCAACCCGTTCCCTTTGTGCTAGATGAACAAAAGTCTCTCCACATGCTCAGTTCTGAGAGATAAGTGTGTGTGAAAGCCGTCCTTCACCTAGCTTGTTGGGAAAACAAAGTTTCTTTTCAGTTGCAAACTCCACTCCATACATATATATGGGGAGTTACTAGCTCCAACTTGATTTTACAGTGAAAAAAGCAGGAACTTCAAACCGGCACTAGGAAACAGACTGAGAAACCAGAGTAAAAGTTTCTCCTGCAACCCGTTCCCTTTGTGCTAGATGAATGAACGTCTCTCCACATGCTCTGTTCTGAGAGATAATTGTGTGTGGAAGCCGTCCTTCACTTAGCTTGTTGGGAACACAAAGTTTCTTTTAAGTTGCAAACTACACTCCGTACATATATATGGGGAGGTAATAGCTCCAACTCGTTTTAACTCTGAAAACTGCATTAACTACAAACCGGCACTAGGAAACAGACTGAGAAACCAGAGTAAAAGTTTCTCCTGCAACCCGTTCCCTTTGTGCTAGATGAACGAACGTCTCCCCACATGCTCATTTCTGAGAGATAAGTGTGTGTGAAAGCCGTCTTTCACCTAGCTTGTTGGGAACAAAAATTTTCTCTTCAGTTGCAAACTCCACTCCATACATATATATGGGGATGTAATAGCTCCAACTCGGTTTTGCTTGAAAACTGCAGGAACTTCAAACCGGCACTAGGAAACAGACTGAGAAACCAGAGTAAAAGTTTCTCCTGCAACCCGTTCCCTTTGTGCTAGATGAACGAACGTCACCCCACATGCTAATTTCTGAGAGATAAGTGTGTGTGAAAGCCGTCCTTCACCTAGCTTGTTGGGAAAACAAAGTTCCTTTTCATTTTCAAACTCCAATCCATACATATATATGGGAAGGTAATAGCTCCAACTCGGTTTTACAGTGAAAACTGCAGGAACTTCAAACCGGCACTAGGAAACAGACTGAGAAACCAGAGTAAATGTTTCTCCTGCAAACCGTTCCTATGTGCTAGATGAACGAACGTCTCCCCACATGCTCAGTTCTGAGAGATAAGTGTGTGTGAAAGCCGTCCTTCACCTAGCTTGTTGGGAACACAAAGTTTCTCTTCAGTTGCAAACTCAAATCCATACATATATATGGGGAGGTACTAGCTCCAACTCGGTTTTACAGTGAAAACTGCAGGAACTTCAAACCGGCACTAGGAAACAGACTGAGAAACCAGAGTAAAAGTTTCTCCTGCAACCCGTTCCCTTTGTGCTAGATGAACGAACGTCTCTCCACATGCTCAGTTCTGAGAGATAAGTGTGTGTGTAAGCTGTCCTTCACTTAGATTGTTGGGAACACAAAGTTTCTCTTCAGTTGCAAACTCCAATCCATACATATATATGGGGAGTAACTAGCTCCAACTCGGTTTTACAGTGAAAACTGCAGGAACTTCAAACCGGCACTAGGAAACAGACTGAGAATCCAGAGTAATAGTTTCACCTGCAACCCGTTCCCTTTGTGCTAGATGAACGAACGTCTCTCCACATGCTCAGTTCTGAGAGATAAGTGTGTGTGAAAGCCGTCCTTCACCTAGCTTGTTGGGAACACAAAGTTTCTCTTCAGTTGCCAACTCCACTCCATACATATATATGGGTAGGTATTATCTCCAACTCTCTTTTACACTGAAAACTGCAGGAACTTCAAACCGGCACTAGGAAACAGACTGAGAAACCAGAGTAAAAGTTTCTCCTGCACCCTGTTCCTTTGTGCTAGATGAATGAACGTCTCTCCACATGCTAAGTTCTGAGAGATAAGTGTGTGAAAGCCGTCCTTCATCTATCTTGTTGGGAACACAAAGTTTCTCTTCAGTTGCCAACTCCACTCCATACATATTTATGAGGAAGTACTAGCACCAACTCGGTTTTACAGTGAAAACTGCATGAACTTCAAACCGGCACTAGGAAACAGACTGAAACCAGAGTAAAATTTTCTCCTGGAAACCGTTCCCTTTGTGCTAGATGAACGAACGTCTCTCCACATGCTCATTTCTGAGAGATAAGTGTGTGTGAAAGCCGTCCTTCACCTAGCTTGTTGGGAAAACAAAGTTCCTTTTCAGTTGCTAACTCCACTCCATACATATATATGGGGAGGTACTAGCTTCAACTATGTTTTACAGTGAAAACTGCAGGAACTTCAAACCGGCACTAGGAAACAGACTGAGAAACCAGAGTAAAAGATTCTCCTGCAACCCGTTCCCTTTGTGCTAGATGAACGAACGTCTCTCCACATGCTCAGTTCTGAGAGATAAGTGCGTGTGAAAACCGTTCTGCACCTAGCTTGTTGGGAACACAAAGTTTCTTTTAAGTTGCAAACGCCACTCCTTACATATATATGGGGAGGTACTAGCTCCAACTCTGTTTTACAGTGAAAAGTGCAGGAACTTCAAACCGGCAGTAGGAAACAGACTGAGAAACCAGAGTAAAAGTTTCTCCTGCAACCCGTTCCATTTGTGCTAGATGAACGAACGTCTCTCCACATGCTCAGTTCTGAGAGATATGTGTGTGTGAAAGCCGTCCTTCACCTAGCTTGTTGGGAACACAAAGTTTCTCTTCAGTTGCAAACTCCACTCCATACATATATATGGGGAGGTACTAGCTCCAACTCGGTTTTGCAGTGAAAACTGCAGGAAATTCAAACCGGCACTAGGAAACAGACTGAGAAACCAGAGTAAAAGTTTCTCCTGCAACCCGTTCCCTTTGTGCTAGATGAACGAACGTCTCTGCACATGCTCAGTTCTGAGAGATAAGTGTGTGTGAAAGCCGTCCTTCACCTAGCTTGTTGGGAACACTAAGTTTCTCTTCAGATGCAAACAACACTCCATACATATATATGGGGTGGTACTAGCTCCAACACGGTTTTACAGTGAAAACTGCAGGAACTACAAACCGGCACTAGGAAACAGACCGAGAAACCAGGGTAAAAGTTTCTCCTGCAACCCGTTACATTTGTGCTAGATGAACGAACGTCTCTCCACATCCTCAGTTCTGAGAGATAAGTGTGTGTGAAAGCCGTCCTTCAACTAGCTTGTTGGGAACACAAAGTTTCTCTTCAGTTGCAAACTCCAATCCATACATATATATGGGGAGTTTCTAGCTCCATCTCGGTTTTACAGTGAAAATTGCAGGAACTTCAAACCGGCACTAGGAAACAGACTGAGAATCCAGAGTAAAAGTTTCACCTGCAACCCGTTCCCTTTGTGCTAGATGAACGAACGTCTTTCCACATGCTCAGTTCTGAGAGATAAGTGTGTGTGAAAGCCGTCCTTCACCTAGCTTGTTGGGAACACAAAGTTTCTCTTCAGTTGCCAACTCCACTCCATACATATATATGGGAAGGTACTAGCTCCAACTCTGTTTTACACTGAAAACTGCAGGAACTTCAAACCGGCACTAGGAAACAGACTGAGAAACCAGAGTAAAAGTTTCTCCTGCACCCCGTTCCCTTTGTGCTAGATGAAAGAACGTCTCTCCACATGCTCAGTTCTGAGAGATAAGTGTGTGAAAGCCGTCCTTCACCTAGCTTGTTGGGAACACAAAGTTTCTCTTCAGTTGCCAACTCCACTCCATACATATATATGGGGAGGTAATAGCTCCAACACGGTTTTACAGTGAAAACTGCAGGAACTACAAACCGGCACTAGGAAACAGACCGAGAAACCAGGGTAAAAGTTTCTCCTGCAACCCGTTCCCTTTGTGCTAGATGAACGAACGTCTCTCCACATGCTCAGTTCTGAGAGATAAGTGCGTGTGAAAACCGTTCTGCACCTAGCTTGTTGGGAACACAAAGTTTCTTTTAAGTTGCAAACGCCACTCCTTACATATATATGGGGAGGTACTAGCTCCAACTCTGTTTTACAGTGAAAAGTGCAGGAACTTCAAACCGGCAGTAGGAAACAGACTGAGAAACCAGAGTAAAAGTTTCTCCTGCAACCCGTTCCATTTGTGCTAGATGAACGAACGTCTCTCCACATGCTCATTTCTGAGAGATATGTGTGTGTGAAAGCCGTCCTTCACCTAGCTTGTTGGGAACACAAAGTTTCTCTTCAGTTGCAAACTCCACTCCATACATATATATGGGGAGGTACTAGCTCCAACTCGGTTTTGCAGTGAAAACTGCAGGAAATTCAAACCGGCACTAGGAAACAGACTGAGAAACCAGAGTAAAAGTTTCTCCTGCAACCCGTTCCCTTTGTGCTAGATGAACGAACGTCTCTGCACATGCTCAGTTCTGAGAGATAAGTGTGTGTGAAAGCCGTCCTTCACCTAGCTTGTTGGGAACACTAAGTTTCTCTTCAGATGCAAACAACACTCCATACATATATATGGGGTGGTACTAGCTCCAACACGGTTTTACAGTGAAAACTGCAGGAACTACAAACCGGCACTAGGAAACAGACCGAGAAACCAGGGTAAAAGTTTCTCCTGCAACCCGTTACATTTGTGCTAGATGAACGAACGTCTCTCCACATCCTCAGTTCTGAGAGATAAGTGTGTGTGAAAGCCGTCCTTCAACTAGCTTGTTGGGAACACAAAGTTTTTCTTCAGTTGCCAAATCCACTCCATAAATATATATGGGGGGTTACTAGCTCCAACTCGGTTTTACAGTGAAACCTGTAGGAACTTCAAACCGCCACTAGGAAACAGACCGATATACCAGAGTATATGTTTCTCCTGCAACCCGTTCACTTTGTGCTAGATGAACGAACGTCTCTCCACATGCTCAGTTCTGAGAGATAAGTGTGTGTGAAAGCCGTCCTTCACCTAGCTTGTTGGGAACACAAAGTTTCTCTTCAGTTGCAAACTCCAATCCATACATATATATGGGGAGTTTCTAGCTCCATCTCGGTTTTACAGTGAAAATTGCAGGAACTTCAAACCGGCACTAGGAAACAGACTGAGAATCCAGAGTAAAAGTTTCACCTGCAACCCGTTCCCTTTGTGCTAGATGAACGAACGTCTTTCCACATGCTCAGTTCTGAGAGATAAGTGTGTGTGAAAGCCGTCCTTCACCTAGCTTGTTGGGAACACAAAGTTTCTCTTCAGTTGCCAACTCCACTCCATACATATATATGGGAAGGTACTAGCTCCAACTCTGTTTTACACTGAAAACTGCAGGAACTTCAAACCGGCACTAGGAAACAGACTGAGAAACCAGAGTAAAAGTTTCTCCTGCACCCCGTTCCCTTTGTGCTAGATGAAAGAACGTCTCTCCACATGCTCAGTTCTGAGAGATAAGTGTGTGAAAGCCGTCCTTCACCTAGCTTGTTGGGAACACAAAGTTTCTCTTCAGTTGCCAACTCCACTCCATACATATATATGGGGAGGTAATAGCTCCAACACGGTTTTACAGTGAAAACTGCATGAACTTCAAACCGGCACTAGGAAACAGACTGAAACCAGAGTAAAAGTTTCACGTGGAACCCGTTCCCTTTGTGCTAGATGAAAGAACGTCTCTCCACATGCTCATTTCTGAGAGATAAGTGTGTGTGAAAGCCGTCCTTCACCTAGCTTGTTGGGAAAACAAAGTTCGTTTTCAGTTGCTAACTCCACTCCATACATATATTTGGGGAGGTACTAGCTTCAACTAGGTTTTACAGTGATAACTGCAGAAACTTCAAACCGGCACTAGGAAACAGACTGAGAAACCAGAGTAAAAGATTCTCCTGCAACCCGTTCCCTTTGTGCTAGATGAACGAACGTCTCTCCACATGCTCAGTTCTGAGAGATAAGTGCGTGTGAAAACCGTTCTGCACCTAGCTTGTTGGGAACACAAAGTTTCTTTTAAGTTGCAAACTCCACTCCTTACATATATATGGGGAGGTACTAACTCCAACTCGGTTTTACAGTGAAAACTGCAGGAACTTCAAACCGGCACTAGGAAACAGACTGAGAAACCAGAGTAAAAGTTTCCCCTGCAAACTGTTCCTTTTGTGCTACATGAACGAACGTCTATCCACATGCTCAGTTCTGAGAGATAAGTGTGTGTGAAAGCCGTCCTTCACCTAGCTTGTTGGGAACACAAAGTTTCTCTTCAGATGACAAATCCACTCCATACATATATATGGGTAGGTACTAGCTCCAACTCTATATTACACTGATAACTGCAGGATCTTCAAACCGGCACTAGGAAACAGACTGAGAAACCAGAGTAAAAGTTTCTCCTGCAACCCATTCCCTTTGTGCTAGATGAACGAACGTCTCTCCACATGCGCAGTTCTGAGAGATAAGTGTGTGTGAAAGCCGTCCTTCACCTAGGTTGTTGGGAACACAAAGTTTCTCTTCAGTTGCAAACTCCAATCCATAAATATATATGGGGTGGTAAGAGCTCCAACTCGGTTTTAAAGTGAAAACTGCAGGAAATTCAAACCGGCACTAGGAAACAGACTGAGAAACCAGAGTAAAAGGTTCTCCTACAACCCTTTCCCTTTGTGCTAGATGAACGAACGTCTCTCCACATGCGCAGTTCTGAGAGATAAGTGTGTCTGAAAGCCGTCCTACACCTAGCTTGTTGGGAACACAAAGTTTCTCTTCAGTTGCAAACTCCAATCCATACATATATATGGGGAGGTTCTAGCTCCATCTCGGTTTTACAGTGAAAATTGCAGGAACTTCAAACCGGCACTAGGAAACAGACTGAGAAACCAGAGTGAATGTTTCTCCTGCAACCCGTTCCCTATGTGCTAGATGAACGAACGTCTCTCCACATGCTCAGTTCTGAGAGATAAATGTGTGTGAAACCTGCCTTTCACCTAGCTTGTTGGGAAAACAAAGTTTCTTTTCAGTTGCAAACTCCACTCCATACATATATATGGGGAGGTACTAGCTCCAACTCGGTTTTACAGTGAAAACTGCAGGAACTTAAAACCGGCACTAGGAAACAGACTGAGAACCAGAGTAAAAGTTTCCCCTGCAAACTGTTCCTTTTGTGCTTCATGAACGAACGTCTATCCACATGCTCAGTTCTGAGAGATAAGTGTGTGTGAAAACTGTCCTTCACCTAGCTTGTTGGGAACACAAAGTTTCTTTTAAGTTGCAAACTCCACTCCGTACATATATATGGGTAGGTAGTAGCTCCAACTCGGTTTTACAGTGAAAACTGCAGGAACTTCAAACCGGCACTAGGAAACAGACTGAGAAACTAGAGAAAAGTTTCTCCTGCAACCCGTTCCATTTGTGCTAGATGAACGAACGTCTCTCCACATGCTCAGTTCTGAGAGATATGTGTGTGTGAAAGCCGTCCTTCACCTAGCTTGTTGGGATCACAAAGTTTCTCTTCAGTTGCAAACTCCACTCCATATATATATATATGGAGGTACTAGCTCTAACTTGGTTTTACAGTGAAAACTGCAGGAAGTTCAAACTGGCACTAGGAAACAGACTGAGAAACCAGAGTAAAAGTTTCTCCTGCAACCCGTTCCCTTTGTGCTAGATGAACGAACTTTTCTCCACATGCTCAGTTCTGAGAGTTAAGTGTGTGTGAATGCCGTCCTTCACCTAGCTTGTTGGGAACACAAAGTTTCTCTTCATTTGCAAACTCCACTCCATACATATATATGGGGAGGTAATAGCTCCAACTCGGTTTTACACTGAAAACTGCAGGAACTTCAAACCGGCACTAGGAAACAGACTGAGAAACCAGAGTAAAAGTTTCTCCTGCAACCCGTTCCCTTTGTGCTAGATGAACGAACGTCTCTCCCCATGCTCAGTTCTGAGAGATATGTGTGTGTGAAAGCCGTACTTCACCTAGCTTGTTGGGAACACAAAGTTTCTCTTCAGTTGCAAACTCCACTCCATACATATATATGGGGAGGTAATAGCTCCAACTCGGTTTTACAGTGAAAACTGCAGGAACTTCAAATCGGCACTAGGAAACATACTGAGAAACCAGAGTAAATGTTTCTCCTGCAACCCGTTCCCTTTGTGCTAGATGAACGAACGTCTCTCCACATGCTCAGTTCTGAGAGATAAGTGTGTGTGAAAGCCGTCCTTCACCTAGTTTGTTGGGAACACAAAGTTCTCTTTAGATGCCAAATCCACTCCATACATATATATGGGGGGTACTAGCTCCAACTCTGTATTACACTGATAACTGCAGGAACTTCAAACCGGCACTAGGAAACAGACTGAGAAACCAGAGTAAAAGTTTCTCCTGCAACCCGTTCCCTTTGTGCTAGATGAACGAACGTCTCTCCACATGCTCAGTTCTGAGAGATAAGTGTGAGTGAAAGCCGTCCTTCACCTAGCTTGTTGGGAACACAAAGTTTCTCTTCAGTTGCCAACCCCAATCCATACATATATATGGGGAGGTACTAGCTCCAACTCTGTTTTACACTGAAAACTGCAGGAACTTCAAACCGGCACTAGGAAACAGACTGAGAAGCCAGAGTAAATGTTTCTCCTGCAACCCGTTCCTTTTGTGCTAGATGAACGATCTTCTCTCCACATGCTCATTTCTGAGATATATGTGTGTGTGAAAGCCGTCTTTCACCTAGCTTGTTGGGAACAAAAAGTTTCTCTTCAGTTGCAAATTCCACTCCATACATATTTATGGGGAAGTACTAGCTGCAACTCGGTTTTGCAGTGAAAACTGCAGGAAATTCAAACCGGCACTAGGAAACAGACTGAGAAACCAGAGTAAAAGTTCCACCTGCAACCAGTTCCCTTTGTGCTAGATGAACGAACGTCTCTCCACATGCTCAGTTCTGAGAGATAAGTGTGTGTGAAAGCCGTCCTTCACCTAGCTTGTTGGGAACACAAAGATTCTCTTCAGTTGCAAACTCCAATCCATAAATATATATGGGGAGGTAAGAGCTCCAACTCGGTTTTACAGTGAAAACTGCAGGAAATTCAAACCGGCACTAGGAAACAGACTGAGAAACCAGAGTAAAAGATTCTCCTGCAACTCGTTCCCTTTGTGCTAGATGAACGAACGTCTCTCCACATGCTCAGTTCTGAGAGATAAGTGCGTGTGAAAACCGTTCTGCACCTAGCTTGTTGGGAACACAAAGTTTCTTTTAAGTTGCAAACTCCACTCCTTACATATATATGGGGCGGTACTAGCTCCAACTCTGTTTTACAGTGAAAACTGCAGGAACTTCAAACCGGCACTAGGAAACAGACTGAGAAACCAGAGTAAAAGTTTCTCCTGCAACCCGTTCCCTTTGTGCTAGATGAACGAACGTCTCTCCACATGCTCAGTTCTGAGAGATAAGTGTGTGTGAAAGCCGTCCTTCAACTAGCTTGTTGGGAACACAAAGTTTCTCTTCAGTTGCAAACTCCACTCCACACATATATATGGGAAGGTACTAGCTCCAACTCGGTTTTGCTGTGAAAACTGCAGGAACTTCCAACCGGCACAAGGAAACAGACTGAGAAACCAGAGTAAAAGTTTCTCCTGCAACCCGTTACCTTTGTGATAGATGAACGAACGTCTCTTCACATGCTCAGTTCTGAGAGATATGTGTGTGTGAAAGCCGTCCTTCACCTAGCTTGTTGGGAACACAAAGTTTCTCTTCAGTTGCAAACTCCACTCCATACATATATATGGGGAGGTACTAGCTCCAACTCGGTTTTACAGTGAAAACTGCAGGAAATTCAAACCGGCACTAGGAAACAGACTGAGAAACCAGAGTAAAAGTTCTTCCTGCAACCCGTTCCCTTTGTGCTAGATGAACGAACGTCTCTCCACATGCTCAGTTCTGAGAGATAAGTGCGTGTGAAAACCGTCCTGCACCTAGCTTGTTGGGAACACAAAGTTTCTTTTAAGTTGCAAACTCCACTCCGTACATATATATGGGGAGGTACTAGCTCCAACTCGGATTTGCAGTGAAAACTGCAGGAACTTCAAACCGGCACTAGGAAACAGACTGAGAAACCAGAGTAAAAGTTTCTCCTGCAACCCATTCCCTTTATGCTAGATGAATGAACGTCTCTCCACATGCTCAGTTCTGAGAGATAAGTGTGAGTGAAAGCCGTCCTTCACCTAGCTTGTTGGGAACACAAAGTTTCTCTTCAGTTGCCAACCCCAATCCATACATATATATGGGGAGGTACTAGCTCCAAATCTGTTTTACACTGAAAACTGCAGGAACTTCAAACCGGCACTAGGAAACAGACTGAGAAGCCAGAGTAAATGTTTCTCCTGCAACCCGTTCCCTTTGTGCTAGATGAACGAACGTCTCTCACATGCTCATTTCTGAGAGATATGTGTGTGTGAAAGCCGTCCTTCACCTAGCTTGTTGGGAACACAAAGTTTCTCTTCAGTTGCAAACTCCACTCCATACATATATATGGGGAGGTACTACCTCCAACTCGGATTTGCAGTGAAAACTGCAGGAACTTCAAACCGGCACTAGGAAACAGACTGAGAAACCAGAGTAAAAGTTTCTCCTGCAACCCGTTCCCTTTGTGCTAGATGAACGAACGTCTCCCCACATGCTCAGTTCTGAGAGATAAGTGTGTGTGAAAGCCGTCCTTCACCTAGCTTGTTGGGAACACAAAGTTTCTCTTCAGTTGCCAACCCCAATCCATACATATATATGGGGAGGTACAAGCTCCAACTCTGTTTTACACTGAAAACTGCAGGAACTTCAAACCGGCACTAGGAAACAGACTGAGAAGCCAGAGTAAAAGTTTCTCCTGCAACCCGTTCCCTTTGTGCTAGATGAACGAACTTTTCTCCGCATGCTTAATTCTGAGAGATAAGTGTGTGTGAAAGCCGTCCTTCACCTAGCTTGTTGGGAACACAAAGTTTCTCTTCAGTTGTAAACTCCACTCCATACATATTTATGGGGAAGTACTAGCTCCAACTCGGTTTTACAGTGAAAACTGCAGGAACTTCAAACCGGCACTAGGAAACAGACTGAGAAGCCAGAGTAAAAGTTTCTCCTGCAACCCATTCCCTTTGTGCTAGATGAACGAACGTCTCTCCACATGCTCAGTTCTGAGAGATAAGTGTGAGTGAAAGCCGTCCTTCACCTAGCTTGTTGGGAACACAAAGTTTCTCTTCAGTTGCCAACCCCAATCCATACATATATATGGGGAGGTACTAGCTCCAACTCTGTTTTACACTGAAAACTGCAGGAACTTCAAACCGGCACTGGAAACAGACTGAGAAGCCAGAGTAAATGTTTCGCCTGCAACCCGTTCCCTTTGTGCTAGATGAACGAACGTCTCTCACATGCTCATTTCTGAGAGATATGTGTGTGTGAAAGCCGTCCTTCACCTAGCTTGTTGGGAACACAAAGTTTCTCTTCAGTTGCAAACCCCACTCCATACATATATATGGGGAGGTACTAGCTCCAACTCGGATTTGCAGTGAAAACTGCAGGAACTTCAAACCGGCACTAGGAAACAGACTGAGAAACCAGAGTAAAAGTTTCTCCTGCAACCCGTTCCCTTTGTGCTAGATGAACGAACGTCTCCCCACATGCTCAGTTCTGAGAGATAAGTGTGTGTGAAAGCCGTCCTTCACCTAGCTTGTTGGGAACACAAAGTTTCTCTTCAGTTGCCAACCCCAATCCATACATATATATGGGAAGGTACTAGCTCCAACTCTGTTTTACACTGAAAACTGCAGGAACTTCAAACCGGCACTAGGAAACAGACTGAGAAGCCAGAGTAAATGTTTCCCCTGCAACCCGTTCCCTTTGTGCTAGATGAACGAACGTCTCTCCACATGCTCATTTCTGAGAGATATGTGTGTGTGAAAGCCGTCCTTCACCTAGCTTGTTGGGAACAAAAAGTTTCTCTTCAGTTGCAAACTCCACTCCATACATATTTATGGGGAAGTACTAGCTCCAACTCGGTTTTACAGTGAAAACTGCAGGAACTTCAAACCGGCACTAGGAAACGGAATGATAAACCAGAGTAAAAGTTTCTCCTGGTACCCGTTCCCTTTGTTCTAGATGAACGAACGTCTCTCCACATGCTCATTTCTGAGAGATAAGTGTGTGTGAAAGCCGTCCTTCACCTAGCTTGTTGGGAAAACAAAGTTTCTTTTCACTTGCAAACTCCACTCCATACATATATATGGGAAGGTACTAGCTCCAACTCGGTTTTACAGTGAAAACTGCAGGAAATTCTAACCGGCACTAGGAAACAGACTGAGAAACCAGAGTAAAAGTTCCTCCTCAAACCCGTTCCCTTTGTGCTAGATGAACGAACGTCTCTCCACATGCTCAGTTGTGAGAGATAAGTGTGTTTGAAAGCTGTCCTTCACCTAGCTTGTTGGGAACACAAAGATTCTCTTCAGTTGCAAACTCCACTCCATACATATATATGGGGAGTAACTAGCTCCAACTCGGTTTTACAGTGAAAACTGCAGGAACTTCAAACCGGCACTAGGAAACAGACTGAGAAACCAGAGTAAAAGTTTCACCTGCAAACCGTTCCATTTGTGCTAGATGAACGAACGTCTCTCCACATGCTCAGTTCTGAGAGAAAAGTGTGAGTGAAAGCCGTCCTTCACCTAGATTGTTGGGAACACAAAGTTTCTCTTCAGTTGCCAACTCCACTCCATACATATATATGGGGAGGTACTAGCTCCAACTCTGTTTTACAGTGAAAACTGCAGGAACTTCAAACCGTCACTAGGAAACAGACTGAGAAACCAGAGTAAAAGTTTCTCCTGCACCCCGTTCCCTTTGTGCTAGATGAACGAACGTCTCTCCACATGCTCAGTTCTGAGAGATAAGTGTGTGTGAAAGCCATCCTTCACCTAGCTTGTTGGGATCACATAGTTTCTCTTCAGTTGCAAACTCCACTCCATACATATTTATGGGGAAGTACTAGCTCCAACTCGGTTTTACAGTGAAAACTGCATGAACTTCAAACCGGCACTAGGAAAAAGACTGAAACCAGAGTAAAAGTTTCTCCTGGAACCCGTTCCCTTTGTGCTAGATGAACGAACGTCTCTCCACATGCTCAGTTCTGAAAGATAAGTGCGTGTGAAAACCGCCCTGCACCTAGCTTGTTGGGAACACAAAGTTTCTTTTAAGTTGCAAACTCCACTCCGTACATATATATGGGGAGGTACGAGCTCCAACTCTGTTTTACAGTGAAAACTGCAGGAACTTCAAACCGGCACTAGGAAACAGACTGAGAAACCAGAGAAAAGTTTCCCCTGCAACCCGTTCCATTTGTGCTAGATGAACGAACGTCTCTCCACATGCTCTGTTCTAAGAGATATGTGTGTATGAAAGCCGTCCTTCACCTAGCTTTTTGGGAAAACATAGTTTCTTTTAAGTTGCAAACTCCACTCCGTACATATATATGGGGAAGTACTAGCTCCAACTCTGTTTTACAGTGAAAATTGCAGGAACTTCAAACCGGCACTAGGAAACAGACTGAGAAACCAGAGAAAAGTTTCTCCTGCAACCCGTTCCATTTGTGCTAGATGAACGAACGTCTCTCCACATGCTCAGTTCTGAGAGATATGTGTGTGTGGAAGCCGTCCTTCACCTAGCTTGTTGGGAACACAAAGTTTCTCTTCAGTTGCAAACTCCACTCCATATATATATATGGGGAGGTAATAGCTCCAACTCGGTTTTACAGTGAAAACTGCAGGAACTTCAAACCGGCACTAGGAAACAGACTGAGAAACCAGAGTAAAAGTTTCTCCTGCAACCCGTTCCCTTTGTGCTAGATGAACGAACGTCTATCCATATGCTCAGTTCTAGAGATAAGTGCGTTTGAAAGCCGTCCTTCACCTAGCTTGTTGGGAACACAAAGTTTCTCTTCAGTTGCCAACTCTACTCCAAACATATATATGGGGTGGTACTAGCTCCAACTCGGTTTTACAGTGAAAACTGCAGGAACTTCAAACCGGCACTAGGAACCAGACTGAGAATCCAGAGAAAAGTTTCTCCTGCAACCCTTTCCATTTGTGCTAGATGAACGAACGTCTCTCCACATGCTCAGTTCTGAGAGATATGTGTGTGTGAAAGCCGTCCTTCACCTAGCTTTTTGGGAACACAAAGTTTCTCTTCAGTTGCAAACTCCACTCCATATATATATATGGGGAGATACTAGCTCCAACTCGTTTTTACAGTGAAAACTGCAGGAACTTCAAACCGGCACTAGGAAACAGACTGAGAAACCAGAGTAAAATATCTCCTGCAACCAGTTAACTTTGTGCTAGATGAAAGAACGTCTCTCAACATGCTCAGTTCTGAGAGATATGTGTGTGTGAAAGCCGTCCTTCACCTAGCTTTTTGGGAAAACAAAGTTTCTCTTCAGTTGCAAACTCCACTCCATACATATATATGGGGATGTACTAGCTCCAACTCGATTTTACAGTGAAAACTGCAGGAACTTCAAACCGGCACTAAGAAACAGACTGAGAAACCAGAGTAAAAGTTTCTTCTGCAACCCGTTCCCTTTGTGCTAGATGAACGAACGTCTCTCCACATGCTCAGTTCTGAGAGATAAGTGCGTGTGAAAACCGTCCTGCACCTAGCTTGTTGGGAACACAAAGTTTCTTTTAAGTTGCAAACTCCACTCCGTACATATATATGGGGAGGTACTAGCTCCAAATCGGATTTGCAGTGAAAACTGCAGGAACTTCAAACCGGCACTAGGAAACAGACTGAGAAACCAGAGTAAAAGTTTCTCCTGCAACTCGTTCACTTTGTGCTAGATGAACGAACTTTATTCCACATGCTCAGTTCTGAGAGATAAGTGTGTGTGAAAGCCGTCCTTCACCTAGCTTGTTGTGAACACAAAGTTTCTCTTCGGTTGCAAACACCACTCCATACATATATATGGGGAGGTAATAGCTCCAAATCGGGTTTACAGTGAAAACTGCAGGAACTTCAAACCGGCACTAGGAAACAGACTGAGAAACCAGAGTAAAATTTCTCCTGCAACCAGTTAACTTTGTGCTAGATGAAAGAACGTCTCTCAACATGCTCAGTTCTGAGAGATATGTGTGTGTGAAAGCCGTCCTTCACATAGCTTTTTGGGAAAACAAAGTTTCTCTTCAGTTGCAAACTCCACTCCATACATATATATGGGGATGTACTAGCTCCAACTCGATTTTACAGTGAAAACTGCAGGAACTTCAAACCGGCACTAAGAAACAGACTGAGAAACCAGAGTAAAAGTTTCTCCTGCAACCCGTTCCCTTTGTGCTAGATGAACGAACGTCTCTCCACATGCTCAGTTCTGAGAGATAAGTGCGTGTGAAAACCGTCCTGCACCTAGCTTGTTGGGAACACAAAGTTTCTTTTAAGTTGCAAACTCCACTCCGTACATATATATGGGGAGGTACTAGCTCCAAATCGGATTTGCAGTGAAAACTGCAGGAACTTCAAACCGGCACTAGGAAACAGACTGAGAAACCAGAGTAAAAGTTTCTCCTGCAACTCGTTCCCTTTGTGCTAGATGAACGAACTTTATTCCACATGCTCAGTTCTGAGAGATAAGTGTGTGTGAAAGCCGTCCTTCACCTAGCTTTTTGTGAACACAAAGTTTCTCTTCGGTTGCAAACACCACTCCATACATATATATGGGGAGGTAATAGCTCCAAATCGGGTTTACAGTGAAAACTGCAGGATCTTCAAACCAGCACTAGGAAACAGACTGAGAAACCAGAGTAAAAGTTTCTCCTTCAACCCGTTCTCTTTGTGCTAGATGAACGAACATCTCTCCACATGCTCAGTTCTGAAAGATATGTGCGTGTGAAAACCGCCCTGCACCTAGCTTGTTGGGAACACAAAGTTTCTTTTAAGTTGCAAACTCCACTCCGTACATATATATGGGGAGGTACTAGCTCCAACTCTGTTTTACAGTGAAAACTGCAGGAACTTCAAACCGGCACTAGGAAACAGACTGAGAAACCAGAGAAAAGTTTCCCCTGCTACCCGTTCCATTTGTGTTAGATGAACGAACGTCTCTCCACATGCTCAGTTCTGAGAGATATGTGTGTATGAAAGCCGTCCTTCACCTAGCTTTTTGGGAAAACATAGTTTCTTTTCAGTTGCAAACTCCACTCCTTACATATATATGGGGAGGTACTAGCTCCAACTCTGTTTTACAGTGAAAATTGCAGGAACTTCAAACCGGCACTAGGAAACAGACTGAGAAACCAGAGAAAAGTTTCTCCTGCAACCAGTTCCATTTGTGCTAGATGAACGAACGTCTCTCCACATGCTCAGTTCTGAGAGATATGTGTGTGTGGAAGCCGTCCTTCACCTAGCTTGTTGGGAACACAAAGTTTCTCTTCAGTTGCAAACTCCACTCCATATATATATATGGGGAGGTACTAGCTCCAACTCGGTTTTACAGTGAAAACTGCAGGAACTTCAAACCGGCACTAGGAAACAGACTGAGAAACCAGAGTAAAAGTTTCTCCTGCAACCCGTTCCCTTTGTGCTAGATGAACGAACGTCTATCCATATGCTCAGTTCTAGAGATAAGTGCGTTTGAAAGCCGTCCTTCACCTAGCTTGTTGGGAACACAAAGTTTCTCTTCAGTTGCCAACTCTACTCCAAACATATATATGGGGAGGTACTAGCTCCAACTCGGTTTTACAGTGAAAACTGCAGGAACATCAAACCGGCACTAGGAACCAGACTGAGAAACCAGAGAAAAGTTTCTCCTGCAACCCTTTCCATTTGTGCTAGATGAACGAACGTCTCTCCACATGCTCAGTTCTGAGAGATATGTGTGTGTGAAAGCCGTCCTTCACCTAGCTTTTTGGGAACACAAAGTTTCTCTTCAGTTGCAAACTCCACTCCATATATATATATGGGGAGATACTAGCTCCAACTCGGTTTTACAGTGAAAACTGCAGGAACTTCAAACCGGCACTAGGAAACAGACTGAGAAACCAGAGTAAAATTTCTCCTGCAACCCGTTCCCTTTGTGCTAGATGAAAGAACGTCTCTCAACATGCTCAGTTCTGAGAGATATGTGTGTGTGAAAGCCGTCCTTCACCTAGCTTTTTGGGAACACAAAGTTTCTCTTCAGTTGCAAACTCCACTCCATACATATATATGGGGATGTACTAGCTCCAACTCGATTTTACAGTGAAAACTGCAGGAACTTCAAACCGGCACTAGGAAACAGACTGAGAAACCAGAGTAAAAGTTTCTTCTGCAACCCGTTCCCTTTGTGCTAGATGAACGAACGTCTCTCCACATGCTCAGTTCTGAGAGATAAGTGCGTGTGAAAACCGTCCTGCACCTAGCTTGTTGGGAACACAAAGTTTCTTTTAAGTTGCAAACTCCACTCCGTACATATATATGGGGAGGTACTAGCTCCAAATCGGATTTGCAGTGAAAACTGCAGGAACTTCAAACCGGCACTAGGAAACAGACTGAGAAACCAGAGTAAAAGTTTCTCCTGCAACTCGTTCCCTTTGTGCTAGATGAACGAACTTTATTCCACATGCTCAGTTCTGAGAGATAAGTGTGTGTGAAAGCCGTCCTTCACCTAGCTTGTTGTGAACACAAAGTTTCTCTTCGGTTGCAAACACCACTCCATACATATATATGGGGAGGTAATAGCTCCAAATCGGGTTTACAGTGAAAAGTGCAGGAACTTCAAACCGGCACTAGGAAACAGACTGAGAAACCAGAGTAAAATTTCTCCTGCAACCAGTTAACTTTGTGCTAGATGAAAGAACGTCTCTCAACATGCTCAGTTCTGAGAGATATGTGTGTGTGAAAGCCGTCCTTCACCTAGCTTTTTGGGAAAACAAAGTTTCTCTTCAGTTGCAAACTCCACTCCATACATATATATGGGGATGTACTAACTCCAACTCGATTTTACAGTGAAAACTGCAGGAACTTCAAACCGGCACTAAGAAACAGACTGAGAAACCAGAGTAAAAGTTTCTCCTGCAACCCGTTCCCTTTGTGCTAGATGAACGAACGTCTCTCCACATGCTCAGTTCTGAGAGATAAGTGCGTGTGAAAACCGTCCTGCACCTAGCTTGTTGGGAACACAAAGTTTCTTTTAAGTTGCAAACTCCACTCCGTACATATATATGGGGAGGTACTAGCTCCAAATCGGATTTGCAGTGAAAACTGCAGGAACTTCAAACCGGCACTAGGAAACAGACTGAGAAACCAGAGTAAAAGTTTCTCCTGCAACTCGTTCCCTTTGTGCTAGATGAACGAACTTTATTCCACATGCTCAGTTCTGAGAGATAAGTGTGTGTGAAAGCCGTCCTTCACCTAGCTTGTTGTGAACACAAAGTTTCTCTTCGGTTGCAAACACCACTCCATACATATATATGGGGAGGTAATAGCTCCAAATCGGGTTTACAGTGAAAACTGCAGGATCTTCAAACCAGCACTAGGAAACAGACTAAGAAACCAGAGTAAAAGTTTCTCCTTCAACCCGTTCTCTTTGTGCTAGATGAACGAACATCTCTCCACATGCTCAGTTCTGAAAGATATGTGCGTGTGAAAACCGCCCTGCACCTAGCTTGTTGGGAACACAAAGTTTCTTTTAAGTTGCAAACTCCACTCCGTACATATATATGGGGAGGTACTAGCTCCAACTCTGTTTTACAGTGAAAACTGCAGGAACTTCAAACCGGCACTAGGAAACAGACTGAGAAACCAGAGAAAAGTTTCCCCTGCTACCCGTTCCATTTGTGTTAGATGAACGAACGTCTCTCCACATGCTCAGTTCTGAGAGATATGTGTGTATGAAAGCCGTCCTTCACCTAGCTTTTTGGGAAAACATAGTTTCTTTTCAGTTGCAAACTCCACTCCTTACATATATATGGGGAGGTACTAGCTCCAACTCTGTTTTACAGTGAAAATTGCAGGAACTTCAAACCGGCACTAGGAAACAGACTGAGAAACCAGAGAAAAGTTTCTCCTGCAACCAGTTCCATTTGTGCTAGATGAACGAACGTCTCTCCACATGCTCAGTTCTGAGAGATATGTGTGTGTGGAAGCCGTCCTTCACCTAGCTTGTTGGGAACACAAAGTTTCTCTTCAGTTGCAAACTCCACTCCATATATATATATGGGGAGGTACTAGCTCCAACTCGGTTTTACAGTGAAAACTGCAGGAACTTCAAACCGGCACTAGGAAACAGACTGAGAAACCAGAGTAAAAGTTTCTCCTGCAACCCGTTCCCTTTGTGCTAGATGAACGAACGTCTATCCATATGCTCAGTTCTAGAGATAAGTGCGTTTGAAAGCCGTCCTTCACCTAGCTTGTTGGGAACACAAAGTTTCTCTTCAGTTGCCAACTCTACTCCAAACATATATATGGGGAGGTACTAGCTCCAACTCGGTTTTAAAGTGAAAACTGCAGGAACATCAAACCGGCACTAGGAACCAGACTGAGAAACCAGAGAAAAGTTTCTCCTGCAACCCTTTCCATTTGTGCTAGATGAACGAACGTCTCTCCACATGCTCAGTTCTGAGAGATATGTGTGTGTGAAAGCCGTCCTTCACCTAGCTTTTTGGGAACACAAAGTTTCTCTTCAGTTGCAAACTCCACTCCATATATATATATGGGGAGATACTAGCTCCAACTCGGTTTTACAGTGAAAACTGCAGGAACTTCAAACCGGCACTAGGAAACAGACTGAGAAACCAGAGTAAAATTTCTCCTGCAACTCGTTCCATTTGTGCTAGATGAAAGAACGTCTCTCAACATGCTCAGTTCTGAGAGATATGTGTGTGTGAAAGCCGTCCTTCACCTAGCTTTTTGGGAACACAAAGTTTCTCTTCAGTTGCAAACTCCACTCCATACATATATATGGGGATGTACTAGCTCCAACTCGATTTTACAGTGAAAACTGCAGGAACTTCAAACAGGCACTAGGAAACAGACTGAGAAACCAGAGTAAAAGTTTCTCTTGCAACCCGTTCCCTTTGTGCTAGATGAACGAACGTCTCTCCACATGCTCAGTTCTGAGAGATATGTGTGTGTGAAAGCCGTTCTTCACCTAGCTTGTTGGGAACACAAAGTTTCTCTTCAGTTGCAAACTCCACTCCATATATATATATGGGGAGGTACTAGCTCCAAATTGGTTTTACAGTGAAAACTGCAGGAACTTCATACTGACACTAGGAAACAGACTGAGAAACCAGAGTAAAAGTTTCTCCTGCAACCCGTTCCCTTTGTGCTAGATGAACGAACTTTATTCCACATGCTCAGTTCTGAGAGATTAGTGTGTGTGAAAGCCGTCCTTCACCTAGCTTGTTGGGAACACAAAGTTTCTCTTCGGTTGCAAACCCCACTCCATACATATATATGGGGAGGTAATAGCTCTAAATCGGGTTTACAGTGAAAACTGCAGGAATTTCAAACCGGCACTAGGAAACAGACTGAGAAACCAGAGTAAAAGTTTCTCCTGCACCCCGTTCCCTTTGTGCTAGATGAACGAACGTCTCTCCACATGCTCAGTTCTGAGAGAAAAGTGTGAGTGAAAGCCGTCCTTCACCTAGCTTGTTGGGAACACAAAGTAACTCTTCAGTTGCCAACTCCACTCCATACATATATATGGGGAGGTACTAGCTCCAACTCTGTTTTAAACTGAAAACTTCAGGAACTTCAAACCGGCACTAGGAAACAGACTGAGAAACCAGAGTAAAAGTTTCTCCTGCACCCCGTTCCCTTTGTGCTAGATGAACGAACGTCTCTCCACATGCTCAGTTCTGAGAGATAAGTTTGTGTGAAAGCCGTCCTTCACCTAGCTTGTTGGGAACACAAAGTTTCTCTTCAGTTGCAAACTCCACTCCATACATATTTATGGGGAAGTACTAGCTCCAACTCGGTTTTACAGTGAAAACTGCATGAACTTCAAAACGGCACTAGGAAACAGACTGAAACCAGAGTAAAAGTTTCCCCTGGAACCCGTTCCCTTTGTGCTAGATGAACGAACGTCTCTCCACATGCTCATTTCTGAGAGATAAGTGTGTGTGAAAACGGTCCTTCACCTAGCTTTTTGGGAACACAAAGTTTTTTTTAAGTTACAAACTCCACTCCGTACATATATATGGGTAGGTACTAGCTCCAACTCGGTTTTACACTGAAAACTGCAGGAACTTCAAACCGGCACTAGGAAACAGACTGAGAAACCAGAGTAAAAGTTTCTCCTGCAACCCGTTCCCTTTGTGCTAGATGAACGAACGTCTCCCCACATGCTCAGTTCTGAGAGATAAGTGTGTGTGAAAGCCGTCCTTCACCTAGCTTGTTGGGAACACAAAGTTTCTCTTCAGTTGCAAACTCCAATCCATACATATATATGGGGAGGTACTAGCTCCAACTCGGTTTTGCAGTGAAAACTGCAGGAACTTCAAACCGGCACTAGGAAACAGACCTAGAAACCAGAGAAAAAGTTTCTCCTGCAACCCGTTCCCTTTGTGCTAGATGAACGAACGTCTCTCCACATGCTCAGTTCTGAGGGATAAGTGTGTTTGAAAGCTGTCCTTCACATAGCTTGTTGGGAACACAAAGATTCTCTTCAGTTGCAAACTCCACTCCATACATACATATGGGGAGTAACTAGCTCCAACTCGGTTTTACAGTGAAAACTGCAGGAACTTCAAACCGGCACTAGGAAACAGACTGAGAAACCAGAGTAAAAGTTTCACCTGCAACCCGTTCCATTTGTGCTAGATGAACGAACGTCTCTCCACATGCTCAGTTCTGAGAGAAAAGTGTGAGTGAAAGCCGTCCTTCACCTAGCTTGTTGGGAACACAAAGTTTCTCTTCAGTTGCCAACTCCACTCCATACATATATATGGGGAGGTACTAGCTCCAACTCTGTTTTACAGTGAAAACTGCAGGAACTTCAAACCGGCACTAGGAAACAGACTGAGAAACCAGAGTAAAAGTTTCTCCTGCACCCCGTTCCCTTTGTGCTAGATGAACGAACATCTCTCCACATGCTCAGTTCTGAGATATAAGTGTGTGTGAAAGCCGTCCTTCACCTAGCTTGTTGGGAACACAAAGTTTCTCTTCGGTTGCAAACCCCACTCCATACATATATATGGGGAGGTAATAGCTCTAAATCGGGTTTACAGTGAAAACTGCAGGAACTTCAAACCGGCACTAGGAAACAGACTGAGAAACCAGAGAAAAGTTTTTCCTGCACCCCGTTCCCTTTGTGCTAGATGAACGAACGTCTCTCCGCATGCTCAGTTCTGAGAGAAAAGTGTGAGTGAAAGCCGTCCTTCACCTAGCTTGTTGGGAACACAAAGTAACTCTTCAGTTGCCAACTCCACTCCATACATATATATGGGGAGGTACTAGTTCCAACTCTGTTTTAAACTGAAAACTGCAGGAACTTCAAACCGGCACTAGGAAACAGACTGAGAATCCAGAGTAAAAGTTTCTCCTGCACCCCGTTCCCTTTGTGCTAGATGAACGAACGTCTCTCCACATGCTCAGTTCTGAGAGATAAGTTTGTGTGAAAGCCGTCCTTCACCTAGCTTGTAGGGAACACAAAGTTTCTCTTCAGTTGCAAACTCCACTCCATACATATTTATGGGGAAGTACTAGCTCCAACTCGGTTTTACAGTGAAAACTGCATGAACTTCAAAACGGCACTAGGAAACAGACTGAAACCAGAGTAAAAGTTTCTCCTGGAACCCGTTCCCTTTGTGCTAGATGAACGAACGTCTCTCCACATGCTCATTTCTGAGAGATAAGTGTGTGTGAAAACGGTCCTTCACCTAGCTTGTTGGGAACACAAAGTTTTTTTTAAGTTACAAACTCCACTCCGTACATATATATGGGGAGGTACTAGCTCCAACTCGGTTTTACACTGAAAACTGCAGGAACTTCAAACCGGCACTAGGAAACAGACTGAGAAACCAGAGTAAAAGTTTCTCCTGCAACCCGTTCCCTTTGTGCTAGATGAACGAACGTCTCCCCACATGCTCAGTTCTGAGAGATAAGTGTGTGTGAAAGCCGTCCTTCACCTAGCTTGTTGGGAACACAAAGTTTCTCTTCAGTTGCAAACTCCAATCCATACATATATATGGGGAGGTACTAGCTCCAACTCGGTTTTGCAGTGAAAACTGCAGGAACTTCAAACCGGCACTAGGAAACAGACTGAGAAACCAGAGAAAAAGTTTCTCCTCAAACCCGTTCCCTTTGTGCTAGATGAACGAACGTCTCTCCACATGCTCAGTTCTGAGGGATAAGTGTGTTTGAAAGCTGTCCTTCACCTAGCTTGTTGGGAACACAAAGATTCTCTTCAGTTGCAAACTCCACTCCATACATACATATGGGGAGTAACTAGCTCCAACTCGGTTTTACAGTGAAAACTGCAGGAACTTCAAACCGGCACTAGGAAACAGACTGAGAAACCAGAGTAAAAGTTTCACCTGCAACCCGTTCCATTTGTGCTAGATGAACGAACGTCTCTCCACATGCTCAGTTCTGAGAGAAAAGTGTGAGTGAAAGCCGTCCTTCACCT
Source organism: Camelus bactrianus (assembly GCF_048773025.1). Classification (NCBI taxonomy): domain Eukaryota; kingdom Metazoa; phylum Chordata; class Mammalia; order Artiodactyla; family Camelidae; genus Camelus; species Camelus bactrianus. The sequence goes on from NC_133569.1 coordinate 6,125,829, forward strand.
AGCTTGTTGGGAACACAAAGTTTCTCTTCAGTTGCCAACTCCACTCCATACATATATATGGGGAGGTACTAGCTCCAACTCTGTTTTACAGTGAAAACTGCAGGAACTTCAAACCGGCACTAGGAAACAGACTGAGAAACCAGAGTAAAAGTTTCTCCTGCACCCCGTTCCCTTTGTGCTAGATGAACAAACATCTCTCCACATGCTCAGTTCTGAGATATAAGTGTGTGTGAAAGCCGTCCTTCACCTAGCTTGTTGGGAACACAAAGTTTCTCTTCAGTTGCAAACTCCACTCCATACATATTTATGGGGAAGTACTAGCTCCAACTCGGTTTTACAGTGAAAACTGCATGAACTTCAAACCGGCACTAGGAAACAGACTGAAACCAGAGTAAAAGTTTCTCCTGGAACCCGTTCCCTTTGTGCTAGATGAACGAACGTCTCTCCACATGCTCATTTCTGAGAGATAAGTGTGTGTGAAATCCGTCCTTCACCTAGCTTGTTGGGAAAACAAAGTTTCTTTTCAGTTGCTAACTCCACTCCATACATATATATGGGGAGGTACTAGCTCCAACTCGGTTTTACAGTGAAAACTGCAGGAACTTCAAACCGGCACTAGGAAACAGCCTGAGAAACCAGAGTAAAAGTTTCTCCTGCAACCCGTTCCATTTGTACTAGATGAACGAACGTCTCTCCACATGCTCAGTTCTGAGAGATATGTGTGTGTGAAAGCCGTCCTTCACCTAGCTTTTTGGGAACACAAAGTTTCTCTTCAGTTGCAAACTCCAATCCATACATATATATGGGGCGGTACTAGCTCCAACTCGGTTTTACAGTGAAAACTGCAGGAACTTCAAACCGGCACTAGGAAACAGACTGAGAAACCAGAGTAAAAGTTTCTCCTGCAACCCGTTCCCTTTGTGCTAGATGAACGAACGTCTCTCCACATGCTCAGTTCTGAGAGATATGTGTGTGTGAAAGCCGTCCTTCACCTAGCTTTTTGGGAACACAAAGTTTCTCTTCAGTTGCAAACTCCACTCCATACATATATATGGGGATGTACTAGCTTCAACTCGGGTTTACAGTGAAAACTGCAGGAACTTCAAACCGGCACTAGGAAACAGACTGAGAAACCAGAGTAAAAGTTTCACCTGCAACCCGTTCCCTTTGTGCTAGATGAACGAATGTCTCTCCACATGCTCAGTTCTGAGAGATATGTGTGTGTGAAAGCCGTCCTTCACCTAGCTTGTTGGGAACACAAAGTTTCTCTTCAGTTGCAAACTCCACTCCATATATATATATGGGGAGGTACTAGCTCCAAATCGGGTTTACAGTGAAAACTGCAGGAACTTCAAACCGGCACTAGGAAACAGACTGAGAAACCAGAGTAAAAGTTTCTCCTGCACCCCGTTCCCTTTGTTCTAGATGAACGAACGTCTCTCCACATGCTCAGTTCTGAGAGATAAGTGTGTGTGAAAGCCGTCCTTCACCTAGCTTGTTGGGAACACAAAGTTTCTCTTCAGTTGCAAACTCCACTCCATAAATATTTATGGGGAAGTACTAGCTCCAGCTCGGTTTTACAGTGAAAACTGCATGAACTTCAAACCGGCACTAGGAAACAGACTTAAACCAGAGTAAAAGTTTCTCCTGGAACTCCTTCCCTTTGTGCTAGATGAACGAACGTCTCTCCACATGCTCATTTCTGAGAGATAAGTGTGTGTGAAAACGGTCCATCACCTAGCTTGTTGGGAACACAAAGTTTCTCTTAAGTTGCAAACTCCACTCCGTACATATATATGGGGAGGTACTAGCTCCAACTCGGTTTTACACTGAAAACTGCAGGAACTTCAAACCGGCACTAGGAAACAGACTGAGAAACCAGAGTAAAAGTTTCTCCTGCAACCCGTTCCCTTTGTGTTAGATGAACGAACGTCTCCCAACATGCTCAGTTCTGAGAGATAAGTGTGTGTGAAAGCCGTCCTTCACCTAGCTTGTTGGGAACACAAAGTTTCTCTTCAGTTGCAAACTCCACTCCATACATATTTATGGGGAAGTACTAGCTCCAACTCGGTTTTACAGTGAAAACTGCAGGAACTTCAAAACGGCACTAGGAAACAGACTGAAACCAGAGTAAAAATTTCTCCTGGAACCTGTTCCCTTTGTGCTAGATGAACGAACGTCTCTCCACATGCTCATTTCTGAGAGATAAGTGTGTGTGAAAGCCGTCCTTCACCTTGCTTGTTGGGAAAACAAAGATTCTTTTCAGTTGCTAACTCCACTCCATACATATATATGGGGTGGTACTAGCTCCAACTCGGTTTTACAGTGAAAACTGCAGGAACTTCAAACCGGCACTAGGAAGCAGACTGAGAAACCAGAGTAAAAGATTATCCTGCAACACGTTCCCTTTGTGCTAGATGAACGAACGTCTCTCCACATGCTCAGTTCTGAGAGATAAGTTTGTGTGAAAGCCGTCCTTCACCTAGCTTGTTGGGAACACAAAGTTTCTCTTCAGTTGCAAACTCCACTCCATACATATTTATGGGGAAGTACTAGCTCCAACTCGGTTTTACAGTGAAAACTGCATGAACTTCAAAACGGCACTAGGAAACAGACTGAAACCAGAGTAAAAGTTTCCCCTGGAACCCGTTCCCTTTGTGCTAGATGAACGAACGTCTCTCCACATGCTCATTTCTGAGAGATAAGTGTGTGTGAAAACGGTCCTTCACCTAGCTTTTTGGGAACACAAAGTTTTTTTTAAGTTACAAACTCCACTCCGTACATATATATGGGTAGGTACTAGCTCCAACTCGGTTTTACACTGAAAACTGCAGGAACTTCAAACCGGCACTAGGAAACAGACTGAGAAACCAGAGTAAAAGTTTCTCCTGCAACCCGTTCCCTTTGTGCTAGATGAACGAACGTCTCCCCACATGCTCAGTTCTGAGAGATAAGTGTGTGTGAAAGCCGTCCTTCACCTAGCTTGTTGGGAACACAAAGTTTCTCTTCAGTTGCAAACTCCAATCCATACATATATATGGGGAGGTACTAGCTCCAACTCGGTTTTGCAGTGAAAACTGCAGGAACTTCAAACCGGCACTAGGAAACAGACTGAGAAACCAGAGAAAAAGTTTCTCCTGCAACCCGTTCCCTTTGTGCTAGATGAACGAACGTCTCTCCACATGCTCAGTTCTGAGGGATAAGTGTGTTTGAAAGCTGTCCTTCACATAGCTTGTTGGGAACACAAAGATTCTCTTCAGTTGCAAACTCCACTCCATACATACATATGGGGAGTAACTAGCTCCAACTCGGTTTTACAGTGAAAACTGCAGGAACTTCAAACCGGCACTAGGAAACAGACTGAGAAACCAGAGTAAAAGTTTCACCTGCAACCCGTTCCATTTGTGCTAGATGAACGAACGTCTCTCCACATGCTCAGTTCTGAGAGAAAAGTGTGAGTGAAAGCCGTCCTTCACCTAGCTTGTTGGGAACACAAAGTTTCTCTTCAGTTGCCAACTCCACTCCATACATATATATGGGGAGGTACTAGCTCCAACTCTGTTTTACAGTGAAAACTGCAGGAACTTCAAACCGGCACTAGGAAACAGACTGAGAAACCAGAGTAAAAGTTTCTCCTGCACCCCGTTCCCTTTGTGCTAGATGAACGAACATCTCTCCACATGCTCAGTTCTGAGATATAAGTGTGTGTGAAAGCCGTCCTTCACCTAGCTTGTTGGGAACACAAAGTTTCTCTTCGGTTGCAAACCCCACTCCATACATATATATGGGGAGGTAATAGCTCTAAATCGGGTTTACAGTGAAAACTGCAGGAACTTCAAACCGGCACTAGGAAACAGACTGAGAAACCAGAGAAAAGTTTTTCCTGCACCCCGTTCCCTTTGTGCTAGATGAACGAACGTCTCTCCGCATGCTCAGTTCTGAGAGAAAAGTGTGAGTGAAAGCCGTCCTTCACCTAGCTTGTTGGGAACACAAAGTAACTCTTCAGTTGCCAACTCCACTCCATACATATATATGGGGAGGTACTAGTTCCAACTCTGTTTTAAACTGAAAACTGCAGGAACTTCAAACCGGCACTAGGAAACAGACTGAGAATCCAGAGTAAAAGTTTCTCCTGCACCCCGTTCCCTTTGTGCTAGATGAACGAACGTCTCTCCACATGCTCAGTTCTGAGAGATAAGTTTGTGTGAAAGCCGTCCTTCACCTAGCTTGTAGGGAACACAAAGTTTCTCTTCAGTTGCAAACTCCACTCCATACATATTTATGGGGAAGTACTAGCTCCAACTCGGTTTTACAGTGAAAACTGCATGAACTTCAAAACGGCACTAGGAAACAGACTGAAACCAGAGTAAAAGTTTCTCCTGGAACCCGTTCCCTTTGTGCTAGATGAACGAACGTCTCTCCACATGCTCATTTCTGAGAGATAAGTGTGTGTGAAAACGGTCCTTCACCTAGCTTGTTGGGAACACAAAGTTTTTTTTAAGTTACAAACTCCACTCCGTACATATATATGGGGAGGTACTAGCTCCAACTCGGTTTTACACTGAAAACTGCAGGAACTTCAAACCGGCACTAGGAAACAGACTGAGAAACCAGAGTAAAAGTTTCTCCTGCAACCCGTTCCCTTTGTGCTAGATGAACGAACGTCTCCCCACATGCTCAGTTCTGAGAGATAAGTGTGTGTGAAAGCCGTCCTTCACCTAGCTTGTTGGGAACACAAAGTTTCTCTTCAGTTGCAAACTCCAATCCATACATATATATGGGGAGGTACTAGCTCCAACTCGGTTTTGCAGTGAAAACTGCAGGAACTTCAAACCGGCACTAGGAAACAGACTGAGAAACCAGAGAAAAAGTTTCTCCTCAAACCCGTTCCCTTTGTGCTAGATGAACGAACGTCTCTCCACATGCTCAGTTCTGAGGGATAAGTGTGTTTGAAAGCTGTCCTTCACCTAGCTTGTTGGGAACACAAAGATTCTCTTCAGTTGCAAACTCCACTCCATACATACATATGGGGAGTAACTAGCTCCAACTCGGTTTTACAGTGAAAACTGCAGGAACTTCAAACCGGCACTAGGAAACAGACTGAGAAACCAGAGTAAAAGTTTCACCTGCAACCCGTTCCATTTGTGCTAGATGAACGAACGTCTCTCCACATGCTCAGTTCTGAGAGAAAAGTGTGAGTGAAAGCCGTCCTTCACCTAGCTTGTTGGGAACACAAAGTTTCTCTTCAGTTGCCAACTCCACTCCATACATATATATGGGGAGGTACTAGCTCCAACTCTGTTTTACAGTGAAAACTGCAGGAACTTCAAACCGGCACTAGGAAACAGACTGAGAAACCAGAGTAAAAGTTTCTCCTGCACCCCGTTCCCTTTGTGCTAGATGAACAAACATCTCTCCACATGCTCAGTTCTGAGATATAAGTGTGTGTGAAAGCCGTCCTTCACCTAGCTTGTTGGGAACACAAAGTTTCTCTTCAGTTGCAAACTCCACTCCATACATATTTATGGGGAAGTACTAGCTCCAACTCGGTTTTACAGTGAAAACTGCATGAACTTCAAACCGGCACTAGGAAACAGACTGAAACCAGAGTAAAAGTTTCTCCTGGAACCCGTTCCCTTTGTGCTAGATGAACGAACGTCTCTCCACATGCTCATTTCTGAGAGATAAGTGTGTGTGAAATCCGTCCTTCACCTAGCTTGTTGGGAAAACAAAGTTTCTTTTCAGTTGCTAACTCCACTCCATACATATATATGGGGAGGTACTAGCTCCAACTCGGTTTTACAGTGAAAACTGCAGGAACTTCAAACCGGCACTAGGAAACAGCCTGAGAAACCAGAGTAAAAGTTTCTCCTGCAACCCGTTCCATTTGTACTAGATGAACGAACGTCTCTCCACATGCTCAGTTCTGAGAGATATGTGTGTGTGAAAGCCGTCCTTCACCTAGCTTTTTGGGAACACAAAGTTTCTCTTCAGTTGCAAACTCCAATCCATACATATATATGGGGCGGTACTAGCTCCAACTCGGTTTTACAGTGAAAACTGCAGGAACTTCAAACCGGCACTAGGAAACAGACTGAGAAACCAGAGTAAAAGTTTCTCCTGCAACCCGTTCCCTTTGTGCTAGATGAACGAACGTCTCTCCACATGCTCAGTTCTGAGAGATATGTGTGTGTGAAAGCCGTCCTTCACCTAGCTTTTTGGGAACACAAAGTTTCTCTTCAGTTGCAAACTCCACTCCATACATATATATGGGGATGTACTAGCTTCAACTCGGGTTTACAGTGAAAACTGCAGGAACTTCAAACCGGCACTAGGAAACAGACTGAGAAACCAGAGTAAAAGTTTCACCTGCAACCCGTTCCCTTTGTGCTAGATGAACGAATGTCTCTCCACATGCTCAGTTCTGAGAGATATGTGTGTGTGAAAGCCGTCCTTCACCTAGCTTGTTGGGAACACAAAGTTTCTCTTCAGTTGCAAACTCCACTCCATATATATATATGGGGAGGTACTAGCTCCAAATCGGGTTTACAGTGAAAACTGCAGGAACTTCAAACCGGCACTAGGAAACAGACTGAGAAACCAGAGTAAAAGTTTCTCCTGCACCCCGTTCCCTTTGTTCTAGATGAACGAACGTCTCTCCACATGCTCAGTTCTGAGAGATAAGTGTGTGTGAAAGCCGTCCTTCACCTAGCTTGTTGGGAACACAAAGTTTCTCTTCAGTTGCAAACTCCACTCCATAAATATTTATGGGGAAGTACTAGCTCCAGCTCGGTTTTACAGTGAAAACTGCATGAACTTCAAACCGGCACTAGGAAACAGACTTAAACCAGAGTAAAAGTTTCTCCTGGAACTCCTTCCCTTTGTGCTAGATGAACGAACGTCTCTCCACATGCTCATTTCTGAGAGATAAGTGTGTGTGAAAACGGTCCATCACCTAGCTTGTTGGGAACACAAAGTTTCTCTTAAGTTGCAAACTCCACTCCGTACATATATATGGGGAGGTACTAGCTCCAACTCGGTTTTACACTGAAAACTGCAGGAACTTCAAACCGGCACTAGGAAACAGACTGAGAAACCAGAGTAAAAGTTTCTCCTGCAACCCGTTCCCTTTGTGTTAGATGAACGAACGTCTCCCAACATGCTCAGTTCTGAGAGATAAGTGTGTGTGAAAGCCGTCCTTCACCTAGCTTGTTGGGAACACAAAGTTTCTCTTCAGTTGCAAACTCCACTCCATACATATTTATGGGGAAGTACTAGCTCCAACTCGGTTTTACAGTGAAAACTGCAGGAACTTCAAAACGGCACTAGGAAACAGACTGAAACCAGAGTAAAAATTTCTCCTGGAACCTGTTCCCTTTGTGCTAGATGAACGAACGTCTCTCCACATGCTCATTTCTGAGAGATAAGTGTGTGTGAAAGCCGTCCTTCACCTTGCTTGTTGGGAAAACAAAGATTCTTTTCAGTTGCTAACTCCACTCCATACATATATATGGGGTGGTACTAGCTCCAACTCGGTTTTACAGTGAAAACTGCAGGAACTTCAAACCGGCACTAGGAAGCAGACTGAGAAACCAGAGTAAAAGATTATCCTGCAACACGTTCCCTTTGTGCTAGATGAACGAACGTCTCTCCACATGCTCAGATCTGAGAGATAAGTGCTTGTGAAAACCGTCCTGCTCCTAGCTTGTTGGGAACACAAAGTTTCTTTTAAGTTGCAAACTCCACTCTGTACATATATATGGGGAGGTACTAGCTCCAACTCGGTTTTACAGTGAAAACTGCAGGAAATTCAAACCGGCACTAGGAAACAGACTGAGAAACCAGAGTAAAAGTTTCGCCTGCAACCCGTTCCCTTTGTGCTAGATGAACGAACGTCTCTCCACATGCTCAGTTCTGAGAGATATGTGTGTGTAAAGCCGTACTTCAACTAGCTTTTTGGGAACACAAAGTTTCTCTTCAGTTGCAAACTCCACTCCATACATATATATGGGGAGGTACTAGCTCCAACTCGGTTTTACAGTGAAAACTGCAGGAACTTCAAACCGGCACTAGAAAACAGACTGAGAAACCAGAGTAAAAGTTTCTCCTGCACCCCGTTCCCTTTGTTCTAGATGAACGAACGTCTCTCCACATGCTCAGTTCTGAGAGATAATTGTGTGTGAAAGCCGTCCTTCACCTAGCTTGTTGGGAACACAAAGTTTCTCTTCAGTTGCAAACTCCACTCCATACATATTTATGGGGAAGTACTAGCTCCAACTCGGTTTTACAGTGAAAACTGCATGAACTTCAAACCGGCACTAGGAAACAGACTTAAACCAGAGTAAAAGTTTCTCCTGGAACTTCTTCCCTTTGTGCTAGATGAACGAACGTCTCTCCACATGCTCAGTTCTGAGAGATAAGTGTGTGTGAAAACGGTCCATCAACTAGCTTGTTGGGAACACAAAGTTTCTTTTAAGTTGCAAACTCCACTCCGTACATATATATGGGGAGGTACTAGCTCCAACTCGGTTTTACACTGAAAACTGCAGGAACTTCAAACCGGCACTAGGAAACAGACTGAGAAACCAGAGTAAAAGTTTCTCATGCAACCAGTTCCCTTTGTGTTAGATGAACGAACGTCTCCCCACATGCTCAGTTCTGAGAGATAAGTGTGTGTGAAAGCCGTCCTTCACCTAGCTTGTTGGGAACACAAAGTTTCTCTTCAGTTGCAAACTCCAATCCATACATATATATGGGGAGGTACTAGCTCCAACTCGGTTTTACAGTGAAAACTGCAGGAACTTCACACCGGCACTAGGAAACAGACTGAGAAACCAGAGTAAAAGTTTCTCCTCAAACCCGTTCCCTTTGTGCTAGATGAACGAACGTCTCTCCACATGCTCAGTTCTGAGAGATAAGTGTGTTTGAAAGCTGTCCTTCACCTAGCTTGTTGGGAACACAAAGATTCTCTTCAGTTGTAAACTCCACTCCATACATATATATGGGGAGTAACTAGCTCCAACTCGGTTTTACAGTGAAAACTGCAGGAACTTCAAACCGGCACTAGGAAAAAGACTAAGAAACCAGAGTAAAAGTTTCACCTGCAACCCGTTCCATTTGTGCTAGATGAACGAACGTCTCTCCACATGCTCAGTTCTGAGAGAAAAGTGTGAGTGAAAGCCGTCCTTCACCTAGCTTGTTGGGAACACAAAGTTTCTCTTCAGTTGCCAACTCCACTCCATACATATATATGGGGAGGTACTAGCTCCAACTCTGTTTTACAGTGAAAACTGCAGGAACTTCAAACCGGCACTAGGAAACAGACTGAGAAACCAGAGTAAAAGTTTCTCCTGCACCCCGTTCCCTGTGTGCTAGATGAACGAACGTCTCTCCACATGCTCAGTTCTGAGAGATAAGTGTGTGTGAAAGCCGTCCTTCACCTAGGTTGTTGGGAACACAAAGTTTCTCTTCAGTTGCAAACTCCACTCCATACATATTTATGGGGAAGTACTAGCTCCAACTCGGTTTTGCAGTGAAAACTGCAGGAACTTCAAACCGGCACTAGGAAACAGACTGAGAAACCAGAGTAAAAGTTTCTCCTCAAACCCGTTCCCTTTGTGCTAGATGAACGAACGTCTCTCCACATGCTCAGTTCTGAGAGATAAGTGTGTTTGAAAGCTGTCCTTCACCTAGCTTGTTGGGAACACAAAGATTCTCTTCAGTTGCAAACTCCACTCCATACATATATATGGGGAGTAACTAGCTCCAACTCGGTTTTACAGTGAAAACTGCACGAACTTCAAACCGGCACTAGGAAACAGACTAAGAAACCAGAGTAAAAGTTTCACCTGCAACCCGTTCCATTTGTGCTAGATGAACGAACGTCTCTCCACATGCTCAGTTCTGAGAGAAAAGTGTGAGTGAAAGCCGTCCTTCACCTAGCTTGTTGTGAACACAAAGTTTCTCTTCAGTTGCCAACTCCACTCCATACATATATATGGGGAGGTACTAGCTCCAACTCTGTTTTACAGTGAAAACTGCAGGAACTTCAAACCGGCACTAGGAAACAGACTGAGAAACCAGAGTAAAAGTTTCTCCTGCACCCCGTTCCCTTTGTGCTATATGAACGAACGTCTCTCCACATGCTCAGTTCTGAGAGATAAGTGTGTGTGAAAGCCGTCCTTCACCTAGCTTGTTGGGAACACAAAGTTTCTCTTCAGTTGCAAACTCCACTCCATACATATTTATGGGGAAGTACAAGCTCCAACTCGGTTTTACAGTGAAAACTGCATGAACTTCAAAACGGCACTAGGAAACAGACTGAAACCAGAGTAAAAGTTTCTCCTGGAACCCGTTCCCTTTGTGCTAGATGAACGAACGTCTCTCCACATGCTCATTTCTGAGAGATAAGTGTGTGTGAAAGCCGTCCTTCACCTTGCTTGTTGGGAAAACAAAGATTCTTTTAAGTTGCTAACTCCACTCCATACATATATATGGTGTGGTACTAGCTCCAACTCGGTTTTACAGTGAAAACTGCAGGAACTTCAAACCGGCACTAGGAAGCAGACTGAGAAAACAGAGTAAAAGATTCTCCTGCAACACGTTCCCTTTGTGCTAGATGAACGAAAGTCTCTCCACATGCTCAGTTCTGAGAGATAAGTGCGTCTGAAAACCGTCCTGCACCTAGCTTGTTGGGAACACAAAGTTTCTTTTAAGTTGCAAACTCCACTCCGTACATATATATGGGGAGGTACTATCTCCAACTCGGTTTTACAGTGAAAACTGCAGGAACTTCAAACCGGCACTAGGAAACAGACTGAGAAACCAGAGTAAAAGTTTCGCCTGCAACCCGTTCCCTTTGTGCTAGATGAACGAACGTCTCTCCACATGCTCAGTTCTGAGAGATATGTGTGTGTAAAGCCGTACTTCAACTAGCTTTTTGGGAACACAAAGTTTCTCTTCAGTTGCAAACTCCACTCCATACATATATATGGGGAGGTACTAGCTCCAACTCGGTTTTACAGTGAAAACTGCAGGAAATTCAAACCGGCACTAGGAAACAGACTGAGAAACCAGAGTAAAAGTTTCTCCTGCACCCCGTTCCCTTTGTTCTAGATGAACGAACGTCTCTCCACATGCTCAGTTCTGAGAGATAAGTGTGTGTGAAAGCCGTCCTTCACCTGTCTTGTTGGGAACACAAAGTTTCTCTTCAGTTGCAAACTCCACTCCATACATATTTATGGGGAAGTACTAGCTCCAACTCGGTTTTACAGTGAAAACTGCATGAACTTCAAACCGGCACTAGGAAACAGACTTAAACCAGAGTAAAAGTTTCTCCTGGAAGTCCTTCCCTTTGTGCTAGATGAACGAACGTCTCTCCACATGCTCATTTCTGAGAGATAAGTGTGTGTGAAAACGGTCCATCACCTAGCTTGTTGGGAACACAAAGTTTCTTTTAAGTTGCAAACTCCACTCCGTACATATATATGGGGAGGTACTAGCTCCAACTCGGTTTTACACTGAAAACTGCAGGAACTTCAAACCGGCACTAGGAAACAGACTGAGAAACCAGAGTAAAAGTTTCTCCTGCAACCCGTTCCCTTTGTGTTAGATGAACGAACGTCTCCCCACATGCTCAGTTCTGAGAGATAAGTGTGTGTGAAAGCCGTCCTTCACCTAGCTTGTTGGGAACACAAAGTTTCTCTTCAGTTTCAAACTCCAATCCATACATATATATGGGGAGGTACTAGCTCCAACTCTGTTTTACAGTGAGAACTGCAGGAACTTCAAACCGGCACTAGGAAACAGACTGAGAAACCAGAGTAAAAGTTTCTCCTCAAACCCGTTCCCTTTGTGCTAGATGAACGAACGTCTCTCCACATGCTCAGTTCTGAGAGATAATTGTGTTTGAAAGCTGTCCTTCACCTAGCTTGTTGGGAACACAAAGATTCTCTTCAGTTGCAAACTCCACTCCATACATATATATGGGGAGTAACTAGCTCCAACTCGGTTTTACAGTGAAAACTGCAGGAACTTCAAACCGGCACTAGGAAACAGACTAAGAAACCAGAGTAAAATTTCACCTGCAACCCGTTCCATTTGTGCTAGATGAACGAACGTATCTCCAAATGCTCAGTTCTGAGAGAAAAGTGTGAGTGAAAGCCGTCCTTCACCTAGCTTGTTGGGAACACAAAGTTTCTCTTCAGTTGCCAACTCCACTCCATACATATATATGGGGAGGTACTAGCTCCAACTCGGTTTTACAGTGAAAACTGCAGGAACTTCAAACCGGCACTAGGAAGCAGACTGAGAAAACAGAGTAAAAGATTCTCCTGCAACACGTTCCCTTTGTGCTAGATGAACGAACGTCTCTCCACATGCTCAGTTCTGAGAGATAAGTGCGTCTGAAAACCGTCCTGCACCTAGCTTGTTGGGAACACAAAGTTTCTTTTAAGTTGCAAACTCCACTCCGTACATATATATGGGGAGGTACTATCTCCAACTCGGTTTTACAGTGAAAACTGCAGGAACTTCAAACCGGCACTAGGAAACAGACTGAGAAACCAGAGTAAAAGTTTCGCCTGCAACCCGTTCCCTTTGTGCTAGATGAACGAACGTCTCTCCACATGCTCAGTTCTGAGAGATATGTGTGTGTAAAGCCGTACTTCAACTAGCTTTTTGGGAACACAAAGTTTCTCTTCAGTTGCAAACTCCACTCCATACATATATATGGGGAGGTACTAGCTCCAACTCGGTTTTACAGTGAAAACTGCAGGAACTTCAAACCGGCACTAGGAAACAGACTGAGAAACCAGAGTAAAAGTTTCTCCTGCACCCCGTTCCCTTTGTTCTAGATGAACGAACGTCTCTCCACATGCTCAGTTCTGAGAGATAAGTGTGTGTGAAAGCCGTCCTTCACCTGTCTTGTTGGGAACACAAAGTTTCTCTTCAGTTGCAAACTCCACTCCATACATATTTATGGGGAAGTACTAGCTCCAACTCGGTTTTACAGTGAAAACTGCATGAACTTCAAACCGGCACTAGGAAACAGACTTAAACCAGAGTAAAAGTTTCTCCTGGAAGTCCTTCCCTTTGTGCTAGATGAACGAACGTCTCTCCACATGCTCATTTCTGAGAGATAAGTGTGTGTGAAAACGGTCCATCACCTAGCTTGTTGGGAACACAAAGTTTCTTTTAAGTTGCAAACTCCACTCCGTACATATATATGGGGAGGTACTAGCTCCAACTCGGTTTTACACTGAAAACTGCAGGAACTTCAAACCGGCACTAGGAAACAGACTGAGAAACCAGAGTAAAAGTTTCTCCTGCAACCCGTTCCCTTTGTGTTAGATGAACGAACGTCTCCCCACATGCTCAGTTCTGAGAGATAAGTGTGTGTGAAAGCCGTCCTTCACCTAGCTTGTTGGGAACACAAAGTTTCTCTTCAGTTTCAAACTCCAATCCATACATATATATGGGGAGGTACTAGCTCCAACTCTGTTTTACAGTGAGAACTTCAGGAACTTCAAACCGGCACTAGGAAACAGACTGAGAAACCAGAGTAAAAGTTTCTCCTCAAACCCGTTCCCTTTGTGCTAGATGAACGAACGTCTCTCCACATGCTCAGTTCTGAGAGATAATTGTGTTTGAAAGCTGTCCTTCACCTAGCTTGTTGGGAACACAAAGATTCTCTTCAGTTGCAAACTCCACTCCATACATATATATGGGGAGTAACTAGCTCCAACTCGGTTTTACAGTGAAAACTGCAGGAACTTCAAACCGGCACTAGGAAACAGACTAAGAAACCAGAGTAAAATTTCACCTGCAACCCGTTCCATTTGTGCTAGATGAACGAACGTATCTCCAAATGCTCAGTTCTGAGAGAAAAGTGTGAGTGAAAGCCGTCCTTCACCTAGCTTGTTGGGAACACAAAGTTTCTCTTCAGTTGCCAACTCCACTCCATACATATATATGGGGAGGTACTAGCTCCAACTCGGTTTTACAGTGAAAACTGCAGGAACTTCAAACCGGCACTAGGAAACAGACTGAGAAACCAGAGTAAAAGTTTCTCCTGCACCCCGTTCCCTTTGTGCTAGATGAACGAACGTCTCTCCACATGCTCAGTTCTGAGAGATAAGTGTGTGTGAAAGCCGTCCTTCACCTAGCTTGTTGGGAACACAAAGTTTCTCTTCAGTTGCAAACTCCACTCCATACATATTTATGGGGAAGTACTAGCTCGAACTCGGTTTTACAGTGAAAACTGCATGAACTTCAAAACGGCACTAGGAAACAGACTGAAACCAGAGTAAAAGTTTCTCCTTCAACCCGTTCCCTTTGTGCTAGATGAACGAACGTCTCTCCACATGCTCATTTCTGAGAGATAAGTGTGTGTGAAAGCCGTCCTTCACCTTTCTTGTTGGGAAAACAAAGATTCTTTTCAGTTGCTAACTCCACTCCATACATATATATGAGGTGGTACTAGCTCCAACTCGGTTTTACAGTGAAAACTGCAGGAACTTCAAACCGGCACTAGGAAGCAGACTGAGAAACCAGAGTATAAGATTCTCCTGCAACACGTTCCCTTTGTGCTAGATAAACGAACGTCTCTCCACATGCTCAGTTCTGAGAGATAAGTGCGTGTGAAAACCGTACTGCACCTAGCTTGTTGGGAACACAAAGTTTCTTTTAAGTTGCAAACTCCACTCCGTACATATATATGGGGAGGTACTAGCTCCAACTCGGTTTTACAGTGAAAACTGCAGGAACTTCAAACCGGCACTAGGAAACAGACTGAGAAACCAGAGTAAAAGTTTCGCCTGCAACCCGTTCCCTTTGTGCTAGATGAACGAACGTCTCTCCACATGCTCAGTTCTGAGAGATATGTGTGTGTGAAAGCCGTACTTCAACTAGATTTTTGGGAACACAAAGTTTCTCTTCAGTTGCAAACTCCACTCCATACATATATATGGGGAGGTACTAGCTCCAACTCGGTTTTACAGTGAAAACTGCAGGAACTTGAAACTGGCACTAGGAAACAGACTGAGAAACCAGAGTAAAAGTTTCTCCTGCAACTCGTTCCCTTTTTGCTAGATGAACGAACTTTATTCCACATGCTCAGTTCTGAGAGATAAGTGTGTGTGAAAGCCGTCCTTCACCTAGCTTGTTGGGAACACAAAGTTTCTTTTAAGTTGCAAACTCCACTCCGTACATATATATGGGGAGGTACTAGCTCCAACTCGGTTTTACAGTGAAAACTGCAGGAACTTCAAACCGGCACTAGGAAACAGACTGAGAAACCAGAGAAAAGTTTCTCCTGCAACCCGTTCCATTTGTGCTAGATGAACGAACGTCTCTCCACATGCTCAGTTCTGAGAGATATGTGTGTATGAAAGCCGTCCTTCACCTAGCTTTTTGGGAAAACATAGTTTCTTTTCAGTTGCAAACTCCACTCCGTACATATATATTGGGAGGTACTAGCTCCAACTGTGTTTTACAGTGAAAATTGCAGGAACTTCAAACCGGCACTAGGAAACAGACTGAGAAACCAGAGAAAAGTTTCTCCTGCAAACCGATCCATTTGTGCTAGATGAACGAACGTCTCTCCACATGCTCAGTTCTGAGAGATATGTGTGTGTGGAAGCCGTCCTTCACCTAGATTGTTGGGAACACAAAGATTCTCTTCAGTTGCAAACTCCACTCCATATATATATATGGGGAGGTACTAGCTCCAACTCGGTTTTACAGTGAAAACTGCAGGAACTTCAAACCGGCACTAGGAAACAGACTGAGAAACCAGAGTAAAATTTCCTCCTGCAACCCGTTCCCTTTGTGCTAGATGAACGAACGTCTCTCCATATGCTCAGTTCTAGAGATAAGTGCGTTTGAAAGCCGTCCTTCACCTAGCTTGTTGGGAACACAAAGTTTCTCTTCAGTTGCCAACTCTACTCCATACATATATATGGGGAGGTACTAGCTCCAACTCGGTTTTACAGTGAATACTGCAGGAACTTCAAACCGTCACTAGGAACCAGACTGAGAAACCAGAGAAAAGTTTCTCCTGCAACCCGTTCCATTTGTGCTAGATGAACGAACGTCTCTCCACATGCTCAGTTCTGAGAGATATGTGTGTGTGAAAGCCGACCTTCACCTAGCTTTTTGGGAACACAAAGTTTCTCTTCAGTTGCAAACTCCACTCCATATATATATATGGGGAGGTACTAGCTCCAACTCGGTTTTACAGTGAAAACTGCAGGAACTTCAAACCGGCACTAGGAAACAGACTGAGAAACCAGAGTAAATGTTTCTCCTGCAACCCGTTCCCTTTGTGCTAGATGAAAGAACGTCTCTCAACATGCTCAGTTCTGAGAGATAAGTGCGTTTGAAAGCCTTCCTTCACCTACCTTGTTGGGAACACAAAGTTTCTCTTCAGTTGCCAACTCTACTCCATACATATATATGGGGAGGTACTAGCTCCAACTCGATTTTACAGTGAAAACTGCAGGAATTCAAACCGGCACTAGGAACCAGACTGAGAAAGCAGAGAAAAGTTTCTCCTGCAATCCGTTCCATTTGTGCTAGATGAACGAACGCCTCTCCACATGCACGGTTCTGAGAGATATGTGTGTGTGAAAGCCGTCCTTCACCTAGCTTTTTGGGAACACAAAGTTTCTCTTCAGTTGCAAACTCCACTCCATATATATATATGGGGAGGTACTAGCTCCAACTCGGTTTTACTGTGAAAACTGCAGGAACTTCAAACCGGCACTAGGAAACAGACTGAGAAACCAGAGTAAAAGTTTCTCCAGCAACAAGTTCCCTTTGTGTTAGATGAACGAACGTCTCTCCGCATGCTCAGGTCTGAGAGATAAGTGTGTGTGAAAGCCGTCCTTCACCTAGCTTGTTGGGAACACAAAGTTTCTTTTCAGTTGCAAACTCCACTCCTTACATATTTATCTGGAAGTAGTAGCTCCAACTCGGTTTTACAGTGAAAACTGCAGGAACTTCAAACCGGCACTAGGAAACAGACTGAAAATCCAGAGTAAAAGTTTCTCCTGCAAACCGTTCCCTTTGTGCTAGATGAGCGAACCTCTCTCCACATGCTCAGTTCTGAGAGATAAGTGTGTGTGAAAGCCGTCCTTCACCTAGCTTGTTGGGAAAACAAAATTTCTTTTCATTTGCAAACTCCACTCCATACATATATATAGGGTGGTACAAGCTCCAACTCGGTTTTGCAGTGAAAACTGCAGGAACTTCAAACCGGCACTAGGAAACAGACTGAGAAACCAGAGTAAAAGTTTCTCCTGGAACCCGTTCTTTGTGCTAGATGAACGAACGTCTCTCCATATGCTCAGTTCTAGAGATAAGTGCGTTTGAAAGCCGTCCTTCACCTAGCTTGTTGGGAACACAAAGTTTCTCTTCAGTTGCCAACTCTACTCCATACATATATATGGGGAGGTACTAGCTCCAACTCGGTTTTACAGTGAAAACTGCAGGAACTTCAAACCGGCACTAGGAACCAGACTGAGAAACCACAGAAAAGTTTCTCCTGCAAACCGTTCATTTGTTCTAGATGAACGAACTTCTCCCCACATGCTCAGTTCTGAGAGATAAGTGCGAGTGAAAACCGTCCTGCACTTAGCTTATTGGGAACACAAAGTTTCTTTTAAGTTGCAAACTCCACTCCGTACATATATATGGGGAGGTACTAGCTCCAACTCGGTTTTACAGTGAAAACTGCAGGAACTTCAAACCGGCACTAGGAAACAGACTGAGAAACCAGAGAAAAGTTTCCCTGCAACCCGTTCCATTTGTGCTAGATGAACGAACGTCTCTCCACATGCTCAGTTCTGAGAGATAAGTGTGTGTGAAAACCGTCCTGCACCTAGCTTGTTGGGAAAACAAAGTTTCTCTTCAGTTGCAAACTCCACTCCGTACATATATATGGGGAGGTACTAGCTCCAACTCGGTTTTACAGTGAAAACTGCAGGAACTTCAAACCGGCACTAGGAAACAGACTGAGAAACCAGAGAAAAGTTTCTCCTGCAACCCGTTCCCTTTGTGCTAGATGAACGAACGTCTCTCCACATGCTCAGTTCTAGAGATAAGTGCGTGTGAAAGCCGTACTTCACCTAGCTTGTTGGGAACACAAAGTTTCTCTTCAGTTGCCAACTCCACTCCATACATATATATGGGGAGGTACTAGCTCCAACTCGCTTTTACAGTGAAAACTGCAGGAACATCAAACCGGCACTAGGAAACAGACTGAGAAACCACAGAAAAATTTTTCCTGCAACCCGTTCCATTTGTGCTAGATCAACGAACGTCTCTCCACATGCTCAGTTCTGAGAGATAAGTGCGTGTTAAAACCGTCCTGCACCTATCTTGTTGGGAACACAAAGTTTCTTTTAAGTTGCAAACTCCAATCCATACATATATATGGGGAGGTACTAGATCCAACTCGGTTTTACAGTGAAAAATGCAGAAACTTCAAACCGGCACTAGGAAACAGACTGAGAAACCAGAGTAAAAGTTTCTCCTGCAACCCGATCCATTTGTGCTAGATGAACGAACGTCTCTCCACATGCTCAATTCTAGAGATAAGTGCGTGTGAAAGCCGTACTTCACCTAGCTTGTTGGGAACACAATGTTTCTCTTCAGTTGCCAACTCCACTCCATACATATATATGGGGAGGTACTAGCTCCAACTCTGTTTTACAGTGAAAACTGCAGGAACTTCAAACCGGCACTAGGAAACAGACTGAGAAACCACAGAAAAATTTCTCCTGCAACCCGGTCCATTTGGGCTAGATGAACGAACGTCTCTCCACATGCTCAGTTCTGAGAGATATGTGTGTGTGAAAGCCGTCCTTCACCTAGCTTGCTGGGAACACAAAGTTTCTCTTCAGTTGCCAACTCGACTCCATACATATATATGGGGAGGTACTAGCTCCAACTCGGTTTTACAGTGAAAAGTTCAGGAAATTCATACCGGCACTAGGAAACAGACTGAGAAACCAGAGTAAAAGTTTCTCCAGCAACAAGTTCCCTTTGTGTTAGATGAACGAACGTCTCTCCACATGCTCAGTTCTGAGAGATAAGTGTGTGTGAAAGCCGTCCTTCACCTAGCTTGTTGGGAACACAAAGTTTCTTTTCAGTTGCAAACTCCACTCCTTACATATTTATCTGGAAGTACTAGCTCCAACTCGGTTTTACAGTGAAAACTGCAGGAACTTCAAACCGGCACTAGGAAACAGACTGAAAATCCAGAGTAAAAGTTTCTCCTGCAAACCGTTCCCTTTGTGTTAGATGAACGAACGTCTCTCCACATGCTCAGTTCTGAGAGATAAGTGTGTGTGAAAGCCGTCCTTCACCTAGCTTGTTGGGAAAACAAAATTTCTTTTCATTTGCAAACTCCACTCCATACATATATATGGGGAGGTACTAGCTCCAACTCGGTTTTACAGTGAAAACTGCAGGAACTTCAAACCGGCACTAGGAAACAGACTGAGAAACCAGAGTAAAAGTTTCTCCTGCAACCCGTTCCCTTTTTGCTAGATGAATGAACGTCTCTCCACATGCTAGGTTCTGAGAGAAAAGTGCGTGTGATAACCGTCCTGCACCTAGCTTGTTGGTAACACAAAGTTTCTCTTCAGTTGCAAACTGCACTCCGTACATATATATGGGGAGGTACTAGCTCCAACTCGGTTTTACAGTGAAAACTGCAGGAACTTCAAACCGGCACTAGGAAACAGACTGAGAAACCAGAGAATAGTTTATCCTGCAACCCGTTCCGTTTGTGCTAGATGAACGAACGTCTCTCCACATGCTCAGTTCTGAGAATTAAGTGTGTGTGAAAGCCATCCTTCATCTAGCTTGTTGGGAACACAAAGTTTCTCTTCAGTTGCAAACTTCACTCCATACATATATATGGGGAGGAACTAGCTCCAACTCGGTTTTGCAGTGAAAACTGCAGGAACTTGAAACCGGCACTAGGAAACAGACTAAGAAACCAGAGTAAAAGTTTCTCCTGCAACCCGTTCCCTTTGTGCTAGATGAACGAACGTCTCTCCACGTGCTCAGTTCTGACAGATAAGTGTGTGTGAAAGCCGTCCTTCACCTAGCTTGTAGGGAACACAAAGTTTCTCTTCAGTTGCAAACTCCACTCCATACCTATATATGGGGAGGTACTATCTCCAACTCGGTTTTACACTGAGAACTGCAGGAACTTCAAAACGGCACTAGGAAACAGACTGAGAAACCAGAGTAAAAGTTTCTCATGCAACCCGTTCCCTTTGTGCTAGATGAACGAACGTCTCTCCACATGCTCAGTTCTGAGAGATAAGTGTGTGTGAAAGCCGTCCTTCACCTAGCATGTTGGGAACACAAAGTTTCTCTTCAGCTGCAAACTCCACTCCATACATATATATGGGGAGGTTCTAGCTCCAACTCGGTTTTACAGTGAAAACTGCAGGAACTTCAAACCGGCACTAGGAAACAGACTGAGAAACCACAGAAAAATTTCTCCTGCAACCCGTTCCATTTGTGCTAGATGAACGAACGTCTCTCCACATGCTCAGTTCTGAGAGATAAGTCTGTGTGAAAGCCGTCCTTCACCTAGCTTGCTGGGAACACAAAATTTCTCTTCAGTTGCCTACTCGACTCCATACATTATATGGTGAGGTACTAGCTCCAACTCGGTTTTACAGTGAAAAGTTCAGGAACTTCATACCGGCACTAGGAAACAGACTGAGAAACCAGAGTAAAAGTTTCTCCAGCAACAAGTTCCATTTGTGTTAGATAAACGAACGTCTCTCCACATGCTCAGTTCTGAGAGATAAGTGTGTGTGAAAGCCGTCCTTCACCTAGCTTGTTGGGAACACAAAGTTTCTCTTCAGTTGCAAACTCCACTCCTTACATATTTATCTGGAAGTACTAGCTCCAACTCGGTTTTACATTGAAAACTGCAGGAACTTCATAACGGCACTAGGAAACAGACTGAAAATCCAGAGTAAAAGTTGCCCCTGCAACCCGTTCCCTTTGTGCTAGATGAACGAACGTCTCTCCACATGCTCAGTTCTGAGAGATAAGTGTGTGTGAAAGGCGTCCTTCACCTAGCTTGTTGGGAAAACAAAATTTCTTGTCATTTGCAAACTCCACTCCATACATATATATGGGGAGGTACTAGCTCCAACTCGGTTTTACAGTGAAAACTGCAGGAACTTCAAACCGGCACTAGGAAACAGACTGAGAAACCAGAGTAAAAGTTTCTCCTGCAACCCGTTCCCTTTGTGCTAGATGAAAAAACGTCTCTCAACATGCTCAGTTCTGAGAGATAAGTGCGTGTGAAAACCGTCCTGCACCTAGCTTCTTGGGAACACAAAGTTTCTTTTAAGTTGCAAACTCCACTCCGTACATATATATGGGGTGGTACTAGCTCCAACTCTGTTTTACAGTGAAAACTGCAGGAACTTCAAACCGGCACTAGGAAACAGACTGAGAAACCAGAGTAAAAGTTTCTCCTGCAACCCGTTCCCTTTGTGCTAGATGAACGAACGTCTTTCCACATGCTCAGTTCTGAGAGATATGTGTGTGTGAAAGCCGTCCTTCACCTAGCTTTTTGGGAACACAAAGTTTCTCTTCAGTTGCAAACTCCACTCCATACATATATATGGGGATGTACTAGCTCCAACTCGGTTTACAGTGAAAACTGCAGGAACTTCAAACCGGCACTAGGAAACAGACTGAGAAACCAGAGTAAAAGTTTCTCCTGCAACCCGATCCCTTTGTGCTAGATGAACGAACGTCTCTCCACATGCTCAGTTCTAGAGATAAGTGCGTGTGAAAGCCAAACTTCACCTAGCTTGCTGGGAACACAAAGTTTCTCTTCAGTTGCCAACTCGACTCCATACATATATATGGGGAGGTACTAGCTCCAACTCGGTTTTACAGTGAAAAGTTCAGGAAATTCATACCGGCACTAGGAAACAGACTGAGAAACCAGAGTAAAAGTTTCTCCAGCAACAAGTTCCCTTTGTGTTAGATGAACGAACGTCTCTCCACATGCTCAGTTCTGAGAGATAAGTGTGTGTGAAAGCCGTCCTTCACCTAGCTTGTTGGGAACACAAAGTTTCTTTTCAGTTGCAAACCCCACTCCTTACATATTTATCTGGAAGTACTAGCTCCAACTCGGTTTTACAGTGAAAACTGCAGGAACTTCAAACCGGCACTAGGAAACAGACTGAAAATCCAGAGTAAAAGTTTCTCCTGCAACCCGTTCCCTTAGTGCTAGATGAACGAACGTCTCTCCACATGCTCAGTTCTGAGAGATAAGTGTGTGTGAAAGCCGTCCTTCACCTAGCTTGTTGGGAACACAAAGTTTCTCTTCAGTTGCAAACTTCACTCCATACATATATATGGGGAGGAACTAGCTCCAACTCGGTTTTGCAGTGAAAACTGCAGGAACTTGAAACCGGCACTAGGAAACAGACTAAGAAACCAGAGTAAAAGTTTCTCCTGCAACCCGTTCCCTTTGTGCTAGATGAACGAACGTCTCTCCACGTGCTCAGTTCTGACAGATAAGTGTGTGTGAAAGCCGTCCTTCAACTAGCTTGTTGGGAACACAAAGTTTCTCTTCAGTTGCAAACTCCACTCCATACATATATATGGGGAGGTACTAGCTCCAACTCGGTTTTACACTGAGAACTGCAGGAAATTCAAAACGGCACTAGGAAACAGACTGAGAAACCAGAGTAAAAGTTTCTCATGCAACCCGTTCCCTTTGTGCTAGATGAACGAACGTCTCTCCACATGCTCAGTTCTGAGAGGTAAGTGAGTGTGAAATCCGTAATTCACCCAGCATGTTGGGAACACAAAGTTTCTCTTCAGCTGCAAACTCCACTCCATACATATATATGGGGAGGTTCTAGCTCCAACTCGGTTTTACAGTGAAAACTGCAGGAACTTCAAACCGGCACTAGGAAACAGACTTAGAAACCAGAGTAAAATTTTCTCCTGCAACCCGTTCACTTTGTGCTAGATGAACGAACGTCTCTCCACATGCTCAGTTCTGAGCGATAAGTGTGTGTGAAAGCTGTCATTCACCTAGCTTTTTGGGAATACAAAGTTTCTCTTCAGTTGCAAACTCCACTCCATACATATATATGGGGTGGTACTAGCTCCAACTCGGTTTTACACTGAGAAATGCAGGAACTTCAAACCGGCACTAGGAAACAGACTGAGAAAACAGAGTAAAAGTTTCTCCTGAAACCCGTTCCCTTTGTGCTAGATGAACGAATGTCTCTCCACATGCTCAGTTCTGAGAGATAAGTGTGTGTGAAAGCCGTCCTTCACCTAGCTTGTTGGGAAAACAAAGTTTCTTTTCAGGTGCAAACTCCACTCCATACATATATATGGGGAGGTACCAGCTCCAACTCGGTTTTACACTGAAAAATGCAGGAACTTCAAACCGGCACTAGGAAACAGACTGAGAAACCAGAGTAAAAGTTTCTCCTGCAACCAGTTCCCTTTGTGCTAGATGAACGAACGTCTCTCCACATGCTCAGTTCTGAGAGAAAAGTGTGTGTGAAAGCCGTCCTTCATCTAGCTTGTTGGGAACACAAAGTTTCTCTTCAGTTGCAAACTCCACTCCATACATATATATGGGGGGGAACTAGCTCCAACTCGGTTTTGCAGTGAAAACTGCAGGAACTTCAAACCGGCACTAGGAAACAGACTGAGAAACCAGAGTAAAAGTTTATCCTGCAACCCGTTCCCTTTGTGCTAGATGAATGAACGTCTCTCCACATGCTCAGTTCTTAGAGATAATTGTATGTGAAAGCCGTCCTTCACCTAGCTTGTTGGGAACACAAAGATTCTCTTCAGTTGCAAACTCCACTCCATACATATATATGGGGAGGTACTAGCTCCAACTCGGTTTTACACTGAGAACTGCAGGAATTTCAAACCGGCACTAGGAAACAGACTGAGAAACCAGAGTAAAAGTTTATCCTGCAACCCGTTCCCTTTGTGCTAGATGAACGAACGTCTCTCCACATGCTCAGTTCTTAGAGATATGTGTGTGTGGAAGCCGTCCTTCACCTAGCTTGTTGGGAACACAATGTTTCTCTTCAGTTGCAAACTCCACTCCATACATATATAAGGGGAGGTACAAGCTCAAACTCGGTTTTACAATGAGAACTGCAGGAACAACAAACCGGCACTAGGAAACAGACTGAGAAACCAGAGTAAAAGTTTCTCCTGCAACCCGTTCCCTTTGGGCTAGATGAACGAACGTCTCTCCACATGCTCAGTTCTGAGACATAAGTGTGTGTGAAAGCCGTCCTTCACCTAGCTTGTTGGGAAAACAAAGTTTCTTTTCAGGTGCTAACTCCAGTCCATACATATATATGGGGAGGTACTAGCTCCAACTCGGTTTTACAGTGAAAATTGCAGGAACTTCAAACCGGCACTAGGAAACAGACTGAGGAACCAGAGTAAAAGTTTCTACTGCAACCTCTTCCCTTTGTGCTAGATGAACGAACGTCTCTCCACATGCTCAGTTCTGAGAGATAAGTGTGTGTGAAAGCCGTACTTCACCTAGCTTGTTGGGAAAACAAAGTTTCTCTTCAGTTGCAAACTCCAATCCATACATATATATGGGGAGGTACTAGCTCCAACCCGGTTTTGCAGTGAAAAATGCAGGAACTTCAAACCGGCACTAGGAAACAGACTGAGAAACCAGAGTAAAAGTTTATCCTGCAACCCGTTCCCTTTGTGCTAGATGAATGAACGTCTCTCCACATGCTCAGTTCTTAGAGATAATTGTATGTGAAAGCCGTCCTTCACCTAGCTTGTTGGGAACACAAAGATTCTCTTCAGTTGCAAACTCCACTCCATACATATATATGGGGAGGTACTAGCTCCAACTCGGTTTTACACTGAGAACTGCAGGAATTTCAAACCGGCACTAGGAAACAGACTGAGAAACCAGAGTAAAAGTTTATCCTGCAACCCGTTCCCCTTGTGCTAGATGAACGAACGTCTCTCCACATGCTCAGTTCTTAGAGATATGTGTGTGTGGAAGCCGTCCTTCACCTAGCTTGTTGGGAGCACAATGTTTCTCTTCAGTTGCAAACTCCACTCCATACATATATAAGGGGAGGTACAAGCTCAAACTCGGTTTTACAATGAGAACTGCAGGAACATCAAACCGGCACTAGGAAACAGACTGAGAAACCAGAGTAAAAGTTTCTCCTGCAACCCGTTCCCTTTGTGCTAGATGAACGAACGTCTCTCCACATGCTCAGTTCTGAGACATAAGTGTGTGTGAAAGCCGTCCTTCACCTAGCTTGTTGGGAAAACAAAGTTTCTTTTCAGGTGCTAACTCCAGTCCATACATATATATGGGGAGGTACTAGCTCCAACTCGGTTTTACAGTGAAAATTGCAGGAACTTCAAACCGGCACTAGGAAACAGACTGAGGAACCAGAGTAAAAGTTTCTACTGCAACCTCTTCCCTTTGTGCTAGATGAACGAACGTCTCTCCACATGCTCAGTTCTGAGAGATAAGTGTGTGTGAAAGCCGTACTTCACCTAGCTTGTTGGGAAAACAAAGTTTCTCTTCAGTTGCAAACTCCAATCCATACATATATATGGGGAGGTACTAGCTCCAACCCGGTTTTGCAGTGAAAAATGCAGGAACTTCAAACCGGCACTAGGAAACAGACTGAGAAACCAGAGTAAAAGTTTCTCCTGCAACCCGTTCACTTTGTGCTAGATGAACAAACGTCTCTCTAAATGCTCAGATCTGAGAGATAAATGTGTGTGAAAGCCGTCCTTCACCTGCTTGTTGGGAACACAATGTTTCTCTTCAGTTGCAAACTCCACTCGATACATATAAATGGGGAGGTACTAGCTCCAACTCGGTTTTACAGTGAAAACTGCAGGAACTTCAAACCGGCACTAGGAAACAGACTGAGAAACCAGAGTAAAAGTTTCTCCTGCAAACTGTTCCCTTTGAGCTAGATGAACGAACGTCTCTCCACATGCTCAGTTCTGAGAGATAAGTGTGTGTGAAAGCCGTCCTTCATCTAGCTTGTTGGGAACACAAAGTTTCTCTTCAGTTGCAAACTCCACTCCTTACATATATATGGGTAGGAACTAGCTCCAACTCGGTTTTGCAGTGAAAACTGCAGGAACTTCAAACCGGCACTAGGAAACAGACCGAGAAACCAGAGTAAAATTTCACCTGCTACCCATTCCCTTTGTGCTAGATGAACGAACGTCTCTCCACATGCTCAGTTCTTAGAGATAATTGTATGTGAAAGCCGTCCTTCACCTAGCTTGTTGGGAACACAAAGATTCTCTTCAGTTGCAAACTCCGCTCCATACATATATATGGGGAGGTATTAGCTCCAACTCGGTTTTACACTGAGAACTGCAGGAATTTCAAACCGGCACTAGGAAACAGACTGCGAAACCAGAGTAAAAGTTTATCCTGCAAACCGTTCCCTTTGTGCTAGATGGACGAACGTCTCTCCACATGCTCAGTTCTTAGAGATATGTGTGTGTGAAAGCCGTCCTTCACCTAGCTTGTTTGGAACACAATGTTTCTCTTCAGTTGCAAACTCCACTCCATACATATATAAGGGGAGGTACAAGCTCCAACTCGGTTTTACAGTGAGAACTGCAGGAACATCAAACCGGCACTAGGAAACAGACTGAGAAACCAGAGAAAAAGTTGCTCCTGCAACCCGTTCCCTTTGTGCTAGATGAACGAACGTCTCTCCACATGCTCAGTTCTGAGACATAAGTGTGTGTGAAAGCCGTCCTTCACCTACCTTGTTGGGAAAACAAAGTTTCTTTTGAGGTGCAAACTCCACTCCATACATATATATGGGGAGGTACTAGCTCCAACTCGATTTTACAGTGAAAACTGCAGGAACTTCAAACCGGCACTAGGAAACAGACTGAGAAACCAGAGTAAAAGTTTCTACTGCAACAAGTTCCCTTTGTGCTAGATAAACGAACGTCTCTCCACATGCTCAGTTCTGAGAGATAATTGTGTGTGAATGCCGTACTTCACCTAGCTTGTTGGGAAAACAAAGTTTCTCTTCAGTTGCAAACTCCAATCCATAAATATATATGGGGAGGTACTAGCTCCAACCCGGTTTTGCAGTGAAAAATGCAGGAACTTCAAACCGGCACTAGGAAACAGACTGAGAAACCAGAGTAAAAGTTTCTCCTGCAACCCGTTCCCTTTGTGCCTGATGAACGAAAGTCTCTCCACATGCTCAGTTCTGAGAGATAAGTGTGTGTGAAAGCCGTCCTTCACCTAGCTTGTTGGGAACACAAAGTTTCTCTTCAGTTGCAAACTCCACTCCATACATATATATGGGGAGGTACTAGCTCCAACTCGGTTTTACAGTGAAAACTGCAGGAAATTCAAACCGGCACTAGGAAAGAGACCGAGACACCAGAGTAAAAGTTTCTCCTGCAACCCGTTCACTTTGTGCTAGATGAACGAACGTCTCTCCAAATGCTCAGATCTGAGAGATAAGTGTGTGTGAAAGCCGTCCTTCACCTGCTTGTTGGGAACACAAAGTTTCTCTTCAGTTGCAAACTCCACTCGATACATATATATGGGGAGGTACTAGCTCCAACTCGGTTTTACAGTGAAAACTGCAGGAACTTCAAACCGGCACTAGGAAACAGACTGAGAAACCAGAGTAAAAGTTTCTCCTGCAAACTGTTCCCTTTGAGCTAGATGAACGAAAGTCTCTCCACATGCTCAGTTCTGAGAGATAAGTGTGTGTGAAAGCCGTCCTTCACCTAGCTTGTTGGGAACACAAAGTTTCTCTTCAGTTGCAAACCCCACTCCCTATATATATATGGGGAGGAATTAGCTCCAACTCGGTTTTTCAGTGAAAACTGCAGGAACTTGAAACCGGCACTAGGAAACAGACTGAGAAACCAGAGTAAAAGTTTATCCTGCAACCCATTCCCTTTGTGCTAGATGAACGAACGTCTCTCCACATGCTCAGATCTTAGAGATAAGTTTGTGTGAAAGCCATCCTTCACCTAGCTTGTTGGGAACACAAAGTTTCTCTTCAGTTGCAAACTCCACTCCATACATATATAAGGGGAGGTACTAGCTCCAAGTCGGTTTTACACTGAGAACTGCAGGAACTTCAAACCGCCACTAGAAAACAGACTGAGAAACCAGAGTAAAAGTTTCTCATGCAACACGTTCCCTTTGTGCTAGATGAACGAACGTCTCTCCACATGCTCAGTTCAGAGATAAGTGTGTGTGAAAGCCGTCCTTCACCTAGCTTGTTGGGAACACAAAGTTTCTCTTCAGTTGCAAACTCCAGTCCATACATATATATGGGGAGGTACTAGCTCCAACTCGGTTTTACACTGAGAACTGCAGGAACTTCAAACCGGCACTAGGAAACAGACTGAGAAACCAGAGTAAAAGTTTCTCCTGCAACCCGTTCCCTTTGTGCTAGATGAACGAAAGTCTCTCCACATGCTCAGTTCTGAGAGATAAGTGTGTGTGAATGCCGTCCTGCACCTAGCTTGTTGGGAACACAAAGTTTCTCTTCAGCTGCAAACTCCACTCCATACATATATATGGGGAGGTACTAGCTCCAACTCGGTTTTACAGTGAAAACTGCAGGAACTTCAAACCGGCACTAGGAAACAGACTGAGAAACCAGAGAAAAAGGTTCTCCTGCAACCCGTTCCCTTTGTGCTAAATGAAAGAAAGTCTCTCCACATGCTCAGTTCTGAGAGATAATTGTGTGTGAAAGCCGTCCTTCACCTAGCTTTTTCGGAACACATAGATTCTCTTCAGTTGCAAACTCCACTCCATATATATATATGGTGAGGTACTAGCTCCAACTCGGTTTTGCAGTGAAAACTGCAGGAACTTCAAACCGGCACTAGGAAACAGACTGAGAAACCAGAGTAAAAGTTTCTCCTGCAACCCTTTCCCTTTGTGCTAGATGAACGAACGTCTCTCCACATGCTCAGTTCTGAGAGATATGTGTGTGTGAAAGCCGTCCTTCACCTGGCTTTTTGGGAACACAAAGTTTCTCTTCAGTTGCTAACTCCAGTCCATACATATATAAGGGAGGTACTAGCTCCAACTCGGTTTTACAGTGAAAACTGCAGGAACTTCAAACCGGCACTAGGTATCAGACGGAGAAACCAGAGAAAAAGTTTCTCCTGCAACCCGTTCCCTTTGTGCTAGATGAACGAACGTCTCTCCACATGCTCAGTTCTCAGAGCTAAGTGTGTGTGAAAGACGTCCTTCACCTAGCTTTTTGGGAACACAAAGTTTCTCTTCAGTTGCAAACTCCACTCCATACATATATATGGGGAGGTACTAGCTCCAACTCGGTTTTACAGTGAAAACTGCAGGATCTTCAAACCGGCACTAGGAAAGAGACCGAGAAACCAGAGTAAAAGTTTCTCCTGCAAACCGTTCCATTTGTGCTAGATGAACGAACGTCTCTCCACATGCGCAGTTCTGAGTGATAAGTGTGTGTGAAAGCCGTCCTTCATCTGCTTGTTGGGAACACAATGTTTCCCTTCAGTTGCAAACTCCACTCCATACATATATATGGGGTGTAACTAGCTCCAACTCGGTTTTACAGTGAAAACTGCAGTAAATTCAAGCCGGCACTAGGAAACAGACTGAGAACCCAGAGTAAAAGTTTCTCCTGCAACCCGTTCCCTTTGTGCTAGATGAACGAACGACTCTCCACATGCTCAGTTCTGAGAGATAAGTGTGTGTGAAAGCCGTCCTTCACCTAGAATGTTGGGAAAACAAAGTTTCTCTTCAGTTGCAAACTCCACTCCATACATATATATGGGGAGGTACTAGCTCCAACTCGGTTTTGCAGTGAAAACTGCAGGATCTTCAAACCGGCACTAGGAAACAGACTGAGAAACCAGAGAAAAATTTCTCCTGCAACCCGTTCCATTTGTGCTAGATGAACGAACGTCTCTCCACATGCTCAGTTCTGAGAGATAAATGTGTGTGAAAGCCGTCCTTCACCTAGCTTGTTGGGATCACAAAGTTTCTCTTCAGTTGCAAACTCCACTCCATACATATATATGGGCAGGTACTAGCTCCAAATCGGTTTTACACTGAGAACTGCAGGAACTTCAAACCGGCACTAGGAAACAGACTGAGAAACCAGAGTAAAAGTTTCTCATTCAACCCGTTCCCTTTGTGCTAGGTGAAAGAACGTCTCTCCACATGCTCAGTTCTGAGAGATAAGTGTGTGTGAAAGCCGTCCTTCACCTAGCTTGTTGGGAACACAAAGTTTCTCTTAGGTTGCAAACCCCACTCCATACATATATATGGGGAGGTACTAGCTCCAACTCGGTTTTACAGTGAAAACTGCAGGAAATTCAAACCGGCACTAGGAAAGAGACCGAGACACCAGAGTAAAAGTTTCTCCTGCAACCCGTTCACTTTGTGCTAGATGAACGAACGTCTCTCCAAATGCTCAGATCTGAGAGATAAGTGTGTGTGAAAGCCGTCCTTCACCTGCTTTTTGGGAACAAAAAGTTTCTCTTCAGTTGCAAACTCCACTCGATACATATATATGGGGAGGTACTAGCTCCAACTCGGTTTTACAGTGAAAACTGCAGGAACTTCAAACCGGCACTAGGAAACAGACTGAGAAACCAGAGTAAAAGTTTCTCCTGCAAACTGTTCCCTTTGAGCTAGATGAACGAAAGTCTCTCCACATGCTCAGTTCTGAGAGATAAGTGTGTGTGAAAGCCGTCCTTCACCTAGCTTGTTGGGAACACAAAGTTTCTCTTCAGTTGCAAACCCCACTCCCTATATATATATGGGGAGGAATTAGCCCCAACTCGGTTTTTCAGTGAAAACTGCAGGAACTTGAAACCGGCACTAGGAAACAGACTAAGAAACCAGAGTAAAAGTTTCTCCTGCAACCCGTTCCCTTTGTGCTAGATGAACGAACGTCTCTCCACGTGCTCAGTTCTGAGAGATAAGTGTGTGTGAAAGCCGTCCTTCACCTAGCTTCTTGGGAACACAAGTTTTTCTTCAGTTGCAAACTCCAAACCATATATATATATGGGGATGTCCTAGCTCCAACTCGGTTTTACAGTGAAAAGTGCAGGAACTTCAAAACGGCACTAGGAAACAGACTGAGAAACCAGAGTAAAAGTTTATCCTGCAACCCGTTCCCTTTGTGCTAGATGAACGAACGTCTCCCCACATGCTCAGTTCTTAGAGATAAGTGTGTGTGAAAGCCGTCCTTCACCTAGCTTGTTGGGAACACAAAGTTTCTCTTCAGTTGCAAACTCCACTCCATACATATATAAGGGGAGGTACTAGCTCCAAGTCGGTTTTACACTGAGAACTGCAGGAACTTCAAACCGCCACTAGGAAACAGACTGAGAAACCAGAGTAAAAGTTTCTCATGCAACACGTTCCCTTTGTGCTAGATGAACGAACGTCTCTCCACATGCTCAGTTCAGAGATAAGTGTGTGTGAAAGCCGTCCTTCACCTAGCAAGTTGGGAACACAAAGTTTCTCTTCAGCTGCAAACTCCACTCCATACATATATATGGGGAGGTTCTAGCTCCAACTCGGTTTTACAGTGAAAACTGCAGGAACTTCAAACCGGCACTAGGAAACAGACTGAGAAACCAGAGTAAAAGTTTCTCCTGCAAACTGTTCCCTTTGAGCTAGATGAACGAAAGTCTCTCCACATGCTCAGTTCTGAGAGATAAGTGTGTGTGAAAGCCGTCCTTCACCTAGCTTGTTGGGAACACAAAGTTTCTCTTCAGTTGCAAACCCCACTCCCTATATATATATGGGGAGGAATTAGCTCCAACTCGGTTTTTCAGTGAAAACTGCAGGAACTTGAAACCGGCACTAGGAAACAGACTGAGAAACCAGAGTAAAAGTTTATCCTGCAACCCGTTCCCTTTGTGCTAGATGAACGAACGTCTCTCCACATGCTCAGTTCTTAGAGATAAGTGTGTGTGAAAGCCGTCCTTCACCTAGCTTGTTGGGAACACAAAGTTTCTCTTCAGTTGCAAACTCCACTCCATACATATATAAGGGGAGGTACTAGCTCCAAGTCGGTTTTACACTGAGAACTGCAGGAACTTCAAACCGCCACTAGAAAACAGACTGAGAAACCAGAGTAAAAGTTTCTCATGCAACACGTTCCCTTTGTGCTAGATGAACGAACGTCTCTCCACATGCTCAGTTCAGAGATAAGTGTGTGTGAAAGCCGTCCTTCACCTAGCTTGTTGGGAACACAAAGTTTCTCTTCAGTTGCAAACTCCAGTCCATACATATATATGGGGAGGTACTAGCTCCAACTCGGTTTTACACTGAGAACTGCAGGAACTTCAAACCGGCACTAGGAAACAGACTGAGAAACCAGAGTAAAAGTTTCTCCTGCAACCCGTTCCCTTTGTGCTAGATGAACGAAAGTCTCTCCACATGCTCAGTTCTGAGAGATAAGTGTGTGTGAATGCCGTCCTGCACCTAGCTTGTTGGGAACACAAAGTTTCTCTTCAGCTGCAAACTCCACTCCATACATATATATGGGGAGGTACTAGCTCCAACTCGGTTTTACAGTGAAAACTGCAGGAACTTCAAACCGGCACTAGGTATCAGACGGAGAAACCAGAGAAAAAGTTTCTCCTGCAACCCGTTCCCTTTGTGCTAGATGAACGAACGTCTCTCCACATGCTCAGTTCTCAGAGATAAGTGTGTGTGAAAGACGTCCTTCACCTAGCTTTTTGGGAACACAAAGTTTCTCTTCAGTTGCAAACTCCACTCCTTACATATATATGGGGAGGTACTAGCTCCAACTCGGTTTTACAGTGAAAACTGCAGGATCTTCTAACCGGCACTAGGAAAGAGACCGAGAAACCAGAGTAAAAGTTTCTCCTGCAACCCGTTCCATTTGTGCTAGATGAACGAACGTCTCTCCACATGCGCAGTTCTGAGTGATAAGTGTGTGTGAAAGCCGTCCTTCATCTGCTTGTTGGGAACACAATGTTTCCCTTCAGTTGCAAACTCCACTCCATACATATATATGGGGAGTAACTAGCTCCAACTCGGTTTTACAGTGAAAACTGCAGTAAATTCAAGCTGGCACTAGGAAACAGACTGAGAACCCAGAGTAAAAGTTTCTCCTGCAACCCGTTCCCTTTGTGCTAGATGAACGAACGACTCTCCACATGCTCAGTTCTGAGAGATAAGTGTGTGTGAAAGCCGTCCTTCACCTAGAATGTTGGGAAAACAAAGTTTCTCTTCAGTTGCAAACCCCACTCCATACATATATATGGGGAGGTTCTAGCTCCAACTCGGTTTTGCAGTGAAAACTGCAGGATCTTCAAACCGGCACTAGGAAACAGACTGAGAAACCAGAGAAAAATTTCTCCTGCAACCCGTTCCATTTGTGCTAGATGAACGAACGTCTCTCCACATGCTCAGTTCTGAGAGATAAATGTGTGTGAAAGCCGTCCTTCACCTAGCTTGTTGGGATCACAAAGTTTCTCTTCAGTTGCAAACTCCACTCCATACATATATATGGGGAGGTACTAGCTCCAAATCGGTTTTACACTGAGAACTGCAGGAACTTCAAACCGGCACTAGGAAACAGACTGAGAAACCAGAGTAAAAGTTTCTCATGCAACCCGTTCCCTTTGTGCTAGGTGAAAGAACGTCTCTCCACATGCTCAGTTCTGAGAGATAAGTGTGTGTGAAAGCCGTCCTTCACCTAGCTTGTTGGGAACACAAAGTTTCTCTTAGGTTGCAAACCCCAATCCATACATATATATGGGGAGGTACTAGCTCCAACTCGGTTTTACAGTGAAAACTGCAGGAAATTCAAACCGGCACTAGGAAAGAGACCGAGACACCAGAGTAAAAGTTTCTCCTGCAACCCGTTCACTTTGTGCTAGATGAACGAACGTCTCTCCAAATGCTCAGATCTGAGAGATAAGTGTGTGTGAAAGCCGTCCTTCACCTGCTTTTTGGGAACACAAAGTTTCTCTTCAGTTGCAAACTCCACTCGATACATATATATGGGGAGGTACTAGCTCCAACTCGGTTTTACAGTGAAAACTGCAGGAACATCAAACCGGCACTAGGAAACAGACTGAGAAACCAGAGTAAAAGTTTCTCCTGCAAACTGTTCCCTTTGAGCTAGATGAACGAAAGTCTCTCCACATGCTCAGTTCTGAGAGATAAGTGTGTGTGAAAGCCGTCCTTCACCTAGCTTGTTGGGAACACAAAGTTTCTCTTCAGTTGCAAACCCCACTCCCTATATATATATGGGGAGGAATTAGCCCCAAATCGGTTTTTCAGTGAAAACTGCAGGAACTTGAAACCGGCACTAGGAAACAGACTAAGAAACCAGAGTAAAAGTTTCTCCTGCAACCCGTTCCCTTTGTGCTAGATGAACGAACGTCTCTCCACGTGCTCAGTTCTGAGAGATAAGTGTGTGTGAAAGCCGTCCTTCACCTAGCTTCTTGGGAACACAAGTTTTTCTTCAGTTGCAAACTCCAAAACATATATATATATGGGGATGTCCTAGCTCCAACTCGGTTTTACAGTGAAAAGTGCAGGAACTTCAAAACGGCACTAGGAAACAGACTGAGAAACCAGAGTAAAAGTTTATCCTGCAACCCGTTCCCTATGTGCTAGATGAACGAACGTCTCCCCACATGCTCAGTTCTTAGAGATAAGTGTGTGTGAAAGCCGTCCTTCACCTAGCTTGTTGGGAACACAAAGTTTCTCTTCAGTTGCAAACTCCACTCCATACATATATAAGGGGAGGTACTAGCTCCAAGTCGGTTTTACACTGAGAACTGCAGGAACTTCAAACCGCCACTAGGAAACAGACTGAGAAACCAGAGTAAAAGTTTCTCATGCAACACGTTCCCTTTGTGCTAGATGAACGAACGTCTCTCCACATGCTCAGTTCAGAGATAAGTGTGTGTGAAAGCCGTCCTTCACCTAGCATGTTGGGAACACAAAGTTTCTCTTCAGCTGCAAACTCCACTCCATACATATATATGGGGAGGTTCTAGCTCCAACTCGGTTTTACAGTGAAAACTGCAGGAACTTCAAACCGGCACTAGGAAACAGACTGAGAAACCAGAGTAAAAGTTTCTCCTGCAACCCGTTCCCTTTGTGCTAGATGAACGAACGTCTCTCCACATGCTCAGTACTGAGAGATAAGTGTGTGTGAAAGCCGTCCTTCACCTAGCTTTTTGGGAACACAAAGTTTCTCTTCAGTTTCAAACTCCAGTCCATACAAATATACGGGGAGGTACTAGCTCCAACTCGGTTTTGCAGTGAAAACTGCAGGATCTTCAAACCGGCACTAGGAAACAGACTGAGAAACCAGAGTAAAAGTTTCTCCTGCAACCCGTTCCATTTGTGCTAGATGAACGAACGTCTCTCCACATGCTCAGTTCTGAGAGATAAGTGTGTGTGAAAGCCGTCCTTCATCTAGCTTGTTGGGAACACAAAGTTTCTCTTCAGTTGCAAACTCCAGTCCATACATTTATATGGGGAGGTACTAGCTCCAACTCGGTTTTACAATGAGAACTGCAGGAACTTCAAACCGGCACTAGGAAACAGACTGAGAAACCAGAGTAAAAGTTTCTCCTGCAACCCGTTCCCTTTTTGCTAGATGAACGAAAGTCTCTCCACATGCTCAGTTCTGAGAGATAAGTGTGTGTGAAAGCCGTCCTTCACCTAGCATGTTGGGAACACAAAGTTTCTCTTCAGCTGAAAACTCCACTCCATACATATATATGGGGAGGTACTAGCTCCAAATCGGTTTTACAGTGAAAACTGCAGGTACTTCAAACTGGCACTAGGAAACAGACTGAGAAACCAGAGAAAAAGGTTCTCCTGCAACCCGTTCCCTTTGTGCTAAATGAAAGAAAGTCTCTCCACATGCTCAGTTCTGAGAGATAAGTGTGTGTGAAAGCCGTCCTTCACCTAGCTTTTTCGGAACACATAGATTCTCTTCAGTTGCAAACTCCACTCCATACATATATATGGGGAGGTACTAGCTCCAACTCGGTTTTG
Organism: Camelus bactrianus; assembly: GCF_048773025.1. Classification (NCBI taxonomy): domain Eukaryota; kingdom Metazoa; phylum Chordata; class Mammalia; order Artiodactyla; family Camelidae; genus Camelus; species Camelus bactrianus. The sequence continues at coordinate 6,161,947 of NC_133569.1, forward strand.
CAGTGAAAACTGCAGGAACTTCAAACCGGCACTAGGAAACAGACTGAGAAACCAGAGTAAAAGTTTCTCCTGCAACCCTTTCCCTTTGTGCTAGATGAACGAACGTCTCTCCACATGCTCAGTTCTGAGAGATATGTGTGTGTGAAAGCCGTCCTTCACCTGGCTTTTTGGGAACACAAAGTTTCTCTTCAGTTGCTAACTCCAGTCCATACATATATAAGGGAGGTACTAGCTCCAACTCGGTTTTACAGTGAAAACTGCAGGAACTTCAAACCGGCACTAGGTATCAGACGGAGAAACCACAGAAAAAGTTTCTCCTGCAACCCGTTCCTTTGTGCTAGATGAACGAACGTCTCTCCACATGCTCAGTTCTCAGAGATAAGTGTGTGTGAAAGACGTCCTTCACCTAGCTTTTTGGGAACACAAAGTTTCTCTTCAGTTGCAAACTCCACTCCATACATATAAATGGGGAGGTACTAGCTCCAACTCGGTTTTACAGTGAAAAATGCAGGATCTTCAAACCGGCACTAGGAAAGAGACCGAGAAACCAGAGTAAAAGTTTCTCCTGCAACCCGTTCCATTTGTGCTAGATGAACGAACGTCTCTCCACATGCGCAGTTCTGAGTGATAAGTGTGTGTGAAAGCCATCCTTCATCTGCTTGTTGGGAACACAAAGTTTCCCTTCAGTTGCAAACTCCACTCCATACATATATATGGGGAGTAACTAGCTCCAACTCGGTTTTACAGTGAAAACTGCAGTAAATTCAAGCCGGCACTAGGAAACAGACTGAGAACCCAGAGTAAAAGTTTCACCTGCAACCCGTTCACTTTGTGCTAGATGAACGAACGACTCTCCACATGCTAAGTTCTGAGAGATAAGTGTGTGTGAAAGCCGTCCTTCACCTAGAATGTTGGGAAAACAAAGTTTCTCTTCAGTTGCAAACTCCACTCCATACATATATATGGGCAGGTACTAGCTCCAACTCGGTTTTGCAGTGAAAACTGCAGGATCTTCAAACCGGCACTAGGAAACAGACTGAGAAACCAGAGAAAAGTTTCTCCTGCAACCCGTTCCATTTGTGCTAGATGAACGAACGTCTCTCCACATGCTCAGTTCTGAGAGATATATGTGTGTGAAGGCCGTCCTTCACCTAGCTTGTTGGGAACACAAAGTTTCTCTTCAGTTGCAAACTCCACTCCATACATATATATGGGCAGGTACTAGCTCCAAATCGGTTTTACACTGAGAACTGCAGGAACTTCAAACCGGCACTAGGAAACAGACTGAGAAACCAGAGTAAAAGTTTCCCATGCAACCCGTTCCCTTTGTGCTAGATGAACGAAAGTCTCTCCACATGCTCAGTTCTGAGAGATAAGTGTGTGTGAAAGCCGTCCTTCACCTAGCTTGTTGGGAACACAAAGTTTCTCTTAGGTTGCAAACTCCACTCCATACATATATAAGGGGGGTACTAGCTACAACTCGGTTTTACAGTGAAAACTGCAGGAACTTCAATCCGGCACTAGGAAACGGACTGAGAAACCAGAGTAAGAGTTTCCTGCAACCCGTTCCCTTTGTGCTAGATGAACGAACGTCTCTCCACATGCTCATTTCTGAGAGATAAGTGTGTGTGAAAGCCGTCCTTCACCTAGCTTGTTGGGAAAACAAAGTTTCTTTTCAGGTGCAAACTCCACTCCATACATATACATGGGGATGTACTAGCTCCAACTCGGTTTGACAGTGAAAAGTGCAGGAACTTCAAACCGGCACTAGGAAACAGACTGAGAAACCAGAGTAAAAGTTTCTCCTGCAACCCGTTCCCTTTGTGCTAGATAAACGAACGTCTCTCCACATGCTCAGTTCTGAGAGATAAGTGTGTGTGAAAGCCGTACTTCACCTAGCTTGTTGGGAAAACTAAGATTCTCTTCAGTTGCAAACTCCAATCCATACATATATATGGGGAAGTACTAGCTCCAACCCGGTTTTGCAGTGAAAACTGCAGGAAATTCAAACCGGCACTAGGAATCAGACTGAGAAACCAAAGTAAATGTTTCTCCTGCAACCCGTTCCCTTTGTGCTAGATGAACGAACGTCTCTCCACATGCTCAGTTCTGAGAGATAAGTGTGTGTGAAAGCCGTCCTTCACCTAGCTTGTTGGGAACACAAAGTTTCTCTTCAGTTGCAAACTCCATTCCATACATATATATGGGGAGGTACTAGCCCCAAATCGGTTTTACAGTGAAAACTGCAGGAACTTCAATCCGGCACTGGGAAAGAGACCGAGACACCAGAGTAAAAGTTTCTCCTGCAACCCGTTCCCTTTGTGCTAGATGAACGAACGTCTCTCCAAATGCTCAGATCTGAGAGATAAGTGTGTGTGAAAGCCGTCCTTCAACTGCTTGTTGGGAACACAAAGTTTCTCTTCAGTTGCAAACTCCACTCGATATATATATATGGGGAGGTACAAGCTCCAACTCGGTTTTACAGTGAAAACTGCAGGAACTTCAAACCGGCACTAGGAAACAGACTGAGAAACCAGAGTAAAAGTTTCTCCTGCAAACTGTTCCCTTTGAGCTAGATGAACGAACGTCTCTCCACATGCTCAGTTCTGAGAAATAAGTGTGTGTGAAAGCCGTCCTTCATCTAGCTTGTTGGGAACACAAAGTTTCTCTTCAGTTGCAAACTCCACTCCATATATATATATGGGGAGGAACTAGCTCCAACTCGGTTTTTCAGTGAAAACTGCAGGAACTTGAAACCGGCACTAGGAAACAGACTAAGAAACCAGAGTAAAAGTTTCCCCTGCAACCCGTTCCCTTTATGCTAGATGAACAAACGTCTCTCCACGTGCTCAGTTCTGAGAGATAAGTGTGTGTGAAAGCCGTCCTTCACCTAGCTTCTTGGGAACACAAAGTTTCTCTTCAGTTGCAAACTCCAATCCATATATATATATATGGGGAAGTACTAGCTCCAACTCGGTTTTACAGGGAAAAGTGCAGGAATTTCAAAACGGCACTAGGAAACAGACTGAGAAACCAGAGTATATGTTTATCCTGCAACCCATTCCCTTTGTGCTAGATGAACGAAAGTCTCTCCACATGCTCAGTTCTTAGAGATAAGTGTGTGTGAAAGCCGTCCTTCACCTAGCTTGTTGGGAACACAATGTTTCTCTTCAGTTGCAAATTCCACTACGTACATATATATGGGGAGGTAGTAGCTCCAACTCGGTTTTACACTGAGAACTGCAGGAACTTCAAACCGGCACTAGGAAACAGACTGAGAAATCAGAGTAAAAGTTTCTCATGCAACCCGATCCCTTTGTGCTAGATGAACGAACGTCTCTCCACATGCTCAGTTCTGAGAGATAAGTGTGTGTGAAAGCCGTACTTCACCTAGCATGTTGGGAACACAAAGTTTCTCTTCAGCTGCAAACTCCACTCCATACATATATATCTGGAGGCAGTAGCTACAACTCGGTTTTACAGTGAAAACTGCAGGAAATTCAAACCGGCACTAGGAAACAGACTGAGAATCCAGAGTAAAGTTTCTCCTGCAAAACGTTCCCTTTGTGCTAGATGAACGAACGTCTCTCCACATGCTCAGTACTGAGAGATAAGTGTGTGTGAAAGCCGTCTTTCACCTAGCTTTTTGGGAACACAAAGTTTCTCTTCAGTTGCAAACTCCACTCCATACATATATATGGGGAGGTACTAGCTCCAACTCGGTTTTGCAGTGAAAACTGCTTGATCTTCACACCGGCACTAGGAAACAGACTGAGAAATCAGAGTAAAAGTTTCTCCTGCAACCCGTTCCAATTGTGCTAGATGAACGAACGTCTCTCCACATGCTCAGTTCTGAGAGATATGTGTGTGTGAAAGCCGTCCTTCACCTAGCTTGTTGGGAACACAAAGTTTCTCTTCAGTTGCAAACTCCACTCCATACATATATATGAGGAGGTACTAGCTCCAACTCGGTTTTACACTGAGAACTGCAGGAACTTCAAACCGGCACTAGGAAACAGACTGAGAAACCAGAGTAAAAGTTTCTCCTGCACCCCGTTCCCTTTGTGCTAGATGAACGAACGTCTCTCCACATGCTCAGTTCTGAGAGATAAGTGTGTGTGAAAGCCGTCCTTCACCTAGCATGTTGGGAACACAAAGTTTCTCTTCAGTTGCAAACTCCACTCCATACATATATATGGGGAGGTACTAGCTCCAACTCGGTTTTACAGTGAAAACTGCAGGAACTTCAAACCGGCACTAGGAAACAGACTGAGAAACCAGAGTAAAAGTTTCTCCTGCAACCCGTTCCCTTTGTGCTAGATGAACGGACGTCTCTCCACATGCTCAGTTCTGAGTGATAAATGTGTGTGAAAGCCGTCCTTCACCTAGCTTTTTGGGAACACAAAGATTCTCTTCAGTTGCAAACTCCACTCCATAAATATATATGGGGAGGTACTAGCTCCAACTCGGTTTTGCAGTGAAAACTGCAGGATCTTAAAACCGGCACTAGGAAACAGACTGAGAAACCAGAGAAAAAGTTTCTCCTGCAACCCTTTCCCTTTGTGCTAGATGAACGAACGTCTATCCACATGCTCAGTTCTGAGAGATAAGTATGTGTGAAAGCCGTCCTTCACCTGGCTTTTTGGGAACACAAAGTTTCTCTTCATTTGCAAACTCCAGTCCATAAATATATATGGGGAGGTACTAGCTCCAACTCGGTTTTACAGTGAAAAGTGCAGGAAATTCAAAACGGCACTAGGAAACAGACTGAGAAACCAGAGTAAATGTTTATCCTGCAACCCATTCCCTTTGTGCTAGATGAACGAAAGTCTCTCCACATGCTCAGTTCTTAGAGATAAGTGTGTGTGAAAGCCGTCCTTCACCTAGCTTGTTGGGAACACAAAGTTTCTCTTCAGTTGCAAATTCCACTACGTACATATATATGGGGAGGTAGTAGCTCCAAATCGGTTTTACACTGAGAACTGCAGGAACTTCAAACCGGCACTAGGAAACAGACTGAGAAACCAGAGTAAAAGTTTCTCATGCAACCCGATCCCTTTGTGCTAGATGAACGAACGTCTCTCCACATGCTCAGTTCTGAGAGATAAGTGTGTGTGAAAGCCGTACTTCACCTAGCATGTTGGGAACACAAAGTTTCTCTTCAGCTGCAAACTCCACTCCATACATATATATCTGGAGGCAGTAGCTCCAACTCGGTTTTACAGTGAAAACTGCAGGAACTTCAAACCGGCACTAGGAAACAGACTGAGAAACCAGAGTAAAGATTCTCCTGCAAACCGTTCCCTTTGTGCTAGATGAACGAACGTCTCTCCACATGCTCAGTACTGAGAGATAAGTGTGTGTGAAAGCCGTCTTTCACCTAGCTTTTTGGGAACACAAAGTTTCTCTTCAGTTGCAAACTCCACTCCATACATATATATGGGGAGGTACTAGCTCCAACTCGGTTTTGCAGTGAAAACTGCAGGATCTTCACGCCGGCACTAGGAAACAGACTGAGAAATCAGAGTAAAAGTTTCTCCTGCAACCCGTTCCAATTGTGCTAGATGAACGAACGTCTCTCCACATGCTCAGTTCTGAGAGATATGTGTGTGTGAAAGCCGTCCTTCACCTAGCTTGTTGGGAACTCCAAGTTTCTCTTCAGTTGCAAACTCCACTCCATACATATATATGGGGAGGTACTAGCTCCAACTCGGTTTTACAGTGAAAACTGCAGGAACTTCAAACCGGCACTAGGAAACAGACTGAGAAACCAGAGTAAAAGTTTCCCCTGCAACCCGTTCCCTTTGTGCTAGATGAACGGACGTCTCTCCACATGCTCAGTTCTGAGAGATAAGTGTGTGTGAATGCCGTCCTTCACCTAGCTTTTTGGGAACACAAAGATTCTCTTCAGTTGCAAACTCCACTCCATAAATATATATGGGGAGGTACTAGCTCCAACTCGGTTTTGCAGTGAAAACTGCAGGAACTTCAAACCGGCACTAGGAAACAGACTGAGAAACCAGAGAAAAAGTTTCTCCTGCAACCCTTTCCATTTGTGCTAGATGAACGAACGTCTATCCACATGCTCAGTTCTGAGAGATAAGTGTGTGTGAAAGCCGTCCTTCACCTGGCTTTTTGGGAACACAAAGTTTCTCTTCAGTTGCAAACTCCAGTCCATAAATATATATGGGGAGGTACTAGCTCCAACTCGGTTTTACAGTGAAAACTGCAGGAACTTCAAACCGGCACTAGGAATCAGACTGAGAAACCAGAGTAAAAGTTTCTCCTCCAACCCGTTCCCTTTGTGCTAGATGAACGAACGTCTCTCCACATGCTCAGTTCTGAGAGATAAATGTGTGTGAAAGCCGTCCTTCACCTAGCTTGTTGGGAACACAAAGTTTCTCTTCAGTTGCAAACTCCACTCCATACATATATATGGGGTGGTAATTGCTCCAACCCGGTTTTACAGTGAAAACTGAAGGAACTTCAAACCGGCACTAGGAAAGAGACCGAGAAACCAGAGTAAAAGTTTCTCCTGCAACCCGTTCCCTTTGTGCTAGATGAACGAACGTCTCTCCACATGCTCAGTTCTGAGAGATAAATGTGTGTGAAAGCCGTCCTTCACCTAGCTTGTTGGGAACACAAAGTTTCTCTTCAGTTGCAAACTCCACTCCGTACATATATATGGGGAGGTACTAGCTCCAACTCGGTTTTACAGTGAAAACTGAAGGAACTTCAAACCGGCCCTAGGAAACAGACTGAGAAACCGGAGTAAAAGTTTCTCCTGCAACCCGTTCCCTTTGTGCTAGATGAACGAACGTCTCTCCACATGCTCAGTTCTAGAGATAAGTGCGTGTGAAAGCCGTACTTCACCTAGCTTGTTGGGAACACAAAGTTTCTCTTCAGTTGCCAACTCCACTCCATACATATATATGGGGAGGTACTAGCTCCAACTCGCTTTTACAGTGAAAACTGCAGGAACTTCAAACCGGCACTAGGAAACAGACTGAGAAACCACAGAAAAATTTCCCCTGCAACCCGTTCCATTTGTGCTAGATCAACGAACGTCTCTCCACATGCTCAGTTCTGAGAGATAAGTGCGTGTTAAAACCGTCCTGCACCTATCTTGTTGGGAACACAAAGTTTCTTTTAAGTTGCAAACTCCAATCCATACATATATATGGGGAGGTACTAGATCCAACTCGGTTTTACAGTGAAAATTGCAGAAACTTCAAACCGGCACTAGGAAACAGACTGAGAAACCAGAGTAAAAGTTTCTCCTCAAACAGATCCCTTTGTGCTAGATGAACGAACGTCTCTCCACATGCTCAATTCTAGAGATAAGTGTGTGTGAAAGCCGTACTTCACCTAGCTTGTTGGGAACACAATGTTTCTCTTCAGTTGCCAACTCCACTCCATACATATATATGGGGAGGTACTAGCTCCAACTCTGTTTTACAGTGAAAACTGCAGGAACTTCAAACCGGCACTAGGAAACAGACTGAGAAACCACAGAAAAATTTCTCCTGCAACCCGGTCCATTTGGGCTAGATGAACGAACGTCTCTCCACATGCTCAGTTCTGAGAGATATGTGTGTGTGAAAGCCGTCCTTCACCTAGCTTGCTGGGAACACAAAGTTTCTCTTCAGTTGCCAACTCGACTCCATACATATATATGGGGAGGTACTAGCTCCAACTCGGTTTTACCGTGAAAAGTTCAGGAAATTCATACCGGCACTAGGAAACATACTGAGAAACCAGAGTAAAAGTTTCTCCAGCAACAAGTTCCCTTTGTGTTAGATGAACGAACGTCTCTCCACATGCTCAGTTCTGAGAGATAAGTGTGTGTGAAAGCCGTCCTTCACCTAGCTTGTAGGGAACACAAAGATTCTTTTCAGTTGCAAAATCCACTCCTTACATATTTATCTGGAAGTACTAGCTCCAACTCGGTTTTACAGTGAAAACTGCAGGAAATTCAAACCGGCACTAGGAAACAGACTGAAAATCCAGAGTAAAAGTTTCTCCTGCAACCCGTTCCCTTTGTGCTAGATGAACGAACGTCTCTCCACATGCTCAGTTCTGAGAGATAAGTGTGTGTGAAAGCCGTCCTTCACCTAGCTTGTTGGGAAAACAAAATTTCTTTTCATTTGCAAACTCCACTCCATACATATATATGGGGAGGTACTAGCTCCAACTCGGTTTTACAGTGAAAACTGCAGGAACTTCAAACCGGCACTAGGAAACACACTGAGAAACCAGAGTAAAAGTTTCTCCTGCAACCCGTTCCCTTTTTGCTAGATGAATGAACGTCTCTCCACATGCTAGGTTCTGAGAGATAAGTGCGTGTGAAAACCGTCCTGCACCTAGCTTGTTGGTAACACAAAGTTTCTTTTAAGTTGCAAACTCCACTCCGTACATATATATGGGGAGGTACTAGCTCCAACTCGGTTTTACAGTGAAAACTGCAGGAACTTCAAACCGGCACTAGGAAACAGACTGAGAAACCAGAGAAAAGTTTCTCCTGCAACCCGTTCCGTTTGTGCTAGATGAACGAACGTCTCTCCACATGCTCAGTTCTGAGAGATAAGTGTGTGTGAAAGCCGTCCTTCACCTAACTTGTTGGGAACACAAAGTTTCTCTTCAGATGTCAACTCCACTACATACATATATATATGGGAGGTACAAGCTCCAACTCTGTTTAACACTGAAAACTGCAGGAACTTCAAACCGGCACTAGGAAACAGACTGAGAAACCAGAGTAAAAGTTTCTCCTGCAACCCTTTCCCTTTGTGCTAGATGAACGAACGTCTCTCCACATGCTCAGTTCTGAGAGATAAGTGTGTGTGAAAGCCGTCCTTCACATAGCTTGTTGGGAACACAAAGTTTCTCTTCAGTTGCAAACTCCACTCCATACATATATATGGGGAGGTACTAGCTCCAACTCGGTTTTACAGTGAAAACTGCAGGAACTTCAAACCGGCACTAGGAAACAGACTGAGAAACCAGAGAAAAAGTTTCTCCTGCAAACTGTTCCCTTTGAGCTACATGAACGAACGTCTGTCCACAAGCTCAGTTCTGAGAGATAAGTGTGTGTGAAAGCCGTCCTTCATCTAGCTTGTTGGAAACACAAAGTTTCTCTTCAGTTGCAAACTTCACTCCATACATATATATGGGGAGGAACTAGCTCCAACTCGGTTTTGCAGTGAAAACTGCAGGAACTTGAAACCGGCACTAGGAAACAGACTAAGAAACCAGAGTAAAAGTTTCTCCTGCAACCCTTTCTCTTTGTGCTAGATGAACGAACTACTCTCCACATGCTCAGTTCTGAGAGATACGTGTGTGTGAAAGCCGTCCTTCACCTAGCTTGTTAGGAATACAAAGATTCTCTTCAGTTGCAAACTCCACTCCCTACATATATATGCGGAGGTACTAGCTCCAACTCGGTTTTACAGTGAAAACTGCAGGAACTTCAAACCGGCACTAGGAAACAGACTGAGAAACCAGAGTAAAAGTTTTTCCTGCAAACCGTTCCCTTTGTGCTAGGTGAACGAACGTCTCTCCACATGCTCAGTTCTGAGAGATAAGTGTGTGTGAAAGCCGTCCTTCACCTAGCTTGTTGGGAACACAAAGTTTTTTCGTCAGTTGCAAACTCCACTCCATACATATATATGGGGAGGTACTAGCTCCAACTCGGTTTTACAGTGAAAACTGCAGGAACTTCAAACCGGCACTAGGAAACAGACTGAGAAACCAGAGTAAAAGTTTCTCCTGCAAACCGTTCCCTTTGTGCTAGATGAACGAACGTCTCTCCACATGCTCAGTTCTGAGAGATAAGTGTGTGTGAAAGCCGTCCTTCACCTAGCTTGTTGGGAACACAGAGTTTCTCTTCAGTTGCAAACTCCACTCCATACATATATATGGGGAGGAACAAGCTCCAACTCGGTTTTACAGTGAAAACTGCAGGAACTTCAAACCGGCACTAGGAAACAGACTGAGACACCAGAGTAAAAAGTTCTCCTGCAAACCGTTCCCTTTGTGCTAGATGAACGAACGTCTCTCCACATGCTCAGTTCTGAGAGATAAGTGTGTGTGAAAGCCGTCCTTCACCTAGCTTGTTGGGAACACAAAGTTTCTCTTCAATTGCAAACCCCTCTCCATACATATATATGGGGAGGTACTAACTCCAACTCTGTTTTACAGTGAAAACTGCAGGGACTTCAAACCGGCACTAGGAAACAGACTGAGAAACCAGAGTAAAAGTTTCTCCTGCAACCCTTTCTCTTTGTGCTAGATGAACGAACGACTCTCCACATGCTCAGTTCTGAGAGATACGTGTGTGTGAAAGCCGTCCTTCACCTAGCTTGTTAGGAATACAAAGATTCCCTTCAGTTGCAAACTCCACTCCATACATATATATGCGGAGGTACTAGCTCCAACTCGGTTTTACAGTGAAAACTGCAGGAACTTCAAACCGGCACTAGGAAACAGACTGAGAAACCAGAGTAAAAGTTTTTCCTGCAAACCGTTCCCTTTGTGCTAGGTGAACGAACGTCTCTCCACATGCTCAGTTCTGAGAGATAAGTGTGTGTGAAAGCCGTCCTTCACCTAGCTTGTTGGGAACACAAAGTTTCTCTTCAGTTACAAACTCCACTCCATACATATATATGGGGAGGAACTAGCTCCAACTCGGTTTTACAGTGAAAACTGCAGGAACTTCAAACCGGCACTAGGAAACAGACTGAGAAACCAGAGTTAAAGGTTCTCCTGCAACCCGTTCCTTTGTGCTAGATGAATGAACGTCTCTCCACATGCTCAGTTCTGAGAGATATGTGTGTGTGAAAGCCGTCCTTCAACTAGCTTGTTAGGAATACAAAGTTTCTCTTCAGTTGCAAACTCCACTCCATACATATATATGCGGAGGTACTAGCTCCAACTCGGTTTTATAGTGAAAACTGCAGGAACTTCAAACCGGCACTAGGAAACAGACTGAGAAACCAGAGTAAAAGTTTCTCCTGCAACCCGTTCCATTTGTGCTAGATGAACGAACGTCTCTCCACATGCTCAGTTCTGAGAGATATGTGTGTGTGAAAGCCGTCCTTCACCTATCTTGTTGGGAACCCAAAGAAACTCTTCAGTTGGAAACTCCACTCCATACATATATATATGGAGGAACTAGCTCCAACTCGGTTTTACAGTGAAAACTGCAGGAACTTCAAACCGGCACTAGGAAACAGACTGAGAAACCAGAGTAAAAGGTTCCCTGCAAACCGTTCCCTTTGTGCTAGATGAACGAACGTCTCTCCACATGCTCAGTTCTGAGAGATAATTGTGTGTGAAAGCCGTCCTTCACCTAGCTTGTTGGGAACACAAAGTTTCTCTTCAGTTGCAAATTCCACTCCATACATATATATGGGGAGGTACTAGCTCCAACTCGGTTTTACAGTGAAAACTGCAGGAACTTCAAACCGGCACTAGGAAACAGACTGAGAAACCAGAGTAAAAGTTTCTCCTGCAACCCGTTCCCTTTGTGCTAGATGAACGAACGTCTCTCCACATGCTCAGTTCTGAGAGATAAGTGTGTGTGAAAGCCGTCCTTCACCTAGCTTGTTGGGAACACAGAGTTTCTCTTCAGTTGCAAACTCCACTCCATACATATATATGGGGAGGAACTAGCTCCAACTCGGTTGTACAGTGAAAACTGCAGGAAATGCAAACCGGCACTAGGAAACAGACTGAGAAACCACAGTAAAAGGTTCTCCTGCAACCCGTTCCCTTTGTGCTAGATGAACGAACGTCTCTACACATGCTCAGTTCTGAGAGATAACTGTGTGTGAAAGCCGTCCTTCACCTAGCTTGTTGGGAACACAAAGTTCTCTTCAGTTGCAAACTCCACTCCATACATATATACGGGGAGGAACAAGCTCCAACTCGGTTTTACAGTGAAAACTGCAGGAACTTCAAACCGGCACTAGGAAACAGACTGAGAAACCAGAGTAAAAGTTTCTCATGCAACCCGTTCCCTTTGTGCTAGATGAACGAACGTCTCTCCACATGCTCAGTTCTGAGAGATAAATGTGTGTGAAAGCCGTCCTTCACCTAGCTTGTTGGGAACACAAAGTTTCTCTTCAGTTGCAAACTCCACTCCTTACATATATATGGGGAAGTACTACCTCCAACTCGGTTTTACAGTGAAAACTGCAGGAACTTCAAACCGGCACTAGGAAACAGACTGAGAAACCAGAGTAAAAGTTTCCCCTGCAACCCTTTCCCTTTGTGCTAGATGAATGAACGACTCTCCACATGCTCAGTTCTGAGAGATAAGTGTGTGTAAAAGCCGTCCTTCACCTAGCTTGTTGGGAACACAAAGTTTCTCTTCAGTTGCAAACTCCACTCCATACATATATATGGGGAGGAACTAGCTCCAACTCGGTTTTACAGTGAAAACTGCAGGAACTTCAAACCGGCACTAGGAAACAGACTGAGAAACCAGAGTAAAAGTTTCTCCTGCTACCCGTTCCCTTTGTGCTAGATGAACGAACGTCTCTCCACATGCTCAGTTCTGAGAGATAAGTGTGTGTGAAAGCCGTCCTTCACCTAGCTTGTTGGGAACACAAACTTTCTCTTCAGTTGCAAACTCCACTCCATACATATATATGGGGAGGTACTAGCTCCAACTCGGTTTTACCGTGAAAACTGCAGGAACTTCAAACCGGCACTAGGAAACAGACTGAGAAACCAGAGATAAAATTTCGCCTGCAACCCGTTCCCTTTGTGCTAGATGAACGAACGTCTCTCCACATGCTCAGTTCTGAGAGATAAGTGTGTGTGAAAGCCGTCCTTCACCTAGCTTGTTGGGAACACAAAGTTCTCTTCAGTTGCAAACTCCACTCCATATATATATATGGGGAGGAACTAGCTCCAACTCGGTTTTACAGTGAAAACTGCAGGAACTTCAAACCGGCACTAGGAAACAGACTGAGAAACCGGAGTAAAAGTTTCTCCTGCAACCCGTTCCCTTTGTGCTAGATGAACGAACGTCTCTCCACATGCTCAGTTCTGAGAGATAATTGTGTGTGAAAGCCGTCCTTCACCTAGCGTGTTGGGAACACAAACTTTATCTTCAGTTGCAAACTCCACTCCATACATATATATGGTGAGGAACTAGCTCCAACTCGGTTTTACAGTGAAAACTGCAGGAACTTCAAACCGGCACTAGGAAACAGACTGAGAAACCAGAGTAAAAGTTTCTCCTGCAACCCGTTCCCTTTGTGCTAGATGAACGAACGTCTCTCCACATGCTCAGTTCTGAGAGATAAGTGTGTGTGAAAGCCGTCTTTCACCTAGCTTGTTGGGAACACAAAGTATCTCTTCAGTTGCAAACTCCACTCCATACATATATATGGGGAGGAACTATCTCCAACTCTGTTTTACAGTGAAAACTGCAGGAACTTCAAACCGGAACTAGGAAACAGACTGAGAAACCAGAGTAAAAGTTTCTCCTGCAACCCGTTCCCTTTGTGCTAAATGAACGAACGTCTCTCCACATGCTCAGTTCTGAGAGATAAGTGTGTGTGAATGCCGTCCTTCACCTAGCTTGTTGGGAACACAAAGTTTCTCTTCAATTGCCAACTCCACTCGATACATATATAGGGGAGGTACTAGCTCCAACTCGGTTTTACAGTGAAAACTGCAGGAACTTCAAACCGGCACCAGGAAACAGACTGAGAAACCAGAGTAAATGTTTCTCCTGCAACCCGTTCCGTTTGTGCTAGATGAACGAACGTCTCTCCACATGCTCAGTTCTGAGAGATAATTGTGTGTGAAAGCCGTCCTTCACCTAGCTTGTTGGTAACACCAAGTTTCTCTTCAGTTGCAAACTCCACTCCATACATATATATGGTGAGGTACTAGCTCCAACTCGGTTTTACAGTGAAAAATGCAGGAACTTCAAACCGGCACTAGGAAACAAACTGAGAAACCAGAGTAAAAGTTTCTCCTGCAACCCATTCCCTTTGTGCTAGTTGAACGAACGTCTCTCCACATGCTCAGTTCTGAGAGATAAGTGTGTGTGAAAGCCGTCCTTCACCTAGCTTGTTGGGAACACAAAGTATCTCTTCAGTTGCCAACTCCTCTCCATACATATATATGGGGAGGAACTAGCTCCAACTCGGTTTTACAGTGAAAACTGCAGGATCTTCAAACCGGCACTAGGAAACAGACTGAGAAACCAGAGTAAAAGTTTCTCCTGCAACCCGTTACCTTTGTGCTAGATTAACGAACGTCTCTCCACATGCTCAGTTCTGAGAAATAAGTGTGTGTGAAAGCCGTCCTTCACCTAGCTTCTTGGGAACACAAAGTTTCTCTTCAATTGCCAACTCCACTCGATACATATATAGGGGAGGTACTAGCTCCAACTCGGTTTTACAGTGAAAAATGCAGGAACTTCAAACCGGCACTAGGAAACAGACTGAGAAACCAGAGTAAAAGTTTCTCCTGCAACCCGTTCCGTTTGTGCTAGATGAACGAACGTCTCTCCACATGCTCAGTTCTGAGAGGTAATTGTGTGTGAAAGCCGTCCTTCACCTAGCTTGTTGGTAACACAAAGTTTGTCTTCAGTTGCAAACTCCACTCCATACATATATATGGGGAGGTACTAGCTCCAACTCGGTTTTACAGTGAAAACTGCAGGAACTTCAAACCGGCACTAGGAAACAGACTGAGAAACCAGAGTAAAAGTTTCTCCTGCAACCCGTTCCCTTTGTGCTAGATGAACGAACGTCTCTCCACATGCTCAGTTCTGAGAGATAAGTGTGTGTGAAAGCCGTCCTTCACCTAGCTTGTTAGGAATACAAAGTTTCTCTTCAGTTGCAAATTCCACTCCATACATATATATGCGGAGGTACTAGCTACAACTCAGTTTTATAGTGAAAACTGCAGGAACTTCAAACCGGCACTAGGAAACAGACTGAGAAACCAGAGTAAAAGATTCTCCTGCAACCAGTTCCCTTTGTGCTAGATGAACGAACGTCTCTCAACATGCTCAGTTCTGAGAGATAAGTGTGTGTGAAAGCCGTCCTTCACCTAGCTTGTTGGGAACACAAAGTTTCTCTTCAGTTGCAAACTCCACTCCATACATATTTATGGGGAGGTACTAGCTCCAACTCGTTTTTACAGTGAAAACTGCAGGAACTTCAAACTGGCACTAGGAAACAGACTGAGAACCCAGAGTAAAAGTTTCTCCTGCAACCCGTTCCCTTTGTGCTAGATGAACGAACGTCTCTCCACATGCTCAGTTATGAGAGATAAGTGTGTGTGAAAACCGTCCTTCACCTAGCTTGTTAGGAATACAAAGTTTCTCTTCAGTTGCAAACTCCACTCCATACATATATATGCGGAGGTACTAGCTCCAACTCAGTTTTATAGTGAAAACTGCAGGAACTTCAAACCGGCACTAGGAAACAGACTGAGAAACCAGAGTAAAAGATTCTCCTGCAACCCGTTCCCTTTGTGCTAGATGAACGAACGTCTCTCCACATGCTCAGTTCTGAGAGATAAGTGTGTGTGAAAGCCGTACTTCACCTAGCTTGTTGGGAACACAAAGTATCTCTTCAGTTGCAAACTCCACTCCATACATATATATGGGGAGGTACTAGCTCCAACACGGTTTTACAGTGAAAACTGCAGGAACTTGAAACCGGCACTAGGAAACAGACTGAGAAACCAGAGTAAAAGTTTCTCCTGCAACCCTTTCCCTTTGTGCTAGATGAACGAACGTCTCTCCACATGCTCAGTTCTGAGAGATAAGTGTGTGTGAAAGCCGTACTTCACCTAGCTTGTTGGGAACACAAAGTATCTCTTCAGTTGCAAACTCCACTCCATACATATATATGGGGAGGAACTAGCTCCAACTCGGTTTTACAGTGAAAACTGCAGGAACTTCAAACCGGCACTAGGAAACAGACTGAGAAACCAGAGTAAAAGTTTCTCCTGCAACCCGTTCCCTTTGTGCTAGATGAACGAACGTCTCTCCACATGCTCAGTTCTGAGAGATAAGTGTGTGTGAAAGCCGTCCTTCACCTAGCTTGTTGGGAACACAAACTTTCTCTTCAGTTGCAAACTCCACTCCATACATATATATGGGGAGGTACTAGCTCCAACTCGATTTTACAGTGAAAACTGCAGGAACTTCAATCCGGCACTAGGAAACAGACTGAGAAACCAGAGTTAAAATTTCTCCTGCAACCCATTCCCTTTGTGCTAGATGAACGAACGTCTCTCCACATGCTCAGTTCTGAGAGATAAGTGTGTGTGAAAGCCGTCCTTCACCTAGCTTGTTGGGAACACAAAGTTCTCTTCAGTTGCAAACTCCAATCCATACATATATATGGGGAGGAACTAGCACCAACTCGATTTTACAGTGAAAACTGCAGGAACTTCAAACCGGCACTAGGAAACAGACTGAGAAACCAGAGTAAAAGTTTCTCCTGCAACCCGTTCCCTTTGTGCTAGATGAACGAACGTCTCTCCACATGCTCAGTTCTGAGAGATAATTGTGTGTGAAAGTCGTCCTTCACATAGCTTGTTGGGAACACAAACTTTGTCTTCAGTTGCAAACTCCACTCCATAAATATATATGGGGAGGTACTAGCTCCAACTCGGTTTTACAGTGAAAACTGCAGGAACTTCAAACCGACACTAGGAAACAGACTGAAAAACCACAGTTAAAGTTTCTCCTGCAACCCGTTCCCTTTGTGCTAGATGAACGAACTTCTCTCCACATGCTCAGTTCTGAGAGATAAGTGTGTGTGAAAGCCGTCCTTCACCTAGCTTGTTGGGAACACAAAGTATCTCTTCAGTTTCAAACTCCACTCCACACATATATATGGGGAGGTACTAGCTCCAACTCGGTTTTGCAGTGAAAACTGCAGGAACTTCAACCCGGCACTAGGAAACACACTGAGAAACCAGAGTAAAAGTTTCTCCTGCAACCCGTTCCCTTTGTGGTAGATGAACGAACGTCTCACCACATGCTCAGTTCTGAGAGATAAGTGTGTGTGAAAGCGGTCCTTCACCTAGCTTGTTAGGAATACAAAGTTTCTCTTCAGTTGCAAATTCCACTCCATACATATATATGCGGAGGTACTAGCTACAACTCAGTTTTATAGTGAAAACTGCAGGAACTTCAAACCGGCACTAGGAAACAGACTGAGAAACCAGAGTAAAAGATTCTCCTGCAACCCGTTCCCTTTGTGCTAGATGAACGAACGTCTCTCCACATGCTCAGTTCTGAGAGATAAGTGTGTGTGAAAGCCGTCCTTCACCTAGCTTGTTGGGAACACAAAATTTCTCTTCAGTTGAAAAATCCACTCCATACATATTTATGGTGAGGTACTAGCTCCAACACGGTTTTACAGTGAAAACTGCAGGAACTTCAATCCGGCACTAGGAAACAGACTGAGAAACCAGAGTAAAAGTTTCACCTGCAACCCTTTCCCTTTGTGCTAGATGAACGAACGACTCTCCACATGCTCAGTTCTGAGAGATAAGTGTGTGTGAAAGCCGTCCTTCACCTAGCTTGTTGGGAACACAAAGTTTCTCTTCAGTTGCAAACTCCACTCCATACATATATATGGGGAGGTACTAGCTCCAACTCGGTTTTACAGTGAAAACTGCAGGAACTTCAAACCGACACTAGGAAACAGACTGAGAAACCAGAGTAAAAGTTTCCCCTGCAACCCGTTCCATTTGTGCTAGATGAACGAACGTCTCTCTACATGATCAGTTCTGAGAGATAATTGTGTGTGAAAGCCGTCCTTCACCTAGCTTGTTGGGAACACAAACTTTCTCTTCAGTTGCAAACTCCACTCCATACATATATATGGGGAGGTACTAGCTCCAACTCGGTTTTACAGTGAAAACTGCAGGAACTTCAAACCGACACTAGGAAACAGACTGAGAAACCAGAGTTAAAGTTTCTCCTGCAACCCGTTCCCTTTTTGCTAGATGAACGAACGTCTCTCCACATGCTCAGTTCTGAGAGATAATTGTGTGTGAAAGCCGTCCTTCACCTAGCTTGTTGGGAACACAAAGTTCTCTTCAGTTGCAAACTCCACTCCATACATATATATGGGGAGGATCTAGCTCCAACTCGGTTTTACAGTGAAAACTGCAGGAACTTCAAACCGGCACTAGGAAACAGACTGAGAAACCAGAGTAAAAGTTTCTCCTGCAAACCGTTCCCTTTGTGCTAGATGAACGAACGTCTCTCCACATGCTCAGTTCTGAGAGATAATTGTGTGTGAAAGCCGTCCTTCACCTAGCTTGTTGGGAACATAAACTTTGTCTTCAGTTGCAAACTCCACTCCATACTTATATATGGGGAGGTACTAGCTCCAACTCGGTTTTACAGTGAAAACTGCAGGAACTTCAAACCGACACTAGGAAACAGACTGAGAAACCAGAGGTAAAGTTTTTCCTGCAAACCGTTCCCTTTGTGCTAGATGAACGAACGTCTCTCCACATGCTCAGCTCTGAGAGATAAGTGTGTTTGAAAGCCGTCCTTCACCTAGCTTGTTGGGAACACAAACTTTCTCTTCAGTTGCAAACTCCACTCCATACATATATATGGGGAGGTACTAGCTCCAACTCGGTTTTACAGTGAAAACTGCAGGAACTTCAAACCGGCACTAGGAAACAGACTGAGAAACCAGAGTAAAAGATTCACCTGCAACCCGTTCCCTTTGTGCTAGATGAACGAACGTCTCTCCACATGCTCAGTTCTGAGAGATAAGTGTGTGTGAAAGCCGTCCTTCACCTAGCTTGTTGGGAACACAAACTTTCTCTTCAGTTGCAAACTCCACTCCATACATATATATGGGGAGGTACTAGCTCCAACACGGTTTTACAGTGAAAACTGCAGGAACTTCAAACCGACCCTAGGAAACAGACTGAGAAACCAGAGTTAAAGTTTCTCCTGCAACCCGTTCCCTTTTTGCTAGATGAACGAACGTCTCTCCACATGCTCAGTTCTGAGAGATAATTGTGTGTGAAAGCCGTCCTTCACCTAGCTTGTTGGGAACACAAACATTCTCTTCAGTTGCAAACTCCACTCCATACATATATATGGGGAGGAACTAGCTCCAACTCGGTTTTACAGTGAAAACTGCAGGAACTTCAAACAGGCACTAGGAAACAGACTGAGAAACCAGAGTAAAATGTTCTCCTGCAACCCGTTCCCTTTGTGCTAGATGAACGAAAGTCTCTCCACATGCTCAGTTCTGAGAGATCAGTGTGTGTGAAAGCCGTCCTTCACCTAGCTTGTTGGGAACACAAAGATTCTCTTCAGTTGCAAACTCCACTCCTTACAAATTTATGGGGAGGTACTAGCTCCAACTCGGTTTTACAGTGAAAACTGCAGGAACTTCAAACCGGCACTAGGTAACAGACTGAGAAACCAGAGTAAAAGTTTCTCCTGCAACCCTTTCCCTTTGTGCTAGATGAACGAACGACTCTCCACATGCTCAGTTCTGAGAGATAAGTGTGTGTGAAAGCCGAACTTCACCTAGCTTGTTAGGAATACAAAGTTTCTCTTCAGTTGCAAACTCCACTCCATACATATATATGCGGAGGTACTAGCACCAACTCGGTTTTATAGTGAAAACTGCAGGAACTTCAAAACGGCACTAGGAAACAGACTGAGAAACCAGAGTAATAGTTTCTCCTGCAACCCGTTCCCTTTGTGCTAGATGAACGAACGTCTCTCCACATGCTCAGTTCTGAGAGATAAGTGTGTGTGAAAGCCGTCCTTCACCTAGCTTGTTGGGAACACAAAGTATCTCTTCAGTTGCAAACTCCACTCCATACATATATATGGGGAGGAACTAGCTCCAACTCGGTTTTACAGTGAAAACTGCAGGAACTTCAAACCGGCACTAGGAAACAGACTGAGAAACCAGAGTAAAACTTTCTCCTGCAACCCGTTCCCTTTGTGCTAGATGAACGAACGTCTCTCCTCATGCTCAGTACTGAGTGATAAGTGTGTGTGAAAGCCGTCCTTCACCTAGCTTTTTGGGAACACAAAGTTTCTCTTCAGTTGCAAACTCCACTCCATATATATATATTGGGAGGTACTAGCTCCAACTCGGTTTTACAGTGAAAACTGCAGGAACTTCAAACCGGCACTAGGAAACAGACTGAGAAACCAGAGTAAAAGTTTCCACTGCAACCCGTTCCCTTTGTGCTAGATGAACGAACGTCTCTCCACATGCTCAGTTCTGAGAGATAAGTGTGTGTGAAAGCCGTCCTTCACCTAGCTTGTTGGGAACACAAAGTTTCTCTTCAGTTGCAAACTCCACTCCATACATATATATGCGGAGGTACTAGCTCCAACTCGGTTTTATAGTGAAACATGCAGGAACTTCAAACCGGCACTAGGAAACAGACTGAGAAACCAGAGTAAAAGTTTCTCCTGCAACCCGTTCCCTTTGTGCTAGATGAACGAACGTCTCTCCACATGCTCAGTTCTGAGAGATAAGTGTGTGTGAAAGCCATCCTTCACCTAGCTTGTTGGGAACACAAAGTTTCTCTTCAGTTGCAAACTCCACTCCATAAATATATATGGGGAGGTACTAGCTCCAACTCGGTTTTACAGTGAAAACTGTAGGAACTTCAAACCTGCACTAGGAAACAGACTGAGAAACCAGAGTAATAGTTTCTCCTGCAACACGTTCTTTTGTGCTAGATGAACGAATGTCTCTCCACATGCTCAGTTCTGAGAGATAATTGTGTGTGAAAGCCGTCCTTCACCTAGCTTGTTGGGAACACAAACTTTCTCTTCTGTTGCCAACTCCACTCCATACATATATATGGGGAGGTACTAGCTCCAACTCGGTTTTACAGTGAAAACTGCAGGAACTTCAAACCGGCACTAGGAAACAGTCTGAGAAAACAGAGTAAAAGTTTCTCCTGCAACCCGTTCCCTTTGTGCTAGATGAACGAACGTCTCTCCACATGCTCAGTTCTGAGAGATAAGTGTGTGTGAAAGCCGTCCTTCACCTAGCTTGTTGGGAACACAAAGTATCTCTTCAGTTGCAAACTCCACTCCATACATATATATGGGGAGGAACTAGCTCCAACTCGGTTTTACAGTGAAAACTGCAGGAACTTCAAACCGGCACTAGGAAACAGACTGAGAAACCAGAGTAAAACTTTCTCCTGCAACCCGTTCCCTTTGTGCTAGATGAACGAACGTCTCTCCTCATGCTCAGTACTGAGTGATAAGTGTGTGTGAAAGCCGTCCTTCACCTAGCTTTTTGGGAACACAAAGTTTCTCTTCAGTTGCAAACTCCACTCCATACATATATATTGGGAGGTACTAGCTCCAACTCGGTTTTACAGTGAAAACTGCAGGAACTTCAAACCGGCACTAGGAAACAGACTGAGAAACCAGAGTAAAAGTTTCTCCTGCAACCCGTTCCCTTTGTGCTAGATGAACGAACGTCTCTCCACATGCTCAGTTCTGAGAGATAAGTGTGTGTGAAAGCCGTCCTTCACCTAGCTTGTTGGGAACACAAAGTTTCTCTTCAGTTGCAAACTCCACTCCATACATATATATGCGGAGGTACTAGCTCCAACTCGGTTTTATAGTGAAACATGCAGGAACTTCAAACCGGCACTAGGAAACAGACTGAGAAACCAGAGTAAAAGTTTCTCCTGCAACCTGTTCCCTTTGTGCTAGATGAACGAACGTCTCTCCACATGCTCAGTTCTGAGAGATAAGTGTGTGTGAAAGCCGTCCTTCACCTATCTTGTTGGGAACACAAACTTTCTCTTCTGTTGCAAACTCCACTCCATACATATATATGGGGAGGTACTAGCTCCAACTCGGTTTTACAGTGAAAACTGCAGGAACTTCAAACCGACACTAGAAAACAGACTGAGAAACCAGAGTTAAAGTTTCTCCTGCAACCCGTTCCCTTTGTGCTTTATGAACGAACGTCTCTCCACATGCTCAGTTCTGAGAGATTTAAGTGTGTGAAAGCCGTCCTTCACCTAGCTTGTTGGGAACACAAAGTTCTCTTCAATTGCAAACTCCACTCCATACATATATATGGGGAGGAACTAGCTCCAACTCGGTTTTACAGTGAAAACTGCAGGAACTTCAAACCGGCACTAGGAAACAGTCTGAGAAAACAGAGTAAAAGTTTCTCCTGCAACCCGTTCCCTTTGTGCTAGATGAACGAACGTCTCTCCACATGCTCAGTTCTGAGAGATAAGTGTGTGTGAAAGCCGTCCTTCACCTAGCTTGTTGGGAACACAAAGTTTCTCTTCAGTTGCAAACTCCACTCCATACATATACATGGGGAGGAACTAGCTCCAACTCGGTTTTACAGTGAAAACTGCAGGAACTTCAAACCGACACTAGGAAACAGACTGAGAAACCAGAGTTAAAGTTTCTCCTGCAACCCGTTCCCTTTGTGCTTGATGAACGAACGTTTCTCCACATGCTCAGTTCTGAGAGATAAATGTGTGTGAAAGCCGTACTTCACCTAGCTTGTTGGGAACACAAAGTTCTCTTCAGTTGCAAACTCCTCTCCATACATATATATGGGGAGGAACTAGCTCCAACTCGGTTTTACAGTGAAAACTGCAGGAACTTCAAACCGGCACTAGGAAACAGACTGAGAAACCAGAGTAAAATGTTCTCCTGCAACCCGTTCCCTTTGTGCTAGATGAACGAACGTCTCTCCACATGATCAGTTCTGAGAGATAATTGTGTGTGAAAGCCGTCCTTCACCTAGCTTGTTGGGAACACAAAGTTTCTCTTCTGTTGCAAACTCCACTCCATACATATATATGGGGAGGTACAAACTCCAACTCGGTTTTACAGTGAAAACTGCAGGAATTTCAACAGACACTAGGAAACAGACTGAGAAACCAGAGTTAAAGTTTCTCCTGCAACCCGTTCCCTTTGTGCTTGATGAACGAACTTCTCTCCACATGCTCAGTTCTGAGAGATAAATGTGTGTGAAAGCCGTCCTTCACCTAGCTTGTTTGGAACACAAAGTTCTCTTCAGTTGCAAAGTCCACTCCATACATATATATGTGGAGGAACTAGCTCCAACTCGGTTTTACAGTGAAAACTGCAGGAACTTCAAACCGGCACTACTAAACAGCCTGAGAAACCAGAGTAAAAGTTTCTCCTGCAACCCGTTCCCTTTGTGCTAGATGAACGAACGTCTCTCCACATGCTCAGTTCTGAGAGATAAGTGTGTGTGAAAGCCGTCCTTCACCTAGCTTGTTGGGAACACAAAGTATCTCTTCAGTTGCAAACTCCACTCCATACATATATATGGGGAGGAACTAGCTCCAACTCGGTTTTACAGTGAAAACTGCAGGAACTTCAAACCGGAACTAGGAAACAGACTGAGAAACCAGAGTAAAAGATTCTCCTGCAACCCGTTCCCTTTGTGCTAGATGAACGAACGTCTCTCCACATGCTCAGTTCTGAGAGATAAGTGTGTGTGAAAGCCGTACTTCACCTAGCTTGTTGGGAACACAAAGTATCTCTTCAGTTGCAAACTCCACTCCATACATATATATGGGGAGGTACTAGCTCCAACACGGTTTTACAGTGAAAACTGCAGGAACTTGAAACCGGCACTAGGAAACAGACTGAGAAACCAGAGTAAAAGTTTCTCCTGCAACCCTTTCCCTTTGTGCTAGATGAACGAACGTCTCTCCACATGCTCAGTTCTGAGAGATAAGTGTGTGTGAAAGCCGTACTTCACCTAGCTTGTTGGGAACACAAAGTATCTCTTCAGTTGCAAACTCCACTCCATACATATATATGGGGAGGAACTAGCTCCAACTCGGTTTTACAGTGAAAACTGCAGGAACTTCAAACCGACACTAGGAAACAGACTGAGAAACCAGAGTAAAAGTTTCTCCTGCAACCCGTTCCCTTTGTGCTAGATGAACGAACGTCTCTCCACATGCTCAGTTCTGAGAGATAAGTGTGTGTGAAAGCCGTCCTTCACCTAGCTTGTTGGGAACACAAACTTTCTCTTCAGTTGCAAACTCCACTCCATACATATATATGGGGAGGTACTAGCTCCAACTCGATTTTACAGTGAAAACTGCAGGAACTTCAATCCGGCACTAGGAAACAGACTGAGAAACCAGAGTTAAAATTTCTCCTGCAACCCATTCCCTTTGTGCTAGATGAACGAACGTCTCTCCACATGCTCAGTTCTGAGAGATAAGTGTGTGTGAAAGCCGTCCTTCACCTAGCTTGTTGGGAACACAAAGTTCTCTTCAGTTGCAAACTCCAATCCATACATATATATGGGGAGGAACTAGCACCAACTCGATTTTACAGTGAAAACTGCAGGAACTTCAAACCGGCACTAGGAAACAGACTGAGAAACCAGAGTAAAAGTTTCTCCTGCAACCCGTTCCCTTTGTGCTAGATGAACGAACGTCTCTCCACATGCTCAGTTCTGAGAGATAATTGTGTGTGAAAGTCGTCCTTCACATAGCTTGTTGGGAACACAAACTTTGTCTTCAGTTGTAAACTCCACTCCATAAATATATATGGGGAGGTACTAGCTCCAACTCGGTTTTACAGTGAAAACTGCAGGAACTTCAAACCGACACTAGGAAACAGACTGAAAAACCACAGTTAAAGTTTCTCCTGCAACCCGTTCCCTTTGTGCTAGATGAACGAACTTCTCTCCACATGCTCAGTTCTGAGAGATAAGTGTGTGTGAAAGCCGTCCTTCACCTAGCTTGTTGGGAACACAAAGTATCTCTTCAGTTTCAAACTCCACTCCACACATATATATGGGGAGGTACTAGCTCCAACTCGGTTTTGCAGTGAAAACTGCAGGAACTTCAACCCGGCACTAGGAAACACACTGAGAAACCAGAGTAAAAGTTTCTCCTGCAACCCGTTCCCTTTGTGGTAGATGAACGAACGTCTCACCACATGCTCAGTTCTGAGAGATAAGTGTGTGTGAAAGCGGTCCTTCACCTAGCTTGTTAGGAATACAAAGTTTCTCTTCAGTTGCAAACTCCACTCCATACATATATATGCGTAGGTACTAGCTCCAACTCAGTTTTATAGTGAAAACTGCAGGAACTTCAAACCGGCACTAGGAAACAGACTGAGAAACCAGAGTAAAAGATTCTCCTGCAACCCGTTCCCTTTGTGCTAGATGAACGAACGTCTCTCCACATGCTCAGTTCTGAGAGATAAGTGTGTGTGAAAGCCGTCCTTCACCTAGCTTGTTGGGAACACAAAATTTCTCTTCAGTTGAAAAATCCACTCCATACATATTTATGGTGAGGTACTAGCTCCAACACGGTTTTACAGTGAAAACTGCAGGAACTTCAATCCGGCACTAGGAAACAGACTGAGAAACCAGAGTAAAAGTTTCACCTGCAACCCTTTCCCTTTGTGCTAGATGAACGAACGACTCTCCACATGCTCAGTTCTGAGAGATAAGTGTGTGTGAAAGCCGTCCTTCACCTAGCTTGTTGGGAACACAAAGTTTCTCTTCAGTTGCAAACTCCACTCCATACATATATATGGGGAGGTACTAGCTCCAACTCGGTTTTACAGTGAAAACTGCAGGAACTTCAAACCGGCACTAGGAAACAGACTGAGAAACCAGAGTAAAAGTTTCTCCTGCAACCCGTTCCCTTTGTGCTAGATGAACGAACGTCTCTCCACATGCTCAGTTCTGAGAGATAAGTGTGTGTGAAAGCCGTCCTTCACCTAGCTTGTTAGGAATACAAAGTTTCTCTTCAGTTGCAAACTCCACTCCATACATATATATGCGGAGGTACTAGCTCCAACTCAGTTTTATAGTGAAAACTGCAGGAACTTCAAACCGGCACTAGGAAACAGACTGAGAAACCAGAGTAAAAGATACTCCTGCAACCCGTTCCTTTTGTGCTAGATGAACGAACGTCTCTCCACATGCTCAGTTCTGAGAGATATTTGAGTGTGAAAGCCGTCCTTCACCTAGCTTGTTGGGAACACAAACTTTGTCTTCAGTTGCAAACTCCACTCCTTACATATATATGGGGAGGTACTAGCTCCAACTCGGTTTTACAGTGAAAACTGCAGGAACTTCAAACCGACACTAGGAAACAGACTGAGAAACCAGAGGTAAAGTTTCTCCTGCAACCCGTTCCCTTTGTGCTAGATGAACGAACGTCTCTCCACATGCTCAGTTCTGAGAGATAAGTGTGTGTGAAAGCCGTCCTTCACCTAGCTTGTTGGGAACACAAAGTTCTCTTCAGTTGCAAACTCCACTCCATACATATATATGGGGAGGAACTAGCTCCAACTCGGTTTTACAGTGAAAACTGCAGGAACTTCAAACCGGCACTAGGAAACAGACTGAGAAACCAGAGTAAAAGTTTCCCCTGCAACCCGTTCCATTTGTGCTAGATGAACGAACGTCTCTCTACATGATCAGTTCTGAGAGATAATTGTGTGTGAAAGCCGTCCTTCACCTAGCTTGTTGGGAACACAAACTTTCTCTTCAGTTGCAAACTCCACTCCATACATATATATGGGGAGGTACTAGCTCCAACTCGGTTTTACAGTGAAAACTGCAGGAACATCAAACCGACACTAGGAAACAGACTGAGAATCCAGAGTTAAAGTTTCTCCTGCAACCCGTTCCCTTTTTGCTAGATGAACGAACGTCTCTCCACATGCTCAGTTCTGAGAGATAATTGTGTGTGAAAGCCGTCCTTCACCTAGCTTGTTGGGAACACAAAGTTCTCTTCAGTTGCAAACTCCACTCCATACATATATATGGGGAGGATCTAGCTCCAACTCGGTTTTACAGTGAAAACTGCAGGAACTTCAAACCGGCACTAGGAAACAGACTGAGAAACCAGAGTAAAAGTTTCTCCTGCAAACCGTTCCCTTTGTGCTAGATGAACGAACGTCTCTCCACATGCTCAGTTCTGAGAGATAATTGTGTGTGAAAGCCGTCCTTCACCTAGCTTGTTGGGAACATAAACTTTGTCTTCAGTTGCAAACTCCACTCCATACTTATATATGGGGAGGTACTAGCTCCAACTCGGTTTTACAGTGAAAACTGCAGGAACTTCAAACCGACACTAGGAAACAGACTGAGAAACCAGAGGTAAAGTTTTTCCTGCAAACCGTTCCCTTTGTGCTAGATGAACGAACGTCTCTCCACATGCTCAGTTCTGAGAGATAAGTGTGTTTTAAAGCCGTCCTTCACCTAGCTTGTTGGGAACACAAACTTTCTCTTCAGTTGCAAACTCCAATCCATACATATATATGGGGAGGTACTAGCTCCAACTCGGTTTTACTGTGAAAACTGCAGGAACTTCAAACCGGCACTAGGAAACAGACTGAGAAACCAGAGTAAAAGATTCACCTGCAACCCGTTCCCTTTGTGCTAGATGAACGAACGTCTCTCCACATGCTCAGTTCTGAGAGATAAGTGTGTGTGAAAGCCGTCCTTCACCTAGCTTGTTGGGAACACAAACTTTCTCTTCAGTTGCAAACTCCACTCCATACATATATATGGGGAGGTACTAGCTCCAACACGGTTTTACAGTGAAAACTGCAGGAACTTCAAACCGACCCTAGGAAACAGACTGAGAAACCAGAGTTAAAGTTTCTCCTGCAACCCGTTCCCTTTTTGCTAGATGAACGAACGTCTCTCCACATGCTCAGTTCTGAGAGATAATTGTGTGTGAAAGCCGTCCTTCACCTAGCTTGTTGGGAACACAAACATTCTCTTCAGTTGCAAACTCCACTCCATACATATATATGGGGAGGAACTAGCTCCAACTCGGTTTTACAGTGAAAACTGCAGGAACTTCAAACAGGCACTAGGAAACAGACTGAGAAACCAGAGTAAAATGTTCTCCTGCAACCCGTTCCCTTTGTGCTAGATGAACGAAAGTCTCTCCACATGCTCAGTTCTGAGAGATCAGTGTGTGTGAAAGCCGTCCTTCACCTAGCTTGTTGGGAACACAAAGATTCTCTTCAGTTGCAAACTCCACTCCTTACAAATTTATGGGGAGGTACTAGCTCCAACTCGGTTTTACAGTGAAAACTGCAGGAACTTCAAACCGGCACTAGGAAACAGACTGAGAAACCAGAGTAAAACTTTCTCCTGCAACCCGTTCCCTTTGTGCTAGATGAACGAACGTCTCTCCTCATGCTCAGTACTGAGTGATAAGTGTGTGTGAAAGCCGTCCTTCACCTAGCTTTTTGGGAACACAAAGTTTCTCTTCAGTTGCAAACTCCACTCCATACATATATATTGGGAGGTACTAGCTCCAACTCGGTTTTACAGTGAAAACTGCAGGAACTTCAAACCGGCACTAGGAAACAGACTGAGAAACCAGAGTAAAAGTTTCCACTGCAACCCGTTCCCTTTGTGCTAGATGAACGATCGTCTCTCCACATGCTCAGTTCTGAGAGATAAGTGTGTGTGAAAGCCGTCCTTCACCTAGCTTGTTGGGAACACAAAGTTTCTCTTCAGTTGCAAACTCCACTCCATACATATATATGCGGAGGTACTAGCTCCAACTCGGTTTTATAGTGAAACATGCAGGAACTTCAAACCGGCACTAGGAAACAGACTGAGAAACCAGAGTAAAAGTTTCTCCTGCAACCCGTTCCCTTTGTGCTAGATGAACGAACGTCTCTCCACATGCTCAGTTCTGAGAGATAAGTGTGTGTGAAAGCCATCCTTCACCTAGCTTGTTGGGAACACAAAGTTTCTCTTCAGTTGCAAACTCCACTCCATACACATATATGGGGAGGAACAAGCTCCAAATCCGGTTTACAGTGAAAACTGCAGGAACTTCAAACCGGCACTAGGAAACAGACTGAGAAACCAGAGTAAAAGTTTCTCCTGCAACCCGTTCCCTTTGTGCTAGATGAACGAACGTCTCTCCACATGCTCAGTTCTGAGTGATAAGTGTGTGTGAAAGCCGTCCTTCAACTAGCTTGTTGGGAACACAAAGTTTCTCTTCAGTTGCAAACTCCACTCCATAAATATATATGGGGAGGTACTAGCTCCAACTCGGTTTTACAGTGAAAACTGTAGGAACTTCAAACCTGCACTAGGAAACAGACTGAGAAACCAGAGTAATAGTTTCTCCTGCAACACGTTCTTTTGTGCTAGATGAACGAATGTCTCTCCACATGCTCAGTTCTGAGAGATAATTGTGTGTGAAAGCCGTCCTTCACCTAGCTTGTTGGGAACACAAACTTTCTCTTCTGTTGCCAACTCCACTCCATACATATATATGGGGAGGTACTAGCTCCAACTCGGTTTTACAGTGAAAACTGCAGGAACTTCAAACCGACACTAGGAAACAGACTGAGATACCAGAGTTAAAGTTTCTCCTGCAACCCGTTTCCTTTGTGCTTGATGAACGAACGTCTCTCCACATGCTCAGTTCTGAGAGTTAAATGTGTGTGAAAGCCGTCCTTCACCTAGTTTGTTGGGAACACAAAGTTCTCTTCAGTTGCAAACCCCACTCCATAAATATATATGGGGAGGAACTAGCTCCAACTCGGTTTTACAGTGAAAATTGCAGGAACTTCAAACCGGCACTAGGAAACAGACTGAGAAACCAGAGTAAAAGTTTCTCCTGCAACCTGTTCCCTTTGTGCTAGATGAACGAACGTCTCTCCACATGCTCAGTTCTGAGAGATAAGTGTGTGTGAAAGCCGTCCTTCACCTATCTTGTTGGGAACACAAACTTTCTCTTCTGTTGCAAACTCCACTCCATACATATATATGGGGAGGTACTAGCTCCAACTCGGTTTTACAGTGAAAACTGCAGGAACTTCAAACCGACACTAGAAAACAGACTGAGAAACCAGAGTTAAAGTTTCTCCTGCAACCCGTTCCCTTTGTGCTTGATGAACGAACGTCTCTCCACATGCTCAGTTCTGAGAGATTTAAGTGTGTGAAAGCCGTCCTTCACCTAGCTTGTTGGGAACACAAACTTTCTCTTCAATTGCAAACTCCACTCCATACATATATATGGGGAGGAACTAGCTCCAACTCGGTTTTACAGTGAAAACTGCAGGAACTTCAAACCGGCACTAGGAAACAGTCTGAGAAAACAGAGTAAAAGTTTCTCCTGCAACCCGTTCCCTTTGTGCTAGATGAACGAACGTCTCTCCACATGCTCAGTTCTGAGAGATAAGTGTGTGTGAAAGCCGTCCTTCACCTAGCTTGTTGGGAACACAAACATTCTCTTCAGTTGCAAACTCCACTCCATACATATATATGGGGAGGAACTAGCTCCAACTCGGTTTTACAGTGAAAACTGCAGGAACTTCAAACCGGCACTAGGAAACAGACTGAGAAACCAGAGTAAAACTTTCTCCTGCAACCCGTTCCCTTTGTGCTAGATGAACGAACGTCTCTCCTCATGCTCAGTACTGAGTGATAAGTGTGTGTGAAAGCCGTCCTTCACCTAGCTTTTTGGGAACACAAAGTTTCTCTTCAGTTGCAAACTCCACTCCATACATATATATTGGGAGGTACTAGCTCCAACTCGGTTTTACAGTGAAAACTGCAGGAACTTCAAACCGGCACTAGGAAACAGACTGAGAAACCAGAGTAAAAGTTTCAACTGCAACCCGTTCCCTTTGTGCTAGATGAACGAACGTCTCTCCACATGCTCAGTTCTGAGAGATAAGTGTGTGTGAAAGCCGTCCTTCACCTAGCTTGTTGGGAACACAAAGTTTCTCTTCAGTTGCAAACTCCACTCCATACATATATATGCGGAGGTACTAGCTCCAACTCGGTTTTATAGTGAAACATGCAGGAACTTCAAACCGGCACTAGGAAACAGACTGAGAAACCAGAGTAAAAGTTTCTCCTGCAACCCGTTCCCTTTGTGCTACATGAACGAACGTCTCTCCACATGCTCAGTTCTGAGAGATAAGTGTGTGTGAAAGCCATCCTTCACCTAGCTTGTTGGGAACACAAAGTTTCTCTTCAGTTGCAAACTCCACTCCATACACATATATGGGGAGGAACAAGCTCCAACTCCGGTTTACAGTGAAAACTGCAGGAACTTCAAACCGGCACTAGGAAACAGACTGAGAAACCAGAGTAAAAGTTTCTCCTGCAACCCGTTCCCTTTGTGCTAGATGAACGAACGTCTCTCCACATGCTCAGTTCTGAGTGATAAGTGTGTGTGAAAGCCGTCCTTCAACTAGCTTGTTGGGAACACAAAGTTTCTCTTCAGTTGCAAACTCCACTCCATAAATATATATGGGGAGGTACTAGCTCCAACTCGGTTTTACAGTGAAAACTGTAGGAACTTCAAACCTGCACTAGGAAACAGACTGAGAAACCAGAGTAATAGTTTCTCCTGCAACCCGTTCTTTTGTGCTAGATGAACGAATGTCTCTCCACATGCTCAGTTCTGAGAGATAATTGTGTGTGAAAGCCGTCCTTCACCTAGCTTGTTGGGAACACAAACATTCTCTTCTGTTGCCAACTCCACTCCATACATATATATGGGGAGGTACTAGCTCCAACTCGGTTTTACAGTGAAAACTGCAGGAACTTCAAACCGACACTAGGAAACAGACTGAGATACCAGAGTTAAAGTTTCTCCTGCAACCCGTTTCCTTTGTGCTTGATGAACGAACGTCTCTCCACATGCTCAGTTCTGAGAGTTAAATGTGTGTGAAAGCCGTCCTTCACCTAGTTTGTTGGGAACACAAAGTTCTCTTCAGTTGCAAACCCCACTCCATAAATATATATGGGGAGGAACTAGCTCCAACTCGGTTTTACAGTGAAAATTGCAGGAACTTCAAACCGGCACTAGGAAACAGACTGAGAAACCAGAGTAAAAGTTTCTCCTGCAACCTGTTCCCTTTGTGCTAGATGAACGAACGTCTCTCCACATGCTCAGTTCTGAGAGATAAGTGTGTGTGAAAGCCGTCCTTCACCTATCTTGTTGGGAACACAAACTTTCTCTTCTGTTGCAAACTCCACTCCATACATATATATGGGGAGGTACTAGCTCCAACTCGGTTTTACAGTGAAAACTGCAGGAACTTCAAACCGACACTAGAAAACAGACTGAGAAACCAGAGTTAAAGTTTCTCCTGCAACCCGTTCCCTTTGTGCTTGATGAACGAACGTCTCTCCACATGCTCAGTTCTGAGAGATTTAAGTGTGTGAAAGCCGTCCTTCACCTAGCTTGTTGGGAACACAAAGTTCTCTTCAATTGCAAACTCCACTCCATACATATATATGGGGAGGAACTAGCTCCAACTCGGTTTTACAGTGAAAACTGCAGGAACTTCAAACCGGCACTAGGAAACAGTCTGAGAAAACAGAGTAAAAGTTTCTCCTGCAACCCGTTCCCTTTGTGCTAGATGAACGAACGTCTCTCCACATGCTCAGTTCTGAGAGATAAGTGTGTGTGAAAGCCGTCCTTCACCTAGCTTGTTGGGAACACAAAGTTTCTCTTCAGTTGCAAACTCCACTCCATACATATACATGGGGAGGAACTAGCTCCAACTCGGTTTTACAGTGAAAACTGCAGGAACTTCAAACCGACACTAGGAAACAGACTGAGAAACCAGAGTTAAAGTTTCTCCTGCAACCCGTTCCCTTTGTGCTTGATGAACGAACGTTTCTCCACATGCTCAGTTCTGAGAGATAAATGTGTGTGAAAGCCGTACTTCACCTAGCTTGTTGGGAACACAAAGTTCTCTTCAGTTGCAAACTCCTCTCCATACATATATATGGGGAGGAACTAGCTCCAACTCGGTTTTACAGTGAAAACTGCAGGAACTTCAAACCGGCACTAGGAAACAGACTGAGAAACCAGAGTAAAATGTTCTCCTGCAACCCGTTCCCTTTGTGCTAGATGAACGAACGTCTCTCCACATGATCAGTTCTGAGAGATAATTGTGTGTGAAAGCCGTCCTTCACCTAGCTTGTTGGGAACACAAAGTTTCTCTTCTGTTGCAAACTCCACTCCATACATATATATGGGGAGGTACAAGCTCCAACTCGGTTTTACAGTGAAAACTGCAGGAATTTCAACAGACACTAGGAAACAGACTGAGAAACCAGAGTTAAAGTTTCTCCTGCAACCCGTTCCCTTTGTGCTTGATGAACGAACTTCTCTCCACATGCTCAGTTCTGAGAGATAAATGTGTGTGAAAGCCGTCCTTCACCTAGCTTGTTTGGAACACAAAGTTCTCTTCAGTTGCAAAGTCCACTCCATACATATATATGTGGAGGAACTAGCTCCAACTCGGTTTTACAGTGAAAACTGCAGGAACTTCAAACCGGCACTACTAAACAGTCTGAGAAACCAGAGTAAAAGTTTCTCCTGCAACCCGTTCCCTTTGTGCTAGATGAACGAACGTCTCTCCACATGCTCAGTTCTGAGAGATAAGTGTGTGTGAAAGCCGTCCTTCACCTAGCTTGTTGGGAACACAAAGTATCTCTTCAGTTGCAAACTCCACTCCATACATATATATGGGGAGGAACTAGCTCCAACTCGGTTTTACAGTGAAAACTGCAGGAACTTCAAACCGGAACTAGGAAACAGACTGAGAAACCAGAGTAAAAGATTCTCCTGCAACCCGTTCCCTTTGTGCTAGATGAACGAACGTCTCTCCACATGCTCAGTTCTGAGAGATAAGTGTGTGTGAAAGCCGTCCTTCACCTAGCTTGTTGGGAACACAAAGTTTCTCTTCAGTTGCAAACTCCACTCCATACATATATATGGGGAGGTACTAGCTCCAAATCGGTTTTACAGTGAAAAATGCAGGAACTTCAAAACGGCACTAGGAAACAGACTGAGAAACCAGAGTAAAAGTTTCTCCTGCAACCCGTTCCCTTTGTGCTAGATGAACGAACGTCTCTCCACATGCTCAGTTCTGAGAGATAAGTGTGTGTGAAAGCCGTCCTTCACCTAGCTTGTTGGGAAAACAAAGTTTCTCTTCAGTTGCAAACTCCACTCCATACATATATAAGGGGAGTTACTAGCTCCAACTCTGTTTTACACGGAAAACTGCAGGAACTTCAAACCGGCACTAGGAAACAGACTGAGAAACCAGAGTAATAGATTCTCCTGCAAACCGTTCCGTTTGTGCTAGATGAACGAACGTCTCTCCACATGCTCAGTTCTGAGAGATAAGTGTGTGTGAAAGCCGACCTTCACCTAGCTTGTTGGGAACACAAATTTTCTCTTCAGTTGCAAACTCCACTCCATACATATATATGCGGAAGTACTAGCTCCAAATCGGTTTTATAGTGAAACATGCAGGAACTTCAAACCGGCACTAGGAAACAGACTGAGAAACCAGAGTAAATGTTTCTCCTGCAACCCGTTCCCTTTGTGCTAGATGAACGAACGTCTCTCCACATGCTCAGTTCTGAGAGATAAGTGTGTGTGAAAGCCGTCCTTCACCTAGCTTGTTGGGAAAACAAAGTTTCTCTTCAGTTGCAAACTCCACTCCATACATATATATGCGGAGGTACTAGCTCCAACTCGGTTTTATAGTGAAACATGCAGGAACTTCAAACCGGCACTAGGAAACAGACTGAGAATCCAGAGTAAATGTTTCTCCTGCAACCCGTTCCCTTTGTGCTAGATGAACGAACGTCTCTCCACATGCTCAGTTCTGAGAGATAAGTGTGTGTGAAAGCCATCCTTCACCTAGCTTGTTGGGAACACAAAGTTTCTCTTCAGTTGCAAACTCCATTCCATACACATATATGGGGAGGAACAAGCTCCAACTCGGGTTTACAGTGAAAACTGCAGGAACTTCAAACCGGCACTAGGAAACAGACTGAGAAACCAGAGTAAAAGTTTCTCCTGCAACCCGTTCCCTTTGTGCTAGATGAACGAACGTCTCTCCACATGCTCAGTTCTGAGTGATAAGTGTGTGTGAAAGCCGTCCTTCAACTAGCTTGTTGGGAACACAAAGTTTCTCTTCAGTTGCAAACTCCACTCCATAAATATATATGGGGAGGTACTAGCTCCAACTCGGTTTTACAGTGAAAATTGTAGGAACTTCAAAACTGCACTAGGAAACAGACTGAGAAACCAGAGTAAAAGTTTCTCCTGCAACCCGTTCCTTTTGTGCTAGATGAACGAATGTCTCTCCACATGCTCAGTTCTAAGAGATAATTGTGTGTGAAAGCCGTCCTTCACCTAGCTTGTTGGGAACACAAACTTTCTCTTCTGTTGCCAACTCCACTCCATACATATATATGGGGAGGTACTAGCTCCAACTAGGTTTTACAGTGAAAACTGCAGGAACTTCAAACCGACACTAGGAAACAGACTGAGATACCAGAGTTAAAGTTTCTCCTGCAACCCGTTTCCTTTGTGCTTGATGAACGAACGTCTCTACACATGCTCAGTTCTGAGAGTTAAATGTGTGTGAAAGCCGTCCTTCACCTAGCTTGTTGGGAACACAAAGTTCTCTTCAGTTGCAAACCCCACTCCATAAATATATATGGGGAGGAACTAGCTCCAACTCGGTTTTACAGTGAAAATTGCAGGAACTTCAAACCGGCACTAGGAAACAGACAGAGAAACCAGAGTAAAAGTTTCTCCTGCAACCTGTTCCCTTTGTGCTAGATGAACGAACGTCTCTCCACATGCTCAGTTCTGAGAGATAAGTGTGTGTGAAAGCCGTCCTTCACCTATCTTGTTGGGAACACAAACTTTCTCTTCTGTTGCAAACTCCACTCCATACATATATATGGGGAGGTACTAGCTCCAACTCGGTTTTACAGTGAAAACTGCAGGAACTTCAAACCGACACTAGAAAACAGACTGAGAAACCAGAGTTAAAGTTTCTCCTGCAACCCGTTCCCATTGTGCTTGATGAACGAACGTCTCTCCACATGCTCAGTTCTGAGAGATTAAAGTGTGTGAAAGCCGTCCTTCACCTAGCTTGTTGGGAACACAAAGTTCTCTTCAATTGCAAACTCCACTCCATACATATATATGGGGAGGAACTAGCTCCAACTCGGTTTTACAGTGAAAACTGCAGGAACTTCAAACCGGCACTAGGAAACAGTCTGAGAAAACAGAGTAAAAGTTTCTCCTGCAACCCGTTCCCTTTGTGCTAGATGAACGAACGTCTCTCCACATGCTCAGTTCTGAGAGATAAGTGTGTGTGAAAGCCGTCCTTCACCTAGCAAGTTGGGAACACAAAGTTTCTCTTCAGTTGCAAACTACACTCCATACATATACATGGGGAGGAACTAGCTCCAACTCGGTTTTACAGTGAAAACTGCAGGAACTTCAAACCGACACTAGGAAACAGACTGAGAAACCAGAGTTAAAGTTTCTCCTGCAACCCGTTCCCTTTGTGCTTGATGAACGAACGTTTCTCCACATGCTCAGTTCTGAGAGATAAATGTGTGTGAAAGCCGTACTTCACCTAGCTTGTTGGGAACACAAAGTTCTCTTCAGTTGCTAACTCCTCTCCATACATATATATGGGGAGGAACTAGCTCCAACTCGGTTTTACAGTGAAAACTGCAGGAACTTCAAACCGGCACTAGGAAACAGACTGAGAAACCAGAGTAAAATGTTCTCCTGCAACCCGTTCCCTTTGTGCTAGATGAACGAACGTCTCTCCACATGCTCAGTTCTGAGAGATAATTGTGTGTGAAAGCCGTCCTTCACCTAGCTTGTTGGGAACACAAAGTTTCTCTTCTGTTGCAAACTCCACTCCATACATATATATGGGGAGGTACAAGCTCCAACTCGGTTTTACAGTGAAAACTGCAGGAACTTCAAACAGACACTAGGAAACAGACTGAGAAACCAGAGTTAAAGTTTCTCCTGCAACCCGTTCCCTTTGTGCTTGATGAACAAACTTCTCTCCACATGCTCAGTTCTGAGAGATAAATGTGTGTGAAAGCCGTCCTTCACATAGCTTGTTTGGAACACAAAGTTCTCTTCAGTTGCAAAGTCCACTCCATACATATATATGTGGAGGAACTAGCTCCAACTCGGTTTTACAGTGAAAACTGCAGGAACTTCAAACCGGCACTAGGAAACAGTCTGAGAAACCAGAGTAAAAGTTTCCCTGCAACCCGTTCCCTTTGTGCTAGATGAACGAAAGTCTCTCCACATGCTCAGTTCTGAGAGATAAGTGTGTGTGAAAGCCGTCCTTCACCTAGCTTGTTGGGAACACAAAGTATCTCTTCAGTTGCAAACTCCACTCCATACATATATATGGGGAGGAACTAGCTCCAACTCGGTTTTACAGTGAAAACTGCAGGAACTTCAAACCGGAACTAGGAAACAGACTGAGAAACCAGAGTAAAAGATTCTCCTGCAACCCGTTCCCTTTGTGCTAGATGAACGAACGTCTCTCCACATGCTCAGTTCTGAGAGATAAGTGTGTGTGAAAGCCGTCCTTCACCTAGCTTGTTGGGAACACAAAGTTTCTCTTCAGTTGCAAACTCCACTCCATACATATATATGGGGAGGTACTAGCTCCAACTCGGTTTTACAGTGAAAACTGCAGGAACTTCAAAACGGCACTAGGAAACAGACTGAGAAACCAGAGTAAAAGTTTCTCCTGCAACCCGTTCCCTTTGTGCTAGATGAGCGAACGTCTCTCCACATGCTCAGTTCTGAGAGATAAGTGTGTGTGAAAGCCGTCCTTCACCTAGCTTGTTGGGAACACAAAGTTTCTCTTCAGTTGCAAACTCCACTCCATACATATATAAGGGGAGTTACTAGCTCCAACTCTGTTTTACACGGAAAACTGCAGGAACTTCAAACCGGCACTAGGAAACAGACTGAGAAACCAGAGTAAAAGGTTCTCCTGCAACCCGTTCCCTTTGTGCTAGATGAACGAACGTCTCTCCACATGCTCAATTCTGAGGGATAAGTGTGTGTGAAAGCCGTCTTTCACTTAGCTTGTTGGGAACACAAAGTTTCTCTTCAGTTGCAAACTCCACTCCTTACATATATATGGGGAGGAACTAACTCCAACTCGGTTCTACAGTGAAAACTGCAGGAACTTCAAACCGGCACTAGGAAACAGACTGAGAAACCAGAGTAAAAGTTTCTCCTGCAACCTGTTCCCTTTGCGCTA
Organism: Camelus bactrianus; assembly: GCF_048773025.1. Classification (NCBI taxonomy): domain Eukaryota; kingdom Metazoa; phylum Chordata; class Mammalia; order Artiodactyla; family Camelidae; genus Camelus; species Camelus bactrianus. Next base: position 6,200,096 of record NC_133569.1, read on the forward strand.
GATGAACGAACGGCTCTCCACATGCTCAATTCTGAGAGATAAATGTGTGTGAAAGCCGTTCTTCACCTAGCTTGTTAGGAATACAAAGTTTCTCTTCAGTTGCAAACTCCACTCCATACATATATATGGGGAGGTACTAGCTCCAACTCGGTTTTATAGTGAAAACTGCAGGAACTTCAAACCGGCACTAGGAAACAGACTGAGAAACCAGAGTAAAAGTTTCTCCTGCAACCCGTTCCCTTTGTGCTAGATGAACGAACGTCTCTCCACATGCTCAGTTCTGAGAGATAAATGTCTGTGAAAGCCGTCCTTCACCTAGATTGTTGGGAACACAAAGTTCTCTTCAGTTGCAAACTCCACTCCATACATATATATGGGGAGGTACTAGCTCCAACTCGGTTTTACAGTGAAAACTGCAGGAACTTCAAACCGACACTAGAAAACAGACTGAGAAACCAGAGTTAAAGTTTCACCTGCAACCCGTTCCCATTGTGCTTGATGAACGAACGTCTCTCCACATGCTCAGTTCTGAGAGATTAAAGTGTGTGAAAGCCGTCCTTCACCTAGCTTGTTGGGAACACAAAGTTCTCTTCAATTGCAAACTCCACTCCATACATATATATGGGGAGGAACTAGCTCCAACTCGGTTTTACAGTGAAAACTGCAGGAACTTCAAACCGGCACTAGGAAACAGTCTGAGAAAACAGAGTAAAAGTTTCTCCTGCAACCCGTTCCCTTTGTGCTAGATGAACGAACGTCTCTCCACATGCTCAGTTCTGAGAGATAAGTGTGTGTGAAAGCCGTCCTTCACCTAGCAAGTTGGGAACACAAAGTTTCTCTTCAGTTGCAAACTACACTCCATACATATACATGGGGAGGAACTAGCTCCAACTCGGTTTTACAGTGAAAACTGCAGGAACTTCAAACCGACACTAGGAAACAGACTGAGAAACCAGAGTTAAAGTTTCTCCTGCAACCCGTTCCCTTTGTGCTTGATGAACGAACGTTTCTCCACATGCTCAGTTCTGAGAGATAAATGTGTGTGAAAGCCGTACTTCACCTAGCTTGTTGGGAACACAAAGTTCTCTTCAGTTGCTAACTCCTCTCCATACATATATATGGGGAGGAACTAGCTCCAACTCGGTTTTACAGTGAAAACTGCAGGAACTTCAAACCGGCACTAGGAAACAGACTGAGAAACCAGAGTAAAATGTTCTCCTGCAACCCGTTCCCTTTGTGCTAGATGAACGAACGTCTCTCCACATGCTCAGTTCTGAGAGATAATTGTGTGTGAAAGCCGTCCTTCACCTAGCTTGTTGGGAACACAAAGTTTCTCTTCTGTTGCAAACTCCACTCCATACATATATATGGGGAGGTACAAGCTCCAACTCGGTTTTACAGTGAAAACTGCAGGAACTTCAAACAGACACTAGGAAACAGACTGAGAAACCAGAGTTAAAGTTTCTCCTGCAACCCGTTCCCTTTGTGCTTGATGAACAAACTTCTCTCCACATGCTCAGTTCTGAGAGATAAATGTGTGTGAAAGCCGTCCTTCACATAGCTTGTTTGGAACACAAAGTTCTCTTCAGTTGCAAAGTCCACTCCATACATATATATGTGGAGGAACTAGCTCCAACTCGGTTTTACAGTGAAAACTGCAGGAACTTCAAACCGGCACTAGGAAACAGTCTGAGAAACCAGAGTAAAAGTTTCCCTGCAACCCGTTCCCTTTGTGCTAGATGAACGAAAGTCTCTCCACATGCTCAGTTCTGAGAGATAAGTGTGTGTGAAAGCCGTCCTTCACCTAGCTTGTTGGGAACACAAAGTATCTCTTCAGTTGCAAACTCCACTCCATACATATATATGGGGAGGAACTAGCTCCAACTCGGTTTTACAGTGAAAACTGCAGGAACTTCAAACCGGAACTAGGAAACAGACTGAGAAACCAGAGTAAAAGTTTCTCCTGCAACCCGTTCCCTTTGTGCTAGATGAACGAACGTCTCTCCACATGCTCAGTTCTGAGAGATAAGTGTGTGTGAAAGCCGTCCTTCACCTAGCTTGTTGGGAACACAAAGTTTCTCTTCAGTTGCAAACTCCACTCCATACATATATATGGGGAGGTACTAGCTCCAACTCGGTTTTACAGTGAAAACTGCAGGAACTTCAAAACGGCACTAGGAAACAGACTGAGAAACCAGAGTAAAAGTTTCTCCTGCAACCCGTTCCCTTTGTGCTAGATGAGCGAACGTCTCTCCACATGCTCAGTTCTGAGAGATAAGTGTGTGTGAAAGCCGTCCTTCACCTAGCTTGTTGGGAACACAAAGTTTCTCTTCAGTTGCAAACTCCACTCCATACATATATAAGGGGAGTTACTAGCTCCAACTCTGTTTTACACGGAAAACTGCAGGAACTTCAAACCGGCACTAGGAAACAGACTGAGAAACCAGAGTAAAAGGTTCTCCTGCAACCCGTTCCCTTTGTGCTAGATGAACGAACGTCTCTCCACATGCTCAGTTCTGAGGGATAAGTGTGTGTGAAAGCCGTCTTTCACTTAGCTTGTTGGGAACACAAAGTTTCTCTTCAGTTGCAAACTCCACTCCTTACATATATATGGGGAGGAACTAACTCCAACTCGGTTCTACAGTGAAAACTGCAGGAACTTCAAACCGGCACTAGGAAACAGACTGAGAAACCAGAGTAAAAGTTTCTCCTGCAACCTGTTCCCTTTGCGCTAGATGAACGAACGGCTCTCCACATGCTCAATTCTGAGAGATAAATGTGTGTGAAAGCCGTTCTTCACCTAGCTTGTTAGGAATACAAAGTTTCTCTTCAGTTGCAAACTCCACTCCATACATATATATGGGGAGGTACTAGCTCCAACTCGGTTTTATAGTGAAAACTGCAGGAACTTCAAACCGGCACTAGGAAACAGACTGAGAAACCAGAGTAAAAGTTTCTCCTGCAACCCGTTCCCTTTGTGCTAGATGAACGAACGTCTCTCCACATGCTCAGTTCTGAGAGATAAATGTCTGTGAAAGCCGTCCTTCACCTAGATTGTTGGGAACACAAAGTTCTCTTCAGTTGCAAACTCCACTCCATACATATATATGGGGAGGTACTAGCTCCAACTCGGTTTTACAGTGAAAACTGCAGGAACTTCAAAGCGGCACTAGGAAACAGACTGCGATACCAGAGTAAAAGTTTCTCCTGCAACCCGTTCCCTTTGTGCTAGATGAACGAACGTCTCTCCACATGCTCAGTTCTGAGAGATATGTGTGTGTGAAAGCCGTCCTTCACCTAGCTTGTTGGGAACACAAAGTTTCTCTTCAGTTGCAAACTCCACTCCATACATATATATGGGGAGGTACTAGCTCCAACTCGGTTTTACAGTGAAAACTGCAGGAACTTCAAAACGGCACTAGGAAACAGACTGAGAAACCAGAGTAAAAGTTTCTCCTGCAACCCGTTCCCTTTGTGCTAGATGAACGAACGTCTCTCCACATGCTCAGTTCTGAGAGATAAGTGTGTGTGAAAGCCGTCCTTCACCTAGCTTGTTGGGAACACAAAGTTTCTCTTCAGTTGCAAATTCCACTCCATACATATATAAGGGGAGTTACTAGCTCCAACTCTGTTTTACGCTAAAAACTGCAGGAACTTCAAACCGGCACTAGGAAACAGACTGAGAAACCAGAGTAAAAGATTCTCCTGCAACCCGTTCCGTTTGTGCTAGATGAACGAACGTATCTCCACATGCTCAGTTCTGAGAGATAAGTGTGTGTGAAAGCCGACCTTCACCTAGCTTGTTAGGAATACAAAGTTTCTCTTCAGTTGCAAACTCCACTCCATACATATATATGCGGAAGTACTAGCTCCAACTCGGTTTTATAGTGAAAACTACAGGAACTTCAAACCGGCACTAGGAAACAGACTGAGAAACCAGAGTAAAAGTTTCCCCTGCAACCCATTCCCTTTGCGCTAGATGAACGAACGACTCTCCACATGCTCAGTTCTGAGAGATAAATGTGTGTGAAAGCCGTTCTTCACCTAGCTTGTTAGGAATACAAAGTTTCTCTTCAGTTGCAAACTCCACTCCATACATATATATACGTAGGTACTAGCTCCAACTCGGTTTTATAGTGAAAACTGCAGGAACTTCAAACCGGCACTAGGAAACAGACTGAGAAACCAGAGTAAAAGATTCTCCTGCAACCCGTTCCGTTTGTGCTAGATGAACGAACGTCTCTCCACATGCTCAGTTCTGAGAGATAAGTGTGTGTGAAAGCCGTCCTTCACATAGCTTGTTTGGAACAGAAAGTTCTCTTCAGTTGCAAACTCCACTCCATACATATATATGTGGAGGAACTAGCTCCAACTCGGTTTTATAGTGAAAACTGCAGGAACTTCAAACCGGCACTAGGAAACAGTCTGAGAAACCAGAGTAAAAGTTTCTCCTGCAACACGTTCCCTTTGTGCTAGATGAACGAACGTCTCTCCACATGCTCAGTTCTGAGAGATAAGTGTGTGTGAAAGCCGTCCTTCACCTAGCTTGTTGGGAACACAAAGTTTCTCTTCAGTTGCAAACTCCACTCCATACATATATATGGGGAGGAACTAGCTCCAACTCGGTTTTACAGTGAAAACTGCAGGAACTTCAAACCGGAACTAGGAAAAAGACTGAGAAACCAGAGTAAAAGTTTCTCCTGAAACCCGTTCCCTTTGTACTAGATGAACGAACGTCTCTCCACATGCTCAGTTCTGAGAGATAAGTGTGTGTGAAAGCCGTCCTTCACCTAGCTTGTTGGGAACACAAAGTTTCTCTTCAGTTGCAAACTCCACTCCATACATATATATGGGGAGGTACTAGCTCCAAATCGGTTTTACAGTGAAAACTGCAGGAACTTCAAAACGGCACTAGGAAACAGACTGAGAAACCAGAGTAAAAGTTTCTCCTGCAACCCGTTCCCTTTGTGCTAGATGAACGAACGTCTCTCCACATGCTCAGTTCTGAGAGATAAGTGTGTGTGAAAGCCGTCCTTCACCTAGATTGTTGGGAACACAAAGTTTCTCTTCAGTTGCAAACTCCGCTCCATACATATATAAGGGGAGTTACGAGCTCCAACTCTGTTTTACACTGAAAACTGCAGGAACTTCAAACCGGCACTAGGAAACAGACTGAGAAACCAGAGTAAAAGATTCTCCTGCAACCCGTTCCGTTTGTGCTAGATGAACGAACGTCTCTCCACATGCTCAGTTCTGAGAGATAAGTGTGTGTGAAAGCCGACCTTCACCTAGCTTGTTAGGAATACAAAGTTTCTCTTCAGTTGCAAACTCCACTCCATACATATATATGCGGAAGTACTAGCTCCACTCGGTTTTATAGTGAAAACTACAGGAACTTCAAACCGGCACTAGGAAACAGACTGAGAAACCAGAGTAAAAGGTTCTCCTGCAACCCGTTCCCTTTGTGCTAGATGAACGAACGTCTCTCCACATGCTCAGTTCTGAGAGATATGTGCGTGTGAAATCCGTCCTTCACTTAGCTTGTTGGGAACACAAAGTTTCTCTTCAGTTGCAAACTCCAATGCATACATATATATGGGGAGGAACTAGCTCCAACTCGGTTCTACAGTGAAAACTGCAGGAACTTCAAACCGGCACTAGGAAACAGACTGAGAAACCAGAGTAAAAGTTTCTCCTGCAACCCGTTCCCTTTGTTCTAGATGAACGAACGTCTCTCCACATGCTCAGTTCTGAGAGATAAGTGTGTGTGAAAGCCGTCTTTCACCTAGCTTGTTGGGAACACAAAGTTTCTCTTCAGTTGCAAACTCCACTCCATACATATTTATGGGGAGGTACTAGCTCCAACTCGGTTTTACAGTGAAAACTGCAGGAACTTCAAACCGGCACTAGGAAACAGACTGAGAAACCAGAGTAAAAGTTTCTCCTGCAACCTGTTCCCTTTGCGCTAGATGAACGAACGACTCTCCACATGCTCAGTTCTGAGAGATAAATGTGTGTGAAAGCCGTACTTCACCTAGCTTGTTAGGAATACAAAGTTTCTCTACAGTTGCAAACTCCACTCCATAGATATATGTACGTAGGTACTAGCTCCAACTCGGTTTTATAGTGAAAACTGCAGGATCTTCAAACCGGCACTAGGAAACAGACTGAGAAACCAGAGTAAAATTTTCTCCTGCAACCCGTTCCCTTTGTGCTAGATGAACGAACGTCTCTCCACATGCTCAGTTCTGAGAGATAAATGTGTGTGAAAGCCGTCCTTCACCTAGCTTGTTGGGAACACAAAGTTCTCTTCAGTTGCAAACTCCACTCCATACATATATGGGGAGGAACTAGCTCCAACTCGGTTTTACAGTGAAAACTGCAGGAAGTTCAAACCGGCACTAAGAAACAGTCTGAGAAACCAGAGTAAAAGTTTTTCCTGCAACCCGTTCCCTTTGTGCTAGATGAACGAACGTCTCTCCACATGCTCAGTTCTGAGAGATAAGTGTGTGTGAAAGCCGTCCTTCACCTAGCTTGTTGGGAACACAAAGTTTCTCTTCAGTTGCAAACTCCAATGCATACATATATATGGGGAGGAACTAGCTCCAACTCGGTTCTACAGTGAAAACTGCAGGAACTTCAAACCAGCACTAGGAAACAGACTGAGATACCAGAGTAAAAGTTTCTCCTGCAACCCGTTCCCTTTGTTCTAGATGAACGAACGTCTCTCCACATGCTCAGTTCTGAGAGATAAGTGTGTGTGAAAGCCGTCTTTCACCTAGCTTGTTGGGAACACAAAGTTTCTCTTCAGTTGCAAACTCCACTCCATACATATTTATGGGGAGGTACTAGCTCCAACTCGGTTTTACAGTGAAAACTGCAGGAACTTCAAACCGGCACTAGGAAACAGACTGAGAGACCAGAGTAAAAATTTCTCCTGCAACCTGTTCCATTTGCGCTAGATGAACGACCGACTCTCCACATGCTCAGTTCTGAGAGATAAATGTGTGTGAAAGCCGTACTTCACCTAGCTTGTTAGGAATACAAAGTTTCTCTTCAGTTGCAAACTCCACTCCATACATATATATACGTAGGTACTAGCTCCAACTCGGTTTTATAGTGAAAACTGCAGGATCTTCAAACCGGCACTAGGAAACAGACTGAGAAACCAGAGTAAAATTTTCTCCTGCAACCCGTTCCCTTTGTGCTAGATGAACGAACGTCTCTCCACATGCTCAGTTCTGAGAGATAAATGTGTGTGAAAGCCGTCCTTCACCTAGCTTGTTGTGAACACAAAGTTCTCTTCAGTTGCAAACTCCACTCCATACATATATGGGGAGGAACTAGCTCCAACTCGGTTTTACAGTGAAAACTGCAGGAACTTCAAACCGGGACTAGGAAACAGTCTGAGAAACCAGAGTAAAAGTTTTTCCTGCAACCCGTTCCCTTTGTGCTAGATGAACGAACGTCTCTCCACATGCTCAGTTCTGAGAGATAAGTGTGTGTGAAAGCCGTCCTTCACCTAGCTTGTTGGGAACACAAAGTTTCTCTTCAGTTGCAAACTCCACTCGATACATATATATGGGGAGGAACTAGCTCCAACTCGGTTTTACAGTGAAAACTGCAGGAACTTCAAACCGGCACTAGGAAACAGTCTGAGAAACCAGAGTAAAAGTTTCTCCTGCAAACCGTTCCTTTGTGCTAGATGAACGAACGTCTCTCCACATGCTCTTTTCTGAGAGACAAGTTTTTGTGAAAGCAGTCCTTCACCTAGCTTGTTGGGAACACAAAGTTTCTCTTCAGTTGCAAACTCCACTCGATACATTTATATGGGGAGGTACTAGCTCCAACTCGGTTTTACAGTGAAAACTGCAGGAACTTCAAACCGGCACTAGGAAACAGACTGCGAAACCAGAGAAAAAGTTTCTACTGCAAACCGTTCCGTTTGTGCTAGATGAGCGAACGTCTCTCCACATGCTCAGTTCTGAGAGATAATTGTGTGTGAAAGCCGTCCTTCACCTAGCTTGTTGGGAACACAAATTTCTCTTCAGTTGCAAACTCCACTCCATACATATATATGGGGAGGTACTAGCTCCAACTCGGTTTTACCGTGAAAACTGCAGGAACTTCAAACCGACACGAGGAAACAGACTGAGAAACCAGAGAAAAGTTTCTCCTGCAACCCGTTCCATTTGTGCTAGATGAACGAACGTCTCTCCACATGCTCAGTTCTGAGAGATAAGTGTGTGTGAAAACCGACCTTCACCTAACTTGTTAGGAATACAAAGTTTCTCTTCAGTTGCAAACTCCACTCCATACATATATATTTGGAGGTACTAGCTCCAACTCGATTTTACAGTGAAAACTGCAGGAACTTCAAACCGGCACTAGGAAACAGACTGAGAAACCAGAGTAAAAGTTTCTCCTGCAACCCGTTCCCTTTGTGCTAGATGAACGAACGTCTCTCCACATGCTCAGTTCTGAGAGATAAGTGTGTGTGAAAGCCGTCCTTCACCTAGCTTGTTGGGAACACAAAGTTTCTCTTCAGTTGCAAACTCCACTCCATACATATATAAGGGGAGGAACTAGCTCCAACTCTGTTTTACACTGAAAACTGCAGGAACTTCAAACCGGCACTAGGAAACAGACTGAGAAACCAGAGTAAAAGATTCACCTGCAACCCGTTCCCTTTGTGCTAGATGAACGAAAGTCTCTCCACATGCTCAGTTCTGAGAGATAAGTGTGTGTGAAAGCCGTCCTTCACCTAGCTTGTTGGGAACACAAAGTTTCTCTTCAGTTGCAAACCCCACTCCATACATATATATGGGGAGGTACTAGCTCCAACTCGGTTTTACAGTGAAAACTGCAGGAACTTCAAACCGGCACTAGGAAACAGACTGAGAAACCAGAGTAAAAGTTTCTCCTGCAACCCGTTCCGTTTGTGCTAGATGAACGAACGTCTCTCCACATGCTCAGTTCTGAGAGATAATTGTGTGTGAAAGCCGTCCTTCAACTAGCTTGTTGGGAACACATACTTTCTCTTCAGTTGCAAACTCCACTACATACATATATATGGGGAGGTACTAGCTCCAACTCTGTTTTACAGTGAAAACTGCAGGAACTTCAAACCGACACTAGGAAACAGACTGAGAAACCAGAGTTAAAGTTTCTCCCGCATCCCGTTCAATTTGTGCTAGATGAACGAACGTCTCTCCACATGCTCAGTTCTGAGAGATAAGTGTGTGTGAAAGCCGTCCTTCACCTAGCTTGTAGGGAACACAAAGTATCTCTTCAGTTGCAAACTCCACTCCATACATATATATGGGGAGGAACTAGCTCCAACTCGGTTTTACAGTGAAAACTGCAGGAACTTCAAACCGGCACTAGGAAACAGACTGAGAAACCAGAGTAAAAGTTTCCCCTGCAACCCGTTCCCTTTGTGCTAGATGAACGAACGTCTCTCCACATGCTCAGTTCTGAGAGATAAGTGTGTGTGAAAGCCGTCCTTCACCTAGCTTGTTGGGAACACAAAGTTTCTCTTCAGTTGCAAACTCCACTCCATACATATATAAGGGGAGTTACTAGCTCCAACTATGTTTTACACTGAAAACTGCAGGAACTTCAAACCGGCACTAGGAAACAGACTGAGAAACCAGAGTAAAAGATTCTCCTGCAACCCGTTCCGTTTGTGCTAGACGAACGAACGTCTCTCCACATGCTCAGTTCTGAGAGATAAGTGTGTGTGAAAGCCGACCTTCACCTAGCTTGTTAGGAATACAAAGTTTCTCTTCAGTTGCAATCTCCACTCCATACATATATATGCGGAGGTACTAGCTCCAACTCTGTTTTATAGTGAAAACTACAGGAACTTCAAACCGGCACTAGGAAACAGACTGAGAAACCAGAGTAAAAGGTACTCCTGCAACCGGTTCCCTTTGTGCTAGATGAACGAAAGTCTCTCCACATGCTCAGTTCTGAGAGATAAGTGTGTGTGAAAGCCGTCCTTCACCTAGCTTGTTGGGAAAACAAAGTTTCTCTTCAGTTGCAAACTCCACTCCATACATATATATGGGGGGGAACTAGCTCCAACTCGGTTCTACATTGAAAACTGCAGGAACTTCAAACCGGCACTAGGAAACAGACTGAGAAACCAGAGTAAAAGTTTCTCCTGCAACCCGTTCCCTTTGTTCTAGATGAACGAACGTCTCTCCACAGGCTTAGTTCTGAGAGTTAAGTGTGTGTGAAAGCCGTCCTTCACCTAGCTTGTTGGGAACACAAAGTTTCTCTTCAGTTGCAAACTCCGCTCCATACATATATATGGGGAGGTACTTGCTCCAACTCGGTTTTACAGTGAAAACTGCAGGAACTTCAAACCGGCACTAGGAAACAGACTGAGAAACCAGAGTAAAAGTTTCTCCTGCAACCAATTCCCTTTGCGCTAGATGAACGAACGACTCTCCACGTGCTCATTTCTGAGAGATAAATGTGTGTGAAAGCCGTTCTTCACCTAGCTTGTTAGGAATACAAAGTTTCTCTTCAGTTGCAAACTCCACTCCATACATATATATACGGAGGTACTAGCTCCAACTCGGTTTTATAGTGAAAACTGCAGGAACTTCAAACCGGCACTAGGAAACAGACTGAGAAACCAGAGTAAAAGTTTCTCCTGCAACCCGTTCCCTTTGTGCTAGATGAACGAACGTCTCTCCACATGCTCAGTTCTGAGAGATAATTGTGTGTGAAAGCCGTCCTTCACCTAGCTTGTTGGGAACACAAAGTTCTCTTCAGTTGCAAACTCCAATCCATACATATATATGGGGAGGAACTAGCTCCAACTCGGTTTTACAGTGAAAACTGCAGGAACTTCAAACCGGCACTAGGAAACAGACTGAGAAACCAGAGTAAAAGTTTCTCCTGCAACCCGTTCCCTTTGTGCTAGATGAACGAACGTCTATCCACATGCTCAGTTCTGAGAGATAAGTGTGTGTGAAAGCCGTCCTTCACCTAGCTTGTTGGGAACACAAAGTTTCTCTTCAGTTGCAAACTCCACTCGATACATATATATGGGGAGGTACTAGTTCCAACTCGGTTTTACAATGAAAACTGCAGGAACTTCAAACCGGCACTAGGAAACAGACTGCGAAACCAGAGTAAAAGGTTCTCCTGCAACCCGTTCCCTTTGTGCTAGATGAACGAACGTCTCTCCACATGCTCAGTTCTGAGAGATAATTGTGTGTGAAAGCCGTCCTTCACCTAGCTTGTTGGGAACACAAATTTCTCTTCAGTTGCAAACTCCACTCCATACATATATATGGGGAGGTACTAGCTCCAACACGGTTTTACAGTGAAAACTGCAGGAACTTCAAACCGACACGAGGAAACAGACTGAGAAACCAGAGTAAAAGTTTCTCCTGCAACCCGTTCCCTTTGTGCTAGATGAACGAACGTCTCTCCACATGCTCAGTTCTGAGAGATAAGTGTGTGTGAAAGCCGACCTTCACCTAGCTTGTTAGGAATACAAAGTTTCTCTTCAGTTGCAAACCCCACTCCATACATATATATGCGGAGGAACAAGCTCCAACTCTGTTTTACACTGAAAACTGCAGGAACTTCAAACCGGCACTAGGAAACAGACTGAGAAACCAGAGTAAAAGATTCACCTGCAACCCGTTCCCTTTGTGCTAGTTTAACGAACGTCTCTCCACATGCTCAGTTCTGAGAGATAAGTGTGTGTGAAAGCCGTCCTTCACCTAGCTTGTTGGGAACACAAAGTTTCTCTTCAGTTGCAAACTCCACTCCATACATATATAAGGGGAGGAACTAGCTCCAACTCTGTTTTACACTGAAAACTGCAGGAACTTCAAACCGGCACTAGGAAACAGACTGAGAAACCAGAGTAAAAGATTCACCTGCAACCCGTTCCCTTTGTGCTAGATGAACGAAAGTCTCTCCACATGCTCAGTTCTGAGAGATAAGTGTGTGTGAAAGCCGTCCTTCACCTAGCTTGTTGGGAACACAAAGTTTCTCTTCAGTTGCAAACCCCACTCCATACATATATATGGGGAGGTACTAGCTCCAACTCGGTTTTACAGTGAAAACTGCAGGAACTTCAAACCGGCACTAGGAAACAGACTGAGAAACCAGAGTAAAAGTTTCCCCTGCAACCCGTTCCGTTTGTGCTAGATGAACGAACGTCTCTCCACATGCTCAGTTCTGAGAGATAATTGTGTGTGAAAGCCGTCCTTCAACTAGCTTGTTGGGAACACATACTTTCTCTTCAGTTGCAAACTCCACTACATACATATATATGGGGAGGTACTAGCTCCAACTCTGTTTTACAGTGAAAACTGCAGGAACTTCAAACCGACACTAGGAAACAGACTGAGAAACCAGAGTTAAAGTTTCTCCCGCATCCCGTTCAATTTGTGCTAGATGAACGAACGTCTCTCCACATGCTCAGTTCTGAGAGATAAGTGTGTGTGAAAGCCGTCCTTCACCTAGCTTGTAGGGAACACAAAGTATCTCTTCAGTTGCAAACTCCACTCCATACATATATATGGGGAGGAACTAGCTCCAACTCGGTTTTACAGTGAAAACTGCAGGAACTTCAAACCGGCACTAGGAAACAGACTGAGAAACCAGAGTAAAAGTTTCCCCTGCAACCCGTTCCCTTTGTGCTAGATGAACGAACGTCTCTCCACATGCTCAGTTCTGAGAGATAAGTGTGTGTGAAAGCCGTCCTTCACCTAGCTTGTTGGGAACACAAAGTTTCTCTTCAGTTGCAAACTCCACTCCATACATATATAAGGGGAGTTACTAGCTCCAACTATGTTTTACACTGAAAACTGCAGGAACTTCAAACCGGCACTAGGAAACAGACTGAGAAACCAGAGTAAAAGATTCTCCTGCAACCCGTTCCGTTTGTGCTAGACGAACGAACGTCTCTCCACATGCTCAGTTCTGAGAGATAAGTGTGTGTGAAAGCCGACCTTCACCTAGCTTGTTAGGAATACAAAGTTTCTCTTCAGTTGCAATCTCCACTCCATACATATATATGCGGAGGTACTAGCTCCAACTCTGTTTTATAGTGAAAACTACAGGAACTTCAAACCGGCACTAGGAAACAGACTGAGAAACCAGAGTAAAAGGTACTCCTGCAACCCGTTCCCTTTGTGCTAGATGAACGAAAGTCTCTCCACATGCTCAGTTCTGAGAGATAAGTGTGTGTGAAAGCCGTCCTTCACCTAGCTTGTTGGGAAAACAAAGTTTCTCTTCAGTTGCAAACTCCACTCCATACATATATATGGGGGGGAACTAGCTCCAACTCGGTTCTACATTGAAAACTGCAGGAACTTCAAACCGGCACTAGGAAACAGACTGAGAAACCAGAGTAAAAGTTTCTCCTGCAACCCGTTCCCTTTGTTCTAGATGAACGAACGTCTCTCCACAGGCTTAGTTCTGAGAGTTAAGTGTGTGTGAAAGCCGTCCTTCACCTAGCTTGTTGGGAACACAAAGTTTCTCTTCAGTTGCAAACTCCGCTCCATACATATATATGGGGAGGTACTTGCTCCAACTCGGTTTTACAGTGAAAACTGCAGGAACTTCAAACCGGCACTAGGAAACAGACTGAGAAACCAGAGTAAAAGTTTCTCCTGCAACCAATTCCCTTTGCGCTAGATGAACGAACGACTCTCCACGTGCTCATTTCTGAGAGATAAATGTGTGTGAAAGCCGTTCTTCACCTAGCTTGTTAGGAATACAAAGTTTCTCTTCAGTTGCAAACTCCACTCCATACATATATATACGGAGGTACTAGCTCCAACTCGGTTTTATAGTGAAAACTGCAGGAACTTCAAACCGGCACTAGGAAACAGACTGAGAAACCAGAGTAAAAGTTTCTCCTGCAACCCGTTCCCTTTGTGCTAGTTTAACGAACGTCTCTCCACATGCTCAGTTCTGAGAGATAAGTGTGTGTGAAAGCCGTCCTTCTCCTAGCTTGTTGGGAACACAAAGATTCTCTTCAGTTGCAAACTCCAATCCATACATATATAGGGGAGGTACTAGCTCCAACTTGGTTTTACAGTGAAAACTGCAGGAACTTCAAACCGGCACTAGGAAACAGACTGAGAAACCAGAGTAAAAGTTTCTCCTGCAACCCGTTCCGTTTGTGCTAGATGAACGAACGTCTCTCCACATGCTCAGTTCTGAGAGATAATTGTGTATGAAAGCCGTCCTTCACCTAGCTTGTTGGGAACACATACTTTCTCTTCAGTTGCAAACTCCACTCCATACATATATATGGGGAGGTACTAGCTCCAATTCGGTTTTACAGTGAAAACTGCAGGAACTTCAAACCGACACTAGGAAACAGACTGAGAAACCAGAGTTAAAGTTTCTCCTGCATCCAGTTCACTTTGTTCTAGATGAACGAACGTCTCTCCACATGCTCAGTTCTGAGAGATAAGTGTGTGTGAAAGCCGTCCTTCACCTAGCTTGTAGGGAACACAAAGTATCTCTTCAGTTGCAAACTCCACTCCATACATATATATGGGGAGGAACTAGCTCCAACTCGGTTTTACAGTGAAAACTGCAGGAACTTCAAACCGGCACTAGGAAACAGACTGAGAAACCAGAGTAAAAGTTTCTCCTGCAAACCGTTCCCTTTGTGCTAGATGAACGAACGTCTCTCCACATGCTCAGTTCTGAGAGATAAGTGTGTGTGAAAGCCGTCCTTCACCTAGCTTGTTGGGAACACAAAGGTTCTCTTCAGTTGCAAACTCCACTCCATACATATATATGGGGAGGTACTAGCTCCAACTCGGTTTTACAGTGAAAACTGCAGGAACTTCAAACCGGCACCAGGAAACAGACTGAGAAACCAGAGTAAAAGTTTCTCCTGCAACCCGTTCCCTTTGTGCTAGATGAACGAACGTCTCTCCACATGCTCAGTTTTGAGAGATAAGTGTGTGTGAAAGCCGTCCTTCACCTAGCTTGTTGGGAACACAAAGTTTCTCTTCAGTTGCAAACTCCACTCCATACATATATAAGGGGAGTTACTAGCTCCAACTCTGTTTTACACTGAAAACTGCAGGAACTTCAAACCGACACGAGGAAATAGACTGAGAAACCAGAGTAAAAGTTTCTCCTGTAACCCTTTCCCTTTGTGCTAGATGAACGAACGTCTCTCCACATGCTCAGTTCTGAGAGATAAGTGTGTGTGAAAGCCGACCTTCACATAGCTTGTTAGGAATACAAAGTTTCTCTTCAGTTGCAAACTCCACTCCATACATATATATGCGGAGGTACTAGCTCCAACTCGGTTTTATAGTGAAAACTACAGGAACTTCAAACCGGCACTAGGAAACAGACTGAGAAACCAGAGTAAAAGTTTCTCCTGCAACCCGTTCCCTTTGTGCTAGATGAACGAACGTATCTCCACATGCTCAGTTCTGAGAGATAATTGTGTGTGAAAGCCGTCCTTCACCTAGCTTGTTGGGAACACAAAGTTTCTCTTCAGTTGCAAACTCCACTCCATACATATATATGGGGAGGAACTAGCTCCAACTCGGTTCTACAGTGAAAACTGCAGGAACTTCAAACCGGCACTAGGAAACAGACTGAGAAACCAGAGAAAAAGTTTCTCCTGCAACCCGTTCCCTTTGTGCTAGATGAACGAACGTCTCTCCACATGCTCAGTTCTGAGAGATAAGTTTGTGTCAAAGCCGTCCTTCACCTAGCTTGTTGGGAACACAAAGTTTCTCTTCAGTTGCAAATTCCACTCGCTACATATATATGGGGAGGTACTAGCTCCAACTCGGTTTTACAGTGAAAACTGCAGGAGCTTCAAACCGGCACTAGGAAACAGACTGAGAAACCAGAGTAAAAGTTTCTCCTGCAACCCGTTCCCTTTGTGCTAGATGAACGAACGTCTCTCCACATGCTCAGTTCTGAGAGATAATTGTGTGTGAAAGCCGTCCTTCACCTAGCTTGTTGGGAACACAAATTTCTCTTCAGTTGCAAACTCCACTCCATACATATATATGGGGAGCTACTAGCTCCAACTCGGTTTTACAGTGAAAACTGCAGGATCTTCAAACCGACACGAGGAAACAGACTGAGAAACCAGAGTAAATGTTTCTCCTGCAACCCGTACCCTTTGTGCTAGATGAACGAACGTCTCTCCACATGCTCAGTTCTGAGAGATAAGTGTGTGTGAAAGCCGTCCTTCACCAAGCTTGTTGGGAACACAAAGTTTCTCTTCAGTTGCAAACTCCACTCGATACATATATATGGGGAGGTACTAGCTCCAACTCGGTTTTACAGTGAAAACTGCAGGAACTTCAAACCAGCACTAGGAAACAGACTGCGAAACCAGAGTAAAAGTTTCTCCTGCAAACCGTTCCGTTTGTGCTA
This sequence comes from Camelus bactrianus, assembly GCF_048773025.1. Lineage (NCBI taxonomy): Eukaryota > Metazoa > Chordata > Mammalia > Artiodactyla > Camelidae > Camelus > Camelus bactrianus. The sequence goes on from NC_133569.1 coordinate 6,216,509, forward strand.
GATGAATGAACGTCTCTCCACATGCTCAGTTCTGAGAGATAATTGTGTGTGAAAGCCGTCCTTCACCTAGCTTGTTGGGAACACAAATTTCTCTTCAGTTGCAAACTCCACTCCATACATATATATGGGGAGGTACTAGCTCCAACTCGGTTTTACAGTGAAAACTGCAGGAACTTCAAACCGACAATAGGAAACAGACTGAGAAACCAGAGAAAAGTTTCTCCTGCAACCCGTTCCCTTTGTGCTAGATGAACGAACGTCTCTCCACATGCCAGTTCTGAGAGATAAGTGTGTGTGAAAGCCGACCTTCACCTAGCTTGTTAGGAATACAAAGTTTCTCTTCAGTTGCAAACCCCACTCCATACATATATATGCGGAAGTACTAGCTCCAACTCGGTTTTATAGTGAAAACTACAGGAACTTCAAACCGGCACTAGGAAACAGACTGAGAAACCAGAGTAAAAGTTTCTCCTGCAACCCGTTCACTTTGTGCTAGATGAACGAACGTCTCTCCACATGCTCAGTTCTGAGAGATAAGTGTGTGTGAAAGCCGTCCTTCACCTAGCTTGTTGGGAACACAAAGTTTCTCTTCAGTTGCAAACTCCACTCCATACATATATATGGGGAAGAACTAGCTCCAACTCGGTTCTACAGTGAAAACTGCAGGAACTTCAAACCGGCACTAGGAAACAGACTGAGGAACCAGAGTAAAAGTTTCTCCTGCAACCCGTTCCCTTTGTGCTAGATGAACGAACGTCTCTCCACATGCTCAGTTCTGAGAGATAAGTGTGTGTGAAAGCCGTCCTTCACCTAGCTTGTTGGGAACACAAAGTTTCTCTTCAGTTGCAAACTCCACTCAATACATATATATGGGGAGGTACTTGCTCCAACTCGGTTTTACAGTGAAAACTGCAGGAACTTCAAACCGGCACTAGGAAACAGACTGAGAAACCAGAGTAAAAGTTTCTCCTGCAACCCGTTCCCTTTGTGCTAGATGAACGAACGTCTCTCCACATGCTCAGTTCTGAGAGATAATTGTGTGTGAAAGCCGTCCTTCACCTAGCTTGTTGGGAACACAAATTTCTCTTCAGTTGCAAACTCCACTCCATACATATATATGGGGAGGTAATAGCTCCAACTCGGTTTTACAGTGAAAACTGCAGGAACTTCAAACCGACACGAGGAAACAGACTGAGAAACCAGAGTAAAAGTTTCTCCTGCAACCCGTTCCCTTTGTGCTAGATGAACGAACGTCTCTCCACATGCTCAGTTCTGAGAGATAAGTGTGTGTGAAAACCGACCTTCACCTAGCTTGTTAGGAATACAAAGTTTCTCTTCAGTTGCAAACTCCACTCCATACATATATATACGGAGGTACTAGCTCCAACTCGGTTTTATATTGAAAACTGCAGGAACTTCAACCTGGCACTAGGAAACAGACTGAGAAACCAGAGTAAAAGTTCCTCCTGCAACCCGTTCCCTTTGTGCTAGAGGAACGAACGTCTCTCCACATGCTCAGTTCTGAGAGATAAATGTGTGTGAAAGCCGTACTTCACCTAGCTTGTTGGGAACACAAAGTTCTCTTCAGTTGCAAACTCCACTCCATACATATATATGGGGAGGAACTAGCTCCAACTCGGTTTTACAGTGAAAACTGCAGGAACTTCAAACCGGCACTAGGAAACAGTCTGAGAAACCAGAGTAAAAGTTTCTCCTGCAACCCGTTCCCTTTGTGCTAGATGAACGAACGTCTCTCCACATGCTCAGTTCTGAGAGATAAGTGTGTGTGAAAGCCGTCCTTCACCAAGCTTGTTGGGAACACAAAGTTTCTCTTCAGTTGCAAACTCCACTCGATACATATATATGGGGAGGTACTAGCTCCAACTCGGTTTTACAGTGAAAACTGCAGGAACTTCAAACCAGCACTAGGAAACAGACTGCGAAACCAGAGTAAAAGTTTCTCCTGCAAACCGTTCCGTTTGTGCTAGATGAATGAACGTCTCTCCACATGCTCAGTTCTGAGAGATAATTGTGTGTGAAAGCCGTCCTTCACCTAGCTTGTTGGGAACACAAATTTCTCTTCAGTTGCAAACTCCACTCCATACATATATATGGGGAGGTACTAGCTCCAACTCGGTTTTACAGTGAAAACTGCAGGAACTTCAAACCGACAATAGGAAACAGACTGAGAAACCAGAGAAAAGTTTCTCCTGCAACCCGTTCCCTTTGTGCTAGATGAACGAACGTCTCTCCACATGCCAGTTCTGAGAGATAAGTGTGTGTGAAAGCCGACCTTCACCTAGCTTGTTAGGAATACAAAGTTTCTCTTCAGTTGCAAACCCCACTCCATACATATATATGCGGAAGTACTAGCTCCAACTCGGTTTTATAGTGAAAACTACAGGAACTTCAAACCGGCACTAGGAAACAGACTGAGAAACCAGAGTAAAAGTTTCTCCTGCAACCCGTTCACTTTGTGCTAGATGAACGAACGTCTCTCCACATGCTCAGTTCTGAGAGATAAGTGTGTGTGAAAGCCGTCCTTCACCTAGCTTGTTGGGAACACAAAGTTTCTCTTCAGTTGCAAACTCCACTCCATACATATATATGGGGAAGAACTAGCTCCAACTCGGTTCTACAGTGAAAACTGCAGGAACTTCAAACCGGCACTAGGAAACAGACTGAGGAACCAGAGTAAAAGTTTCTCCTGCAACCCGTTCCCTTTGTGCTAGATGAACGAACGTCTCTCCACATGCTCAGTTCTGAGAGATAAGTGTGTGTGAAAGCCGTCCTTCACCTAGCTTGTTGGGAACACAAAGTTTCTCTTCAGTTGCAAACTCCACTCAATACATATATATGGGGAGGTACTTGCTCCAACTCGGTTTTACAGTGAAAACTGCAGGAACTTCAAACCGGCACTAGGAAACAGACTGAGAAACCAGAGTAAAAGTTTCTCCTGCAACCCGTTCCCTTTGTGCTAGATGAACGAACGTCTCTCCACATGCTCAGTTCTGAGAGATAATTGTGTGTGAAAGCCGTCCTTCACCTAGCTTGTTGGGAACACAAATTTCTCTTCAGTTGCAAACTCCACTCCATACATATATATGGGGAGGTAATAGCTCCAACTCGGTTTTACAGTGAAAACTGCAGGAACTTCAAACCGACACGAGGAAACAGACTGAGAAACCAGAGTAAAAGTTTCTCCTGCAACCCGTTCCCTTTGTGCTAGATGAACGAACGTCTCTCCACATGCTCAGTTCTGAGAGATAAGTGTGTGTGAAAACCGACCTTCACCTAGCTTGTTAGGAATACAAAGTTTCTCTTCAGTTGCAAACTCCACTCCATACATATATATACGGAGGTACTAGCTCCAACTCGGTTTTATATTGAAAACTGCAGGAACTTCAACCTGGCACTAGGAAACAGACTGAGAAACCAGAGTAAAAGTTTCTCCTGCCACCCGTTCCCTTTGTGCTAGATGAACGAACGTCTCTCCCCATGCTCAGTTCTGAGAGATAAATGTGTGTGAAAGCCGTACTTCACCTAGCTTGTTGGGAACACAAAGTTCTCTTCAGTTGCAAACTCCACTCCATACATATATATGGGGAGGAACTAGCTCCAACTCGGTTTTACAGTGAAAACTGCAAGAACTTCAAACCGGCACTAGGAAACAGTCTGAGAAACCAGAGTAAAAGTTTCTCCTGCAACCCGTTCCCTTTGTGCTAGATGAACGAACGTCTCTCCACATGCTCAGTTCTGAGAGATAAGTGTGTGTGAAAGCCGTCCTTCACCTAGCTTGTTGGGAACACAAAGTTTCTCTTCAGTTGCAAACTCCACTCGATACATATATATGGGGAGGTACTAGCTCCAACTCGGTTTTACAGTGAAAACTGGAGGAACTTTAAACCGGCACTAGGAAACAGACTGAGAAACCAGAGTAAAAGTTTCTCCTGCAAAACGTTCCGTTTGTGCTAGATGAACGAAAGTCTCTCCACATGCTCAGTTCTGAGAGATAATTGTGTGTGAAAGCCGTCCTTCACCTAGCTTGTTGGGAACACAAATTTCTCTTCAGTTGCAAACTCCATTCCATACATATATATGGGGAGGTACTAGCTCCAACTCGGTTTTACAGTGAAAACTGCAGGAACTTCAAACCGGCACTAGGAAACAGTCTGAGAAACCAGAGTAAAAGTTTCTCCTGCAACCCGTTCACTTTGTCCTAGATGAACGAACGTCTCTCCACATGCTCAGTTCTGAGAGATAAGTGTGTGTGAAAGCCGTCCTTCACCTAGCTTGTTGGGAACACAAAGTTTCTCTTCAGTTGCAAACTCCACTCGATACATATATATGGGGAGGTACTAGCTCCAACTCGGTTTTACAGTGAAAACTGCAGGAACTTCAAAGCGGCACTAGGAAACAGACTGCGAAACCAGAGTAAAAGTTTCTCCTGCAAACCGTTCCGTTTGTGCTAGATGAACGAACGTCTCTCCACATGCTCAGTTCTGAGAGATAATTGTGTGTGAAAGCCGTCCTTCACCTAGCTTGTTGGGAACACAAATTTCTCTTCAGTTGCAAACTCCACTCCATACATATATATACGGAGGTACTAGCTCCAACTCGGTTTTACAGTGAAAACTGCAGGAACTTCAAACCGACACGAGGAAACTGACTGAGAAACCAGAGAAAAGTTTCTCCTGCAATCCGTTCCCTTTGTGCTAGATGAACGAACGTCTCTCCACATGCTCAGTTCTGAGAGATAAGTGTGTGTGAAAGCCGACCTTCACCTAGCTTGTTAGGAATACAAAGTTTCTCTTCAGTTGCAAACTCCACTCCATACATATATATGCGGAGGTACTAGTTCCAACTCGGTTTATAGTGAAAATTACAGGAACTTCAAACCGGCACTAGGAAACAGACTGATAAACCAGAGTAAAAGTTTCTCCTGCAACCCATTCCCTTTGTGCTAGATGAACGAACGTCTCTCCACATGCTCAGTTCTGAGAGATAAGTGTGTGTGAAAGCCGTCCTTCACCTAGATTGCTGGGAACACAAAGTTTCTCTTCAGTTGCAAACACCACTCCATACATATATATGGGGAGGAACTAGCTCCAACTCGGTTCTACAGTGAAAACTGCAGGAACTTCAAACCGGCACTAGGAAACAGACTGAGAAACCAGAGTAAATGTTTCTCCTGCAACCAGTTCCCTTTGTGCTAGATGAACGAACGTCTCTCCACATGCTCAGTTCTGAGAGATAAGTGTGTGTGAAAGCCGTCCTTCACCTTGCTTGTTGGGAACACAAAGTTTCTCTTCAGTTGCAAACTCCACTCGATACATATATATGGGGAGGTACTAGCTCCAACTCGGTTTTACAGTGAAAACTGCAAGAACTTCAAACCGGCACTAGGAAACAGTCTGAGAAACCAGAGTAAAAGTTTCTCCTGCAACCCGTTCCCTTTGTGCTAGATGAACGAACGTCTCTCCACATGCTCAGTTCTGAGAGATAAGTGTGTGTGAAAGCCGTCCTTCACCTAGCTTGTTGGGAACACAAAGTTTCTCTTCAGTTGCAAACTCCACTCGATACATATATATGGGGAGGTACTAGCTCCAACTCGGTTTTACAGTGAAAACTGCAGGAACTTTAAACCGGCACTAGGAAACAGACTGCGAAACCAGAGTAAAAGTTTCTCCTGCAACCCGTTCCCTTTTTGCTAGATGAACGAACGTCTCTCCACATGCTCAGTTCTGAGAGATAATTGTGTGTGAAAGCCGTCCTTCACCTAGCTTGTTGGGAACACAAATTTCTCTTCAGTTGCAAACTCCACTCCATACATATATATGGGGAGGTACTAGCTCCAACTCGGTTTTACAGTGAAAACTGCAGGAACTTCAAACCGACAAGAGGAAAAAGACTGAGAAACCAGAGAAAAGTTTCTCCTGCAACCCGTTCCCTTTGTCCTAGATGAACGAACGTCTCTCCACATGCTCAGTTCTGAGAGATAAATGTGTGTGAAAGCCGTACTTCACCTAGCTTGTTGGGAACACAAAGTTCTCTTCAGTTGCAAACTCAACTCCATACATATATATGGGGAGGAACTAGCTCCAACTCGGTTTTACAGTGAAAACTGCAGGAACTTCAAACCGGCACTAGGAAACAGTCTGAGAAACCAGAGTAAAAGTTTCTCCTGCAACCCGTTCCCTTTGTGCTAGATGAACGAACGTCTCTCCACATGCTCAGTTCTGAGAGATAATTGTGTGTGAAAGCCGTCCTTCACCTAGCTTGTTGGGAACACAAATTTCTCTTCAGTTGCAAACTCCACTCCATACATATATATACGGATGTACTAGCTCCAACTCGGTTTTACAGTGAAAACTGCAGGAACTTCAAACCGACACGAGGAAACAGACAGAGAAACCAGAGAAAAGTTTCCCTGCAACCCGTTCCCTTTGTGCTAGATGAACGAACGTCTCTCCACATGCTCAGTTCTGAGAGATAAGTGTGTGTGAAAGCCGACCTTCACCTATCTTGTTAGGAATACAAAGTTTCTCTTCAGTTGCAAACTCCACTCCATACATATATATGCGGAGGTACTAGCTCCAACTCGGTTTTATAGTGAAAACTACAGGAACTTCAAACCGGCACTAGGAAACAGACTGAGATACCAGAGTAAAAGGTTCTCCTGCAACCCGTTCCCTTTGTGCTAGATGAACGAACGTCTCTCCACATGCTCAGTTCTGAGAGATAAGTGTGTGTGAAAGCCGTCCTTCACCTAGCTTGCTGGGAACACAAAGTTTCTCTTCAGTTGCAAACTCCACTCCATACATATATATGGGGAGGAACTAGCTCCAACTCGGTTCTACAGTGAAAACTGCAGGAACTTCAAACCGGCACTAGGAAACAGACTGAGAAACCAGAGTAAAAGTTTCTCCTGCAACCCGTTCCCTTTGTGCTAGATGAACGAACGTCTCTCCACATGCTCAGTTCTGAGAGATAAGTATGTGTGAAATCCGTCCTTCACCTAGCTTGTTGGGAACACAAATTTCTCTTCAGTTGCAAACTCCACTCCATACATATATATGGGGAGGTAATAGCTCCAACTCGGTTTTACAGTGAAAATTGCAGGAACTTCAAACCGACACGAGAAACAGACTGAGAAACCAGAGTAAAAGTTTCTCCTGCAACCCGTTCCCTTTGTGCTAGATGAACGAACGTCTCTCCACATGCTCAGTTCTGAGAGATAAGTGTGTGTGAAAACCGACCTTCACCTAGCTTGTTAGGAATACAAAGTTTCTCTTCAGTTGCAAACTCCACTCCATACATATATATGCGTAGGTACTAGCTCCAACTCGGTTTTATAGTGAAAACTACAGGAACTTCAAACCAGCACTAGGAAACAGACTGAGAATCCAGAGTAAAAGGTTATCCTGCAACCCGTTCCCTTTGTGCTAGATGAACGAACGTCTCTCCACATGCTCAGTTCTGAGAGATAAGTGTGTGTGAAAGCCGTCCTTCACCTAGCTTGTTGGGAACACAAAGTTTCTCTTCAGTTGCAAACTCCACTCCATACATATATATGGGGAGGAACTAGCTCCAACTCGGTTCTACAGTGAAAACTGCAGGAACATCAAACCGGCACTAGGAAACAGACTGAGAAACCAGAGTAAAAGATTCTCCTGCAACCCATTCCGTTTGTGCTAGATGAACGAACGTCTCTCCACATGCTCAGTTCTGAGAGATAAGTGTGTGTGAAAGCCGAACTTCACCTAGCTTGTTAGGAATACAAAGTTTCTCTTCAGTTGCAAACTCCACTCCATACATATATATGCGGAGGTACTAGCTCCAACTCGGTTTTATAGTGAAAACTACAGGAACTTCAAACCGGCACTAGGAAACAGACTGAGAAACCAGAGTAAAAGGTTCTCCTGCAACCCGTTCACTTTGTGCTAGATGAACGAACGTCTCTCCACATGCTCAGTTCTGAGAGATATGTGTGTGTGAAAGCCGTCCTTCACCTAGCTTGTTGGGAACACAAAGTTTCTCTTCAGTTGCAAACTCCACTCCATACATATATATGCGGAGGAACTAGCACCAACTCGATCCTACAGTGAAAACTGCAGGAAATTCAAACCGGCACTAGGAAACAGACTGAGAAACCAGAGTAAAAGTTTCTCCTGCAACCCGTTCCTATTGTTCTAGATGAACGAAAGTCTCTCCACATGCTCAGTTCTGAGAGATAAGTGTGTGTGAAAGCCGTCCTTCACATAGCTTGTTGGGAACACAAAGTTTCTCTTCAGTTGCAAACTCCACTCGATACATATATATGGGGAGGTACTAGCTCCAACTCGGTTTTATAGTGAAAACTGCAGGAACTTCAAACAGGCACTAGGAAACAGACTGAGAAAACAGAGTAACAGTTTCTCCTGCAAACCGTTCCCTTTGTGCTAGATGAACGAACGTCTCTCCACATGCTCAGTTCTGAGAGATAAATGTGTGGGAAAGCCGTCCTTCACCTAGATTGTTGGGAACACAAAGTTCTCTTCAGTTGCAAACTCCACTCCATACATATATATGGGGAAGAACTAGCTCCAACTCGGTTTTACAGTGAAAACTGCAGGAACTTCAAACCAACCCTAGGAAACAGTCTGAGAAACCAGAGTAAAAGTTTCTCCTGCAACCCGTTCCCTTTGTGCTAGATGAACGAACGTCTCTCCACATGCTCAGTTCTGAGAGATATGTGTGTGTGAAAGCCGTCCTTCACCTAGCTTGTTGGGAACACAAAGTTTCTCTTCAGTTGCAAACTCCACTCGATACATATATATGGGGAGGAACTAGCTCCAACACGGTTCTACAGTGAAAACTGCAGGAACTTCAAACCGGCACTAGGAAACAGACTGCGAAACCAGAGAAAAAGTTTCTCCTGCAAACCGTTCCGTTTGTGCTAGATGAACGAACGTCCCTCCACATGCTCAGTTCTGAGAGATAATTGTGTGTGAAAGCCGTCCTTCACCTAGCTTGTTGGGAACACAAATTTCTCTTCAGTTGCAAACTCCCCTCCATACATATATATGGGGAGGTACTAGCTCCAACTCGGTTTTACAGTGAAAACTGCAGGAACTTCAAACCGACACGAGGAAACAGACTGAGAAACCAGAAAAAAGTTTCTCCTGCAACCCGTTCCCTTTGTGCTAGATGAACGAACGTCTCTCCACATGCTCAGTTCTGAGAGATAAGTGTGTGTGAAAGCCGAACTTCACCTAGCTTGTTAGGAATACAAAGTTTCTCTTCAGTTGCAAACTCCACTCCATACATATATATGCGGAGGTACTAGCTCCAACTCGGTTTTATAGTGAAAACTACAGGAACTTCAAACCGGCACTAGGAAACAGTCTGAGAAACCAGAGTAAAATGTTCACCTGCAACCCGTTCCCTTTGTGCTAGATGAACGAACGTCTCTCCACATGCTCAGTTCTGAGAGATAAGTGTGTGTGAAAGCCGTCCTTCACCTAGCTTGTTGGGAACACAAAGTTTCTTTTCAGTTGCAAATTCCACTCCATACATATATATGGGGAGGAACTAGCTCCAACTCGGTTCTACAGTGAAAACTGCAGGAACTTCAAACCGGCACTAGGAAACAGACTGAGAAACCAGAGTAAAAATTTCTCTTGCAACCCGTTCCCTTTGTGCTAGATGAACGAACGTCTCTCCACATGCTCAGTTCTGAGAGATAAGTGTGTGTGAAAGCCGTCCTTCACCTAGCTTGTTGGGAACACAAAGTTTCTCTTCAGTTGCAAACTCCACTCGATACATATATATGGGGAGGTACTAGCTCCAACTCGGTTTTACAGTGAAAACTGCAGGAACTTCAAACCGGCACTAGGAAACAGACTGAGAAACCAGAGTAAAAGTTTCTCCTGCAACCCGTTCCCTTTGTGCTAGATGAACGAACGTCTCTCCACATGCTCAGTTCTGAGAGATAATTGTGTGTGAAAGCCGTCCTTCACCTAGCTTGTTGGGAACACAAATTTCTCTTCAGTAGCAAACTCCACTCCATACATATATATGGGGAGGTAATAGCTCCAACTCGGTTTTACAGTGAAAACTGCAGGAACTTCAAACCGACACGAGGAAACAGACTGAGAAACCAGAGTAAAAGTTTCTCCTGCAACCCGTTCCCTTTGTGCTAGATGAACGAACGTCTCTCCACATGCTCAGTTCTGAGAGATAAGTGTGTGTGAAAACCGACCTTCATCTAGCTTGTTAGGAATACAAAGTTTCTCTTCAGTTGCAAATTCCACTCCATACATATATATACGGAGGTACTAGCTCCAACTCGGTTTTATAGTGAAAACTACAGGAACTTCAAACCGGCACTAGGAAACAGACTGAAAAACCAGAGTAAAAGTTTCTCCTGCAACACGTTCCCTTTGTGCTAGATGAACGAAAGTCTCTCCACATGCTCAGTTCTGAGAGATAATTGTGTGTGAAAGCCGTCCTTCACATAGCTTGTTGGGAACACAAAGTTTCTCTTCAGTTGAAAACTCCACTCCATACATATATATGGGGAGGTACTAGCTCCAACTCGGTTCTACAGTGAAAACTGCAGGAACTTCAAACCGGCACTAGGAAACAGACTGAGAAATCAGAGTAAAAGTTTCTCCTGCAACCCGTTCCCTTTGTGCTAGATGAACGAACGTCTCTCAACATGCTCAGTTCTGAGAGATAAGTGTGTGTGAAAGCCGTCCTTCACCTAGCATGTTAGGAATACAAAGTTTCTCTTCAGTTGCAAACTCCACTCCATACATATATATGCGGAAGTACTAGCTCCAACTCGGTTTTATAGTGAAAACTACAGGAACTTCAAACCGGCACTAGGAAACAGACTGAGAAACCAGAGTAAAAGGTTCCCCTGCAACCCGTTCCCTTTGTGCTAGATGAACGAACGTCTCTCCACATGCTCAGTTCTGAGAGATAAGTGTGTGTGAATGCCGTCCTTCAACTAGCTTGTTGGGAACACAAAGTTTCTCTTCAGTTGCAAACTCCACTCCATACATATATATGGGGAGGAACTAGCTCCAACTCGGTTCTACAGTGAAAACTGCAGGAACTTCAAACCGGCACTAGGAAACAGACTGAGAAACCAGAGTAAAAGATTCTCCTGCAACCCGTTCACTTTGTGCTAGATGAACGAACGTCTCTCCACATGCTCAGTTCTGAGAGATATGTGTGTGTGAAAGCCGTCCTTCACCTAGCTTGTTGGGAACACAAAGTTTCTCTTCAGTTGCAAACTCCACTCCATACATATATATGCGGAGGAACTAGCACCAACTCGGTTCTACAGTGAAAACTGCAGGAAATTCAAACCGGCACTAGGAAACAGACTGAGAAACCAGAGTAAAAGTTTCTCCTGCAACCCGTTCCTTTTGTTCTAGATGAACGAACGTCTCTCCACATGCTCAGTTCTGAGAGATAAGTGTGTGTGAAAGCCGTCCTTCACATAGCTTGTTGGGAACACAAAGTTTCTCTTCAGTTGCAAACTCCACTCGATACATATATATGGGGAGGTACTAGCTCCAACTCGGTTTTATAGTGAAAACTGCAGTAACTTCAAACAGGCACTAGGAAACAGACTGAGAAACCAGAGTAAAAGTTTCTCCTGCAAACCGTTCCCTTTGTGCTAGATGAACGAACGTCTCTCCACATGCTCAGTTCTGAGAGATAAATGTGTGGGAAAGCCGTCCTTCACCTAGATTGTTGGGAACACAAAGTTCTCTTCAGTTGCAAACTCCACTCCATACATATATATGGGGAGGAACTAGCTCCAACTCGGTTTTACAGTGAAAACTGCAGGAACTTCAAACCGGCACTAGGAAACAGTCTGAGAAACCAGAGTAAAAGTTTCTCCTGCAACCCGTTCCCTTTGTGCTAGATGAACGAACGTCTCTCAACATGCTCAGTTCTGAGAGATAAGTGTGTGTGAAAGCCGTCCTTCACCTAGCATGTTAGGAATACAAAGTTTCTCTTCAGTTGCAAACTCCACTCCATACATATATATGCGGAAGTACTAGCTCCAACTCGGTTTTATAGTGAAAACTACAGGAACTTCAAACCGGCACTAGGAAACAGACTGAGAAACCAGAGTAAAAGGTTCCCCTGCAACCCGTTCCCTTTGTGCTAGATGAACGAACGTCTCTCCACATGCTCAGTTCTGAGAGATAAGTGTGTGTGAATGCCGTCCTTCAACTAGCTTGTTGGGAACACAAAGTTTCTCTTCAGTTGCAAACTCCACTCCATACATATATATGGGGAGGAACTAGCTCCAACTCGGTTCTACAGTGAAAACTGCAGGAACTTCAAACCGGCACTAGGAAACAGACTGAGAAACCAGAGTAAAATATTCTCCTGCAACCCGTTCACTTTGTGCTAGATGAACGAACGTCTCTCCACATGCTCAGTTCTGAGAGATATGTGTGTGTGAAAGCCGTCCTTCACCTAGCTTGTTGGGAACACAAAGTTTCTCTTCAGTTGCAAACTCCACTCCATACATATATATGCGGAGGAACTAGCACCAACTCGGTTCTACAGTGAAAACTGCAGGAAATTCAAACCGGCACTAGGAAACAGACTGAGAAACCAGAGTAAAAGTTTCTCCTGCAACCCGTTCCTTTTGTTCTAGATGAACGAACGTCTCTCCACATGCTCAGTTCTGAGAGATAAGTGTGTGTGAAAGCCGTCCTTCACATAGCTTGTTGGGAACACAAAGTTTCTCTTCAGTTGCAAACTCCACTCGATACATATATATGGGGAGGTACTAGCTCCAACTCGGTTTTATAGTGAAAACTGCAGGAACTTCAAACAGGCACTAGGAAACAGACTGAGATACCAGAGTAAAAGTTTCTCCTGCAAACCGTTCCCTTTGTGCTAGATGAACGAACGTCTCTCCACATGCTCAGTTCTGAGAGATAAATGTGTGGGAAAGCCGTCCTTCACCTAGATTGTTGGGAACACAAAGTTCTCTTCAGTTGCAAACTCCACTCCATACATATATATGGGGAGGAACTAGCTCCAACTCGGTTTTACAGTGAAAACTGCAGGAACTTCAAACCGGCACTAGGAAACAGTCTGAGAAACCAGAGTAAAAGTTTCTCCTGCAACCCGTTCCCTTTGTGCTAGATGAACGAACGTCTCTCCACATGCTCAGTTCTGAGAGATAAGTGTGTGTGAAAGCCGTCCTTCACCTAGCTTGTTGGGAACACAAAGTTTCTTTTCAGTTGCAAATTCCACTCCATACATATATATGGGGAGGAACTAGCTCCAACTCGGTTCTACAGTGAAAACTGCAGGAACTTCAAACCGGCACTAGGAAACAGACTGAGAAACCAGAGTAAAAGTTTCTCCTGCAACCCGTTCACTTTGTGCTAGATGAACGAACGTCTCTCCACATGCTCAGTTCTGAGAGATATGTGTGTGTGAAAGCCGTCCTTCACCTAGCTTGTTGGGAACACAAAGTTTCTCTTCAGTTGCAAACTCCACTCCATACATATATATGCGGAGGAACTAGCACCAACTCGGTTCTACAGTGAAAACTGCAGGAAATTCAAACCGGCACTAGGAAACAGACTGAGAAACCAGAGTAAAAGTTTCTCCTGCAACCCGTTCCTTTTGTTCTAGATGAACGAACGTCTCTCCACATGCTCAGTTCTGAGAGATAAGTGTGTGTGAAAGCCATCCTTCACATAGCTTGTTGGGAACACAAAGTTTCTCTTCAGTTGCAAACTCCACTCGATACATATATATGGGGAGGTACTAGCTCCAACTCGGTTTTATAGTGAAAACTGCAGGATCTTCAAACAGGCACTAGGAAACAGACTGAGAAACCAGAGTAAAAGTTTCTCCTGCAAACCGTTCCCTTTGTGCTAGATGAACGAACGTCTCTCCACATGCTCAGTTCTGAGAGATAAATGTGTGGGAAAGCCGTCCTTCACCTAGATTGTTGGGAACACAAAGTTCTCTTCAGTTGCAAACTCCACTCCATACATATATATGGGGAGGAACTAGCTCCAACTCGGTTTTACAGTGAAAACTGCAGGAACTTCAAACCGGCACTAGGAAACAGTCTGAGAAACCAGAGTAAAAGTTTCTCCTGCAACCCGTTCCCTTTGTGCTAGATGAACGAACGTCTCTCCACATGCTCAGTTCTGAGAGATATGTGTGTGTGAAAGCCGTCCTTCACCTAGCTTGTTGGGAACACAAAGTTTCTCTTCAGTTGCAAACTCCACTCGATACATATATATGGGGAGGAACTAGCTCCAACTCGGTTCTACAGTGAAAACTGCAGGAACTTCAAACCGGCACTAGGAAACAGACTGCGAAACCAGAGTAAAAGTTTCTCCTGCAAACCGTTCCGTTTGTGCTAGATGAACGAACGTCCCTCCACATGCTCAGTTCTGAGAGATAATTGTGTGTGAAAGCCGTCCTTCACCTAGCTTGTTGGGAACACAAATTTCTCTTCAGATGCAAACTCCCCTCCATACATATATATGGGGAGGTACTAGCTCCAACTCGGTTTTACAGTGAAAACTGCAGGAACTTCAAACCGACACGAGGAAACAGACTGAGAAACCAGAAAAAAGTTTCTCCTGCAACCCGTTCCCTTTGTGCTAGATGAACGAACGTCTCTCCACATGCTCAGTTCTGAGAGATAAGTGTGTGTGAAAGCCGAACTTCACCTAGCTTGTTAGGAATACAAAGTTTCTCTTCAGTTGCAAACTCCACTCCATACATATATATGCGGAGGTACTAGCTCCAACTCGGTTTTATAGTGAAAACTACAGGAACTTCAAACCGGCACTAGGAAACAGTCAGAGAAACCAGAGTAAAAGGTTCACCTGCAACCCGTTCCCTTTGTGCTAGATGAACGAACGTCTCTCCACATGCTCAGTTCTGAGAGATAAGTGTGTGTGAAAGCCGTCCTTCACCTAGCTTGTTGGGAACACAAAGTTTCTTTTCAGTTGCAAATTCCACTCCATACATATATATGGGGAGGAACTAGCTCCAACTCGGTTCTACAGTGAAAACTGCAGGAACTTCAAACCGGCACTAGGAAACAGACTGAGAAACCAGAGTAAAAATTTCTCCTGCAACCCGTTCCCTTTGTGCTAGATGAACGAACGTCTCTCCACATGCTCAGTTCTGAGAGATAAGTGTGTGTGAAAGCCGTCCTTCACCTTGCTTGTTGGGAACACAAAGTTTCTCTTCAGTTGCAAACTCCACTCGATACATATATATGGGGAGGTACTAGCTCCAACTCGGTTTTACAGTGAAAACTGCAGGGAATTCAAACCGGCACTAGGAAACAGACTGAGAAACCAGAGTAAAAGTTTCTCCTGCAACCCGTTCCCTTTGTGCTAGATGAACGAACGTCTCTCCACATGCTCAGTTCTGAGAGATAATTGTGTGTGAAAGCCGTCCTTCACCTAGCTTGTTGGGAACACAAATTTCTCTTCAGTAGCAAACTCCACTCCATACATATATATGGGGAGGTAATAGCTCCAACTCGGTTTTACAGTGAAAACTGCAGGAACTTCAAACCGACACGAGGAAACAGACTGAGAAACCAGAGTAAAAGTTTCTCCTGCAACCCGTTCCCTTTGTGCTAGATGAACGAACGTCTCTCCACATGCTCAGTTCTGAGAGATAAGTGTGTGTGAAAACCGACCTTCATCTATCTTGTTAGGAATACAAAGTTTCTCTTCAGTTGCAAATTCCACTCCATACATATATATACGGAGGTACTAGCTCCAACTCGGTTTTATAGTGAAAACTACAGGAACTTCAACCCGGCACTAAGAAACAGACTGAGAAACCAGAGTAAAAGTTTCTCCTGCAACACGTTCCCTTTGTGCTAGATGAACAAAAGTCTCTCCACATGCTCAGTTCTGAGAGATAATTGTGTGTGAAAGCCGTCCTTCACATAGCTTGTTGGGAACACAAAGTTTCTCTTCAGTTGAAAACTCCACTCCATACATATATATGGGGAGGTACTAGCTCCAACTCGGTTCTACAGTGAAAACTGCAGGAACTTCAAACCGGCACTAGGAAACAGACTGAGAAATCAGAGTAAAAGTTTCTCCTGCAACCCGTTCCCTTTGTGCTAGATGAACGAACGTCTCTCCACATGCTCAGTTCTGAGAGATAAGTGTGTGTGAAAGCCGTCCTTCACCTAGCATGTTAGGAATACAAAGTTTCTCTTCAGTTGCAAACTCCACTCCATACATATATATGCGGAAGTACTAGCTCCAACTCGGTTTTATAGTGAAAACTACAGGAACTTCAAACCGGCACTAGGAAACAGACTGAGAAACCAGAGTAAAAGTTTCCTCTGCAACCCGTTCCCTTTGTGCTAGATGAACGAACGTCTCTCCACATGCTCAGTTCTGAGAGATAAGTGTGTGTGAATGCCGTCCTTCAACTAGCTTGTTGGGAACACAAAGTTTCTCTTCAGTTGCAAACTCCACTCCATACATATATATGGGGAGGAACTAGCTCCAACTCGGTTCTACAGTGAAAACTGCAGGAACTTCAAACCGGCACTAGGAAACAGACTGAGAAATCAGAGTAAAAGTTTCTCCTGCAACCCGTTCCCTTTGTGCTAGATGAACGAACGTCTCTCCACATGCTCAGTTCTGAGAGATAAGTGTGTGTGAAAGCCGTCCTTCACCTAGCTTGTTGGGAACACAAAGTTTCTCTTCAGTTGCAAACTCCACTCCATACATATATATGCGGAGGTACTAGCTCCAACTCGGTTTTATAGTGAAAACAAAGGAACTTCAAACCGGCACTAGGAAACAGACTGAGAAACCAGAGTAAAAGGTTCCCCTGCAAACCGTTCCATTTGTGCTAGATGAACGAACGTCTCTCCACATGCTCAGTTCTGAGAGATAAGTGTGTGTTAAAACCGTCCTTCACCTTGCTTGTTGGGAACACAAAGTTTCTCTTCAGTTGCAAACTCCACTCCATACATATATATGGGGGGGAACAAGCTCCAACTCGGTTTTACAGTGAAAACTGCAGGAACTTCAAACCGGCACTAGGAAACAGACTGAGAAACCAGAGTAAAAGTTTCTCCTGCAACCCGTTCCCTTTGTGCTAGATGAACGAACGTCTCTCCACATGCTCAGTTCTGAGAGATAAGTGTGTGTGAAAGCCGTCCTTCACCTAGCTTGTTGGGAACACAAAGTTTCTCTTCAGTTGCAAACTCCACTCCATACATATATATGCGGAGGTACTAGCTCCAACTCGGTTTTATAGTGAAAACAAAGGAACTTCAAACCGGCACTAGGAAACAGACTGAGAAACCAGTGTAAAAGGTTCTCCGGCAAACCGTTCCCTTTGTGCTAGATGAACGAACGTCTCTCCACATGCTCAGTTCTGAGAGATAAGTGTGTGTGAAAGCCGTCCTTCACCTAGCTTGTTGGGAACACAAAGATTCTCTTCAGTTGCAAACTCCACTCCATACATATATATGGGGAGGAACTAGCTCCAACTCGGTTCTACAGTGAAAACTGCAGGAACATCAAACCGGCACTAGGAAACAGACTGAGAAATCAGAGTAAATGTTTCTCCTGCAACCCATTCACCTTGTGCTAGATGAACGAACGTCTCTCCACATGCTCAGTTCTGAGAGATAAGTGTGTGTGAAAGCCGTCCTTCACCTAGCTTGTTGGGAACACAAAGTTTCTCTTAAGTTGCAAACCCCACTCCATACATATATATGGGGTGGTACTACCTCCAACTCGGTTTTACAGTGAAAACTGCAGGAACTTCAAACCGGCACTAGGAAACAGACTGAGAATCCAGAGTAAAAGTTTCCCCTGCAACCCTTTCCCTTTGTGCTAGATGAACGAACGTCTCTCCACATGCTCAGTTCTGAGAGATAAGTGTGTGTGAAAGAAGACCTTCACCTATCTTGTTAGGAATACAAAGTTTCTCTTCAGTTGCAAACTCCACTCCATACCTATATATGCGGAGGTACAAGCTCCAACTCGGTTTTATAGTGAAAACTACAGGAACTTCAAACCGGCACTAGGAAACAGACTGAGAAACCAGAGTAAAAGGCTCTCCTGCAACCCGTTCCCTTTGTGCTAGATGAACGGACGTCTCTCCACATGCTCAGTTCTGAGAGATATGTGTGTGTGAAAGCCGACCTTCACCTATCTTGTTAGGAATACAAAGTTTCTCTTCAGTTGCAAACTCCACTCCATACATATATATGCGGAGGTACTAGCTCCAACTCGGTTTTATAGTGAAAACTACAGAAACTTCAAACCGGCACTAGGAAACAGACTGAGAAACCAGAGTAAAAGTTTCTCCTGCAACCCGTTCCCTTTGTGCTAGATGAACGAACGTCTCTCCACATGCTCAGTTCTGAGAGATAATTGTGTGTGAAAGCCGTCCTTCACCTTGCTTGTTGGGAACACAAAGTTTCTCTTCAGTTGCAAACTCCACTCCATACATATATATGGGGAGGAACAAGCTCCAACTCGGTTTTACAGTGAAAACTGCAGGAACTTCAAACCGGCACTAGGAAACAGACTGAGAAACCAGAGTAAAAGTTTCCCCTGCAACCCGTTCCCTTTGTGCTAGATGAACGAACGTCTCTCCACATGCTCAGTTCTGAGAGATAAGTGTGTGTGAAAGCCGTCCTTCACCTTGCTTGTTGGGAACACAAAGTTTCTCTTCAGTTGCAAACTCCACTCCATACATATATAAGGGGAGTTGTTAGCTCCAACTCTGTTTTACACTGAAAACTGCAGGAACTTCAAACCGGCACTAGGAAACAGACTGAGAAACCAGAGTAAAAGGTTCTCCTGCAACCCGTACCATTTGTGCTAGATGAACGAACGTCTCTCCACATGCTCAGTTCTGAGAGATAAGTGTGTGTGAAAGCCGTCCTTCACCTAGCTTGTTGGGAATACAAAGTTTCTCTTCAGTTGCAAACTCCACTCCATACATATATATGGGGCGGAACAAGGTCCAACTCGGTTCTACAGTGAAAACTGCAGGAACTTCAAACCGGCACTAGGAAACAGACTGAGAAGTCAGAGTAAAGTTTCTCCTGCAACCCGTTCACTTTGTGCTAGATGAACGAACGTCTCTCCACATGCTCAGTTCTGAGAGATAAGTGTGTGTGAAAGCCGTCCTTCACCTAGCTTGTTGGGAACACAAAGTTTCTCTTCAGTTGCAAACCCCACTCCATACATATATATGGGGAGGTACTACCTCCAACTCGGTTTTACAGTGAAAACTGCAGGAACTTCAAACCGGCACTAGGAAACAGACTGAGAATCCAGAGTAAAAATTTCCCCTGCAACCCTTTCCCTTTGTGCTAGATTAACGAACGTCTCTCCACATGCTCACTACTGAGAGATAAGTGTGTGTGAAAGCCGTCCTTCACCTAGCTTGTTGGGAACACAAAGTTCCTCTTCAGTTGCATACTCAACTCCATACATATATATGGGGAGGAACTAGCTCCAACTCGGTTCTACAGTGAAAACTGCAGGAACTTCAAACCGGCACTAGGGAACAGACTGAGAAACCAGAGTAAAAGTTTCCCTTGCAACCCGTTCCTTTTGTGCTAGATGAACGAACGTCTCTCCACATGCTCAGTTCTGAGAGATAAGTGTGTGTGAAAGCCGTCCTTCACCTAGCTTGTTGGGAACACAAAGTTTCTCTTCAGTTGCAAACTCCACTCCATAAATATATATGGGGAGGAACTAGCTCCAACTCGGTTCTACAGTGAAAACTGCAGGAACTTCAAACCGGCACTAGGAAACAGACTGAGAAACCAGAGTAAAAGTTTCTCCTGCAACCCGTTCCCTTTGTGCTAGATGAACGAACGTCTCTCCACATGCTCAGTTCTGAGAGATAAGTGTGTGTGAAAGCCGTCCTTCACCTAGCTTGTTGCGAACACAAAGTTTCTCTTCAGTTGCAAACTCCACTCCATACATATATATGGGGAGGTACTAGCTCCAACTCGGTTTTACAGTGAAAACTGCAGGAACTTCAAACCGGCACTAGGAAACAGACTGAGAAACCAGAGTAAAAGTTTCTCCTGCAACCCGTTCCCTTTGTGCTAGATGAATGAACGTCTCTCCACATGCTCAGTTCTGAGAGATAATTGTGTGTGAAAGCCGTCCTTCACCTAGCTTGTTGGGAACACAAATTTCTCTTCAGTTGCAAACTCCACTCCATACATATATATGGGGAGTTAATAGCTCCAACTCGGTTTTACAGTGAAAACTGCAGGAAATTCAAACCGACACGAGGAAACAGACTGAGAAACCAGAGTAAAAGTATCTCCTGCAACCCGTTCCCTTTGTGCTAGATGAACGAACGTCTCTCCACATGCTCAATTCTGAGAGATAAGTGTGTGTGAAAACCGACCTTCACCTAGCTTGTTAGGAATACAAAGTTTCTCTTCAGTTGCAAACTCCACTCCATACATATATATACGGAGGTACTAGCTCCAACTCAGTTTTATAGTGAAAACTGCAGGAACTTCAAACTGGCACTAGGAAACAGACTGAGAAACCAGAGTAAAAGTTTCTCCTGCAACCCGTTCCCTTTGTGCTAGATGAACAAACGTCTCTCCACATGCTCAGTTCTGAGAGATAAATGTGTGTGAAAACCGTACTTCACCTAGCTTGTTGGGAACACAAAGTTCTCTTCAGTTGCAAACTCCACTCCGTACATATATATGGGGAGGAACGAGCTCCAACTCGGTTTTACAGTGAAAACTGCAGGAACTTCAAACCGGCACTAGGAAACAGACTGCGAAACCAGAGTAAAAGTTTCTCCTGCAAAACGTTCCGTTTGTGCTAGATGAACGAACGTCTCTCCACATGCTCAGTTCTGAGAGATAAATGTGTGTGAAAGCCGTACTTCACCTAGCTTGTTGGGAACACAAAGTTCTCTTCAGTTGCAAACTCCACTCCATACATATATATGGGGAGGTACTAGCTTCAACTCGGTTTTACAGTGAAAACTGCAGGAACTTCAAACCGACACGAGGAAACAGACTGAGAAACCAGAGAAAAGTTTCTCCTGCAACCCGTTCCCTTTGTGCTAGATGAACGAACGTCTCTCCACATGCTCAGTTCTGAGAGATAAATGTGTGTGAAAGCCGTACTTCACCTAGCTTGTTGGGAACACAAAGTTCTCTTAAGTTGCAAACTCCACTCCATACATATATATGGGGAGGAACTAGCTCCAACTCGGTTTTACAGTGAAAACTGCAGGAACTTCAAACCGGCACTAGGAAACAGACTGAGAAACCAGAGTAAAAGTTTCTCCTGCAACCCGTTCCCTTTGTGCTAGATGAACGAACGTCTCTCCACATGCTCAGTTCTGAGAGATAAGTGTGTGTGAAAGCCGTCCTTCACCTAGCTTGTTGGGAACACAAAGTTTCTCTTCAGTTGCAAACTCCACTCGATACATATATATGGGGAGGTACTAGCTCCAACTCGGTTTTACAGTGAAAACTGCAGGAACTTCAAAGCGGCACTAGGAAACAGACTGCGAAACCAGAGTAAAAGTTTCTCCTGCAAACCGTTCCGTTTTTGCTAGATGAACGAACGTCTCTCCACATGCTCAGTTCTGAGAGATAATTGTGTGTGAAAGCCGTCCTTCACCTAGCTTGTTGGGAACACAAATTTCTCTTCAGTTGCAAACTCCCCTCCATACATATATATGGGGAGGTACTAGCTCCAACTCGGTTTTACAGTGAAAACTGCAGGAACTTCAAACCGACACGAGGAAACAGACTGAGAAACCAGAGAAAAGTTTCTCCTGCAACCCGTTCCCTTTGTGCTAGATGAACGAACGTCTCTCCACATGCTCAGTTCTGAGAGATAAGTGTGTGTGAAAGCCGACCTTCACCTAGCCTGTTAGGAATACAAAGTTTCTCTTAAGTTGCAAACTCCACTCCATACATATATATGCGGAGGTACTAGCTCCAACTCGGTTTTATAGTGAAAACTACAGGAACTTCAAACCGGCACTAGGAAACAGACTGAGAAACCAGAGTAAAAGGTTCTCCTGCAACCCGTTCCCTTTGTGCTAGATGAACGAACGTCTCTCCACATGCTCAGTTCTGAGAGATAAGTGTGTGTGAAAGCCGTCCTTCACCTAGCTTGTTGGGAACACAAAGTTCTCTTCAGTTGCAAACTCCACTCGATACATATATATGGGGAGGTAATAGCTCCAACTCGGTTTTACAGTGAAAACTGCAGGAACTTCAAAGCGGCACTATGAAACAGACTGCGAAACCAGAGTAAAAGTTTCCCTGCAAACCGTTCCGTTTGTGCTAGATGAACGAACGTCTCTCCACATGCTCAGTTCTGAGAGATAATTGTGTGTGAAAGCCGTCCTTCACCTAGCTTGTTGGGAACACAAATTTCTCTTCAGTTGCAAACTCCCCTCCATACATATATATGGGGAGGTACTAGCTCCAACTCGGTTTTACAGTGAAAACTGCAGGAACTTCAAACCGACACGAGGAAACAGACTGAGAAACCAGAGAAAAGTTTCTCCTGCAACCCGTTCCCTTTGTGCTAGATGAACGAACGTCTCTCCACATGCTCAGTTCTGAGAGATAAGTGTGTGTGAAAGCCGACCTTCACCTAGCTTGTTAGGAATACAAAGTTTCTCTTCAGTTGCAAACTTCACTCCATACATATATATGCGGAGGTACTGGCTCCAATTCGGTTTTATAGTGAAAACTACAGGAACTTAAAACCGGCACTAGGAAACAGACTGAGAAACCAGAGTAAAAGGTTCTCCTGCAACCCGTTCCCTTTGTGCTAGATGAACGAACGTCTCTCCACATGCTCAGTTCTGAGAGATAAGTGTGTGTGAAAGCCGTCCTTCACCTAGCTTGCTGGGAACACAAAGTTTCTCTTCAGTTGCAAACTCCTCTCCATACATATATATGGGGAGGAACTAGCTCCAACTCGGTTCTACAGTGAAAACTGCAGGAACTTCAAACCGGCACTAGGAAACAGACTGAGAAACCAGAGTAAAAGTTTCTCCTGCAACCCGTTCCCTTTGTGCTAGATGAACGAACGTCTCTCCACATGCTCAATTCTGAGAGATAAGTGTGTGTGAAAACCGACCTTCACCTAGCTTGTTAGGAATACAAAGTTTCTCTTCAGTTGCAAACTCCACTCCATACATATATATACGGAGGTACTAGCTCCAACTCAGTTTTATAGTGAAAACTGCAGGAACTTCAAACTGGCACTAGGAAACAGACTGCGAAACCAGAGTAAAAGTTTCTCCTGCAACCCGTTCCCTTTGTGCTAGATGAATGAACGTCTCTCCACATGCTCAGTTCTGAGAGATAATTGTGTGTGAAAGCCGTCCTTCACCTAGCTTGTTGGGAACACAAATTTCTCTTCAGTTGCAAACTCCACTCCATACATATATATGGGGAGTTAATAGCTCCAACTCGGTTTTACAGTGAAAACTGCAGGAAATTCAAACCGACACGAGGAAACAGACTGAGAAACCAGAGTAAAAGTATCTCCTGCAACCCGTTCCCTTTGTGCTAGATGAACGAACGTCTCTCCACATGCTCAATTCTGAGAGATAAGTGTGTGTGAAAACCGACCTTCACCTAGCTTGTTAGGAATACAAAGTTTCTCTTCAGTTGCAAACTCCACTCCATACATATATATACGGAGGTACTAGCTCCAACTCAGTTTTATAGTGAAAACTGCAGGAACTTCAAACTGGCACTAGGAAACAGACTGAGAAACCAGAGTAAAAGTTTCTCCTGCAACCCGTTCCCTTTGTGCTAGATGAACAAACGTCTCTCCACATGCTCAGTTCTGAGAGATAAATGTGTGTGAAAGCCGTACTTCACCTAGCTTGTTGGGAACACAAAGTTCTCTTCAGTTGCAAACTCCACTCCGTACATATATATGGGGAGGAACGAGCTCCAACTCGGTTTTACAGTGAAAACTGCAGGAACTTCAAACCGGCACTAGGAAACAGACTGAGAAACCAGAGTAAAAGTTTCTCCTGCAACCCGTTCCCTTTGTGCTAGATGAACGAACGTCTCTCCACATGCTCAGTTCTGAGAGATAAGTGTGTGTGAAAGCCGTCCTTCACCTAGCTTGTTGGGAACACAAAGTTTCTCTTCAGTTGCAAACTCTACTCGATACATATATATGGGGAGGTACTAGCTCCAACTCGGTTTTACAGTGAAAACTGCAGGAACTTCAAACCGGCACTAGGAAACAGACTGCGAAACCAGAGTAAAAGTTTCTCCTGCAAAACGTTCCGTTTGTGCTAGATGAACGAACGTCTCTCCACATGCTCAGTTCTGAGAGATAAATGTGTGTGAAAGCCGTACTTCACCTAGCTTGTTGGGAACACAAAGTTCTCTTCAGTTGCAAACTCCACTCCATACATATATATGGGGAGGTACTAGCTTCAACTCGGTTTTACAGTGAAAACTGCAGGAACTTCAAACCGACACGAGGAAACAGACTGAGAAACCAGAGAAAAGTTTCTCCTGCAACCCGTTCCCTTTGTGCTAGATGAACGAACGTCTCTCCACATGCTCAGTTCTGAGAGATAAATGTGTGTGAAAGCCGTACTTCACCTAGCTTGTTGGGAACACAAAGTTCTCTTAAGTTGCAAACTCCACTCCATACATATATATGGGGAGGAACTAGCTCCAACTCGGTTTTACAGTGAAAACTGCAGGAACTTCAAACCGGCACTAGGAAACAGACTGAGAAACCAGAGTAAAAGTTTCTCCTGCAACCCGTTCCCTTTGTGCTAGATGAACGAACGTCTCTCCACATGCTCAGTTCTGAGAGATAAGTGTGTGTGAAAGCCGTCCTTCACCTAGCTTGTTGGGAACACAAAGTTTCTCTTCAGTTGCAAACTCCACTCGATACATATATATGGGGAGGTACTAGCTCCAACTCGGTTTTACAGTGAAAACTGCAGGAACTTCAAAGCGGCACTAGGAAACAGACTGCGAAACCAGAGTAAAAGTTTCTCCTGCAAACCGTTCCGTTTTTGCTAGATGAACGAACGTCTCTCCACATGCTCAGTTCTGAGAGATAATTGTGTGTGAAAGCCGTCCTTCACCTAGCTTGTTGGGAACACAAATTTCTCTTCAGTTGCAAACTCCCCTCCATACATATATATGGGGAGGTACTAGCTCCAACTCGGTTTTACAGTGAAAACTGCAGGAACTTCAAACCGACACGAGGAAACAGACTGAGAAACCAGAGAAAAGTTTCTCCTGCAACCCGTTCCCTTTGTGCTAGATGAACGAACGTCTCTCCACATGCTCAGTTCTGAGAGATAAGTGTGTGTGAAAGCCGACCTTCACCTAGCCTGTTAGGAATACAAAGTTTCTCTTAAGTTGCAAACTCCACTCCATACATATATATGCGGAGGTACTAGCTCCAACTCGGTTTTATAGTGAAAACTACAGGAACTTCAAACCGGCACTAGGAAACAGACTGAGAAACCAGAGTAAAAGGTTCTCCTGCAACCCGTTCCCTTTGTGCTAGATGAACGAACGTCTCTCCACATGCTGAGTTCTGAGAGATAAGTGTGTGTGAAAGCCGTCCTTCACCTAGCTTGTTGGGAACACAAAGTTCTCTTCAGTTGCAAACTCCACTCGATACATATATATGGGGAGGTACTAGCTCCAACTCGGTTTTACAGTGAAAACTGCAGGAACTTCAAAGCGGCACTATGAAACAGACTGCGAAACCAGAGTAAAAGTTTCCCTGCAAACCGTTCCGTTTGTGCTAGATGAACGAACGTCTCTCCACATGCTCAGTTCTGAGAGATAATTGTGTGTGAAAGCCGTCCTTCACCTAGCTTGTTGGGAACACAAATTTCTCTTCAGTTGCAAACTCCCCTCCATACATATATATGGGGAGGTACTAGCTCCAACTCGGTTTTACAGTGAAAACTGCAGGAACTTCAAACCGACACGAGGAAACAGACTGAGAAACCAGAGAAAAGTTTCTCCTGCAACCCGTTCCCTTTGTGCTAGATGAACGAACGTCTCTCCACATGCTCAGTTCTGAGAGATAAGTGTGTGTGAAAGCCGACCTTCACCTAGCTTGTTAGGAATACAAAGTTTCTCTTCAGTTGCAAACTTCACTCCATACATATATATGCGGAGGTACTGGCTCCAATTCGGTTTTATAGTGAAAACTACAGGAACTTAAAACCGGCACTAGGAAACAGACTGAGAAACCAGAGTAAAAGGTTCTCCTGCAACCCGTTCCCTTTGTGCTAGATGAACGAACGTCTCTCCACATGCTCAGTTCTGAGAGATAAGTGTGTGTGAAAGCCGTCCTTCACCTAGCTTGTTGGGAACACAAAGTTTCTCTTCAGTTGCAAACTCCACTCCGTACATATATATGGGGAGGTACTAGCTCCAACTCGGTTTTACAGTGAAAACTGCAGGAACTTCAAACCGGCACTAGGAAACAGACTGCGAAACCAGAGTAAAAGTTTCTCCTGCAAAACGTTCCGTTTGTGCTAGATGAACGAACGTCTCTCCACATGCTCAGTTCTGAGAGATAAGTGTGTGTGAAAGCCGTCCTTCACCTAGCTTGCTGGGAACACAAAGTTTCTCTTCAGTTGCAAACTCCACTCCATACATATATATGGGGAGGAACTAGCTCCAACTCGGTTCTACAGTGAAAACTGCAGGAACTTCAAACCGGCACTAGGAAACAGACTGAGAAGTCAGAGTAAAAGTTTCTCCTGCAACCCGTTCCCTTTGTGCTAGATGAACGAACGTCTCTCCACATGCTCAGTTCTGAGAGATAAGTGTGTGTGAAAGCCGTCCTTCACCTAGCTTGTTGGGAACACAAAGTTTCTCTTCAGTTGCAAACTCCACTCGATACATATATATGGGGAGGTACTAGCTCCAAATCGGTTTTACAGTGAAAACTGCAGGAACTTCAAACCGGCACTAGGAAACAGACTGCGAAACCAGAGTAAAAGTTTCTCCTGCAAAACGTTCCGTTTGTGCTAGATGAACGAACGTCTCTCCACATGCTCAGTTCTGAGAGATAAATGTGTGTGAAAGCCGTACTTCACCTAGCTTGTTGGGAACACAAAGTTCTCTTCAGTTGCAAACTCCACTCCATACATATATATGGGGAGGTACTAGTTTCAACTCGGTTTTATAGTGAAAACTGCAGGAACTTCAAACCGACACGAGGAAACAGACTGAGAAACCAGAGAAAAGTTTCTCCTGCAACCCGTTCCCTTTGTGCTAGATGAACGAACGTCTCTCCACATGCTCAGTTCTGAGAGATAAATGTGTGTGAAAGCCGTACTTCACCTAGCTTGTTGGGAACACAAAGTTCTCTTAAGTTGCAAACTCCACTCCATACATATATATGGGGAGGAACTAGCTCCAACTCGGTTTTACAGTGAAAACTGCAGGAACTTCAAACCGGCACTAGGAAACAGTCTGAGAAACCAGAGTAAAAGTTTCTCCTGCAACCCGTTCCCTTTGTGCTAGATGAACGAACGTCTCTCCACATGCTCAGTTCTGAGAGATAAGTGTGTGTGAAAGCCGTCCTTCACCTAGCTTGTTGGGAACACAAAGTTTCTCTACAGTTGCAAACTCCACTCGATACATATATATGGGGAGGTACTAGCTCCAACTCGGTTTTACAGTGAAAACTGCAGGAACTTCAAAGCGGCACTAGGAAACAGACTGCGAAACCAGAGTAAAAGTTTCTCCTGCAAACCGTTCCGTTTGTGCTAGATGAACGAACGTCTCTCCACATGCTCAGTTCTGAGAGATAATTGTGTGTGAAAGCCGTCCTTCACCTAGCTTGTTGGGAACACAAAGTTTCTCTTCAGTTGCAAACTCCACTCGATACATATATATGGGGAGGTACTAGCTCCAAATCGGTTTTACAGTGAAAACTGCAGGAACTTCAAACCGGCACTAGGAAACAGACTGCGAAACCAGAGTAAAAGTTTCTCCTGCAAAACGTTCCGTTTGTGCTAGATGAACGAACGTCTCTCCACATGCTCAGTTCTGAGAGATAAATGTGTGTGAAAGCCGTACTTCACCTAGCTTGTTGGGAACACAAAGTTCTCTTCAGTTGCAAACTCCACTCCATACATATATATGGGGAGGTACTAGCTTCAACTCGGTTTTACAGTGAAAACTGCAGGAACTTCAAACCGACACGAGGAAACAGACTGAGAAACCAGAGAAAAGTTTCTCCTGCAACCCGTTCCCTTTGTGCTAGATGAACGAACGTCTCTCCACATGCTCAGTTCTGAGAGATAAATGTGTGTGAAAGCCGTACTTCACCTAGCTTGTTGGGAACACAAAGTTCTCTTAAGTTGCAAACTCCACTCCATACATATATATGGGGAGGAACTAGCTCCAACTCGGTTTTACAGTGAAAACTGCAGGAACTTCAAACCGGCACTAGGAAACAGTCTGAGAAACCAGAGTAAAAGTTTCTCCTGCAACCCGTTCCCTTTGTGCTAGATGAACGAACGTCTCTCCACATGCTCAGTTCTGAGAGATAAGTGTGTGTGAAAGCCGACCTTCACCTAGCCTGTTAGGAATACAAAGTTTCTCTTAAGTTGCAAACTCCACTCCATACATATATATGCGGAGGTACTAGCTCCAACTCGGTTTTATAGTGAAAACTACAGGAACTTCAAACCGGCACTAGGAAACAGACTGAGAAACCAGAGTAAAAGGTTCTCCTGCAACCCGTTCCCTTTGTGCTAGATGAACGAACGTCTCTCCACATGCTGAGTTCTGAGAGATAAGTGTGTGTGAAAGCCGTCCTTCACCTAGCTTGTTGGGAACACAAAGTTCTCTTCAGTTGCAAACTCCACTCGATACATATATATGGGGAGGTACTAGCTCCAACTCGGTTTTACAGTGAAAACTGCAGGAACTTCAAAGCGGCACTATGAAACAGACTGCGAAAC
This sequence comes from Camelus bactrianus, assembly GCF_048773025.1. NCBI lineage: Eukaryota > Metazoa > Chordata > Mammalia > Artiodactyla > Camelidae > Camelus > Camelus bactrianus. The sequence continues at coordinate 6,245,537 of NC_133569.1, forward strand.
CAGAGTAAAAGTTTCCCTGCAAACCGTTCCGTTTGTGCTAGATGAACGAACGTCTCTCCACATGCTCAGTTCTGAGAGATAATTGTGTGTGAAAGCCGTCCTTCACCTAGCTTGTTGGGAACACAAATTTCTCTTCAGTTGCAAACTCCCCTCCATACATATATATGGGGAGGTACTAGCTCCAACTCGGTTTTACAGTGAAAACTGCAGGAACTTCAAACCGACACGAGGAAACAGACTGAGAAACCAGAGAAAAGTTTCTCCTGCAACCCGTTCCCTTTGTGCTAGATGAACGAACGTCTCTCCACATGCTCAGTTCTGAGAGATAAGTGTGTGTGAAAGCCGACCTTCACCTAGCTTGTTAGGAATACAAAGTTTCTCTTCAGTTGCAAACTTCACTCCATACATATATATGCGGAGGTACTGGCTCCAATTCGGTTTTATAGTGAAAACTACAGGAACTTAAAACCGGCACTAGGAAACAGACTGAGAAACCAGAGTAAAAGGTTCTCCTGCAACCCGTTCCCTTTGTGCTAGATGAACGAACGTCTCTCCACATGCTCAGTTCTGAGAGATAAGTGTGTGTGAAAGCCGTCCTTCACCTAGCTTGTTGGGAACACAAAGTTTCTCTTCAGTTGCAAACTCCACTCCGTACATATATATGGGGAGGTACTAGCTCCAACTCGGTTTTACAGTGAAAACTGCAGGAACTTCAAACCGGCACTAGGAAACAGACTGCGAAACCAGAGTAAAAGTTTCTCCTGCAAAACGTTCCGTTTGTGCTAGATGAACGAACGTCTCTCCACATGCTCAGTTCTGAGAGATAAGTGTGTGTGAAAGCCGTCCTTCACCTAGCTTGCTGGGAACACAAAGTTTCTCTTCAGTTGCAAACTCCACTCCATACATATATATGGGGAGGAACTAGCTCCAACTCGGTTCTACAGTGAAAACTGCAGGAACTTCAAACCGGCACTAGGAAACAGACTGAGAAGTCAGAGTAAAAGTTTCTCCTGCAACCCGTTCCCTTTGTGCTAGATGAACGAACGTCTCTCCACATGCTCAGTTCTGAGAGATAAGTGTGTGTGAAAGCCGTCCTTCACCTAGCTTGTTGGGAACACAAAGTTTCTCTTCAGTTGCAAACTCCACTCGATACATATATATGGGGAGGTACTAGCTCCAAATCGGTTTTACAGTGAAAACTGCAGGAACTTCAAACCGGCACTAGGAAACAGACTGCGAAACCAGAGTAAAAGTTTCTCCTGCAAAACGTTCCGTTTGTGCTAGATGAACGAACGTCTCTCCACATGCTCAGTTCTGAGAGATAAATGTGTGTGAAAGCCGTACTTCACCTAGCTTGTTGGGAACACAAAGTTCTCTTCAGTTGCAAACTCCACTCCATACATATATATGGGGAGGTACTAGTTTCAACTCGGTTTTATAGTGAAAACTGCAGGAACTTCAAACCGACACGAGGAAACAGACTGAGAAACCAGAGAAAAGTTTCTCCTGCAACCCGTTCCCTTTGTGCTAGATGAACGAACGTCTCTCCACATGCTCAGTTCTGAGAGATAAATGTGTGTGAAAGCCGTACTTCACCTAGCTTGTTGGGAACACAAAGTTCTCTTAAGTTGCAAACTCCACTCCATACATATATATGGGGAGGAACTAGCTCCAACTCGGTTTTACAGTGAAAACTGCAGGAACTTCAAACCGGCACTAGGAAACAGTCTGAGAAACCAGAGTAAAAGTTTCTCCTGCAACCCGTTCCCTTTGTGCTAGATGAACGAACGTCTCTCCACATGCTCAGTTCTGAGAGATAAGTGTGTGTGAAAGCCGTCCTTCACCTAGCTTGTTGGGAACACAAAGTTTCTCTACAGTTGCAAACTCCACTCGATACATATATATGGGGAGGTACTAGCTCCAACTCGGTTTTACAGTGAAAACTGCAGGAACTTCAAAGCGGCACTAGGAAACAGACTGCGAAACCAGAGTAAAAGTTTCTCCTGCAAACCGTTCCGTTTGTGCTAGATGAACGAACGTCTCTCCACATGCTCAGTTCTGAGAGATAATTGTGTGTGAAAGCCGTCCTTCACCTAGCTTGTTGGGAACACAAAGTTTCTCTTCAGTTGCAAACTCCACTCGATACATATATATGGGGAGGTACTAGCTCCAAATCGGTTTTACAGTGAAAACTGCAGGAACTTCAAACCGGCACTAGGAAACAGACTGCGAAACCAGAGTAAAAGTTTCTCCTGCAAAACGTTCCGTTTGTGCTAGATGAACGAACGTCTCTCCACATGCTCAGTTCTGAGAGATAAATGTGTGTGAAAGCCGTACTTCACCTAGCTTGTTGGGAACACAAAGTTCTCTTCAGTTGCAAACTCCACTCCATACATATATATGGGGAGGTACTAGCTTCAACTCGGTTTTACAGTGAAAACTGCAGGAACTTCAAACCGACACGAGGAAACAGACTGAGAAACCAGAGAAAAGTTTCTCCTGCAACCCGTTCCCTTTGTGCTAGATGAACGAACGTCTCTCCACATGCTCAGTTCTGAGAGATAAATGTGTGTGAAAGCCGTACTTCACCTAGCTTGTTGGGAACACAAAGTTCTCTTAAGTTGCAAACTCCACTCCATACATATATATGGGGAGGAACTAGCTCCAACTCGGTTTTACAGTGAAAACTGCAGGAACTTCAAACCGGCACTAGGAAACAGTCTGAGAAACCAGAGTAAAAGTTTCTCCTGCAACCCGTTCCCTTTGTGCTAGATGAACGAACGTCTCTCCACATGCTCAGTTCTGAGAGATAAGTGTGTGTGAAAGCCGTCCTTCACCTAGCTTGTTGGGAACACAAAGTTTCTCTTCAGTTGCAAACTCCACTCGATACATATATATGGGGAGGTACTAGCTCCAACTCGGTTTTACAGTGAAAACTGCAGGAACTTCAAAGCGGCACTAGGAAACAGACTGCGAAACCAGAGTAAAAGTTTCTCCTGCAAACCGTTCCGTTTGTGCTAGATGAACGAACGTCTCTCCACATGCTCAGTTCTGAGAGATAATTGTGTGTGAAAGCCGTCCTTCACCTAGCTTGTTGGGAACACAAATTTCTCTTCAGTTGCAAACTCCCCTCCATACATATATATGGGGAGGTACTAGCTCCAACTCGGTTTTACAGTGAAAACTGCAGGAACTTCAAACCGACACGAGGAAACAGACTGAGAAACCAGAGAAAAGTTTCTCCTGCAACCCGTTCCCTTTGTGCTAGATGAACGAACGTCTCTCCACATGCTCAGTTCTGAGAGATAATTGTGTGTGAAAGCCGTCCTTCACCTAGCTTGTTGGGAACACAAATTTCTCTTCAGTTGCAAACTCCCCTCCATACATATATATGGGGAGGTACTAGCTCCAACTCGGTTTTACAGTGAAAACTGCAGGAATTTCAAACCGACACGAGGAAACAGATTGAGAAACCAGAGAAAAGTTTCTCCTGCAACCCGTTCCCTTTGTGCTAGATGAACGAACGTCTCTCCACATGCTCAGTTCTGAGAGATAAGTGTGTGTGAAAGCCGACCTTCACCTAGCTTGTTAGGAATACAAAGTTTCTCTTCAGTTGCAAACTCCACTCCATACATATATATGCGGAGGTACTGGCTCCAATTCGGTTTTATAGTGAAAACTACAGGAACTTAAAACCGGCACTAGGAAACAGACTGAGAAACCAGAGTAAAAGGTTCTCCTGCAACCCGTTCCCTTTGTGCTAGATGAACGAACGTCTCTCCACATGCTCAGTTCTGAGAGATAAGTGTGTGTGAAAGCCGTCCTTCACCTAGCTTGCTGGGAACACAAAGTTTCTCTTCAGTTGCAATCTCCACTCCATACATATATATGGGGAGGAACTAGCTCCAACTCGGTTCTACAGTGAAAACTGCAGGAACTTCAAACCGGCACTAGGAAACAGACTGAGAAACCAGAGTAAAAGTTTCTCCTGCAACCCGTTCCCTTTGTGCTAGAAGAACGAACGTCTCTCCACATGCTCAGTTCTGAGAGATAAGTGTGTGTGAAAGCCGTCCTTCACCTAGCTTGTTGGGAACACAAAGTTTCTCTTCAGTTGCAAACTCCACTCCATACATATATATGGGGAGGAACTAGCTCCAACTCGGTTTTACAGTGAAAACTGCAGGAACTTCAAACCGGCACTAGGAAACAGACTGAGAAACCAGAGTAAAAGTTTCTCCTGCAACCCGTTCCCTTTGTGCTAGATGAACGAACGTCTCTCCACATGCACTGTTCTGAGAGATAAGTGTGTGTGAAAGCCGTCCTTCACCTAGCTTGTTGGGAACACAAAATTCTCTTCAGTTGCAAACTCCACTCCATACATATATATGGGGAGGTAATAGCTCCAACTCGGTTTTACAGTGAAAACTGCAGGAACTTCAAACCGACACGAGGAAACAGACTGAGAAACCAGAGTAAAAGTTTCTCCTGCAACCCGTTCCCTTTGTGCTAGATGAACGAACGTCTCTCCACATGCTCAGTTCTGAGAGATAAGTGTGTGTGAAAACCGACCTTCACCTAGCTTGTTAGGAATACAAAGTTTCTCTTCAGTTGCAAACTCCACCCCATACATATATATGCGGAGGTACTAGCTCCAACTCGGTTTTATAGTGAAAACTACAGGAACTTCAAACCGGCACTAGGAAACAGACTGAGAATCCAGAGTAAAAGTTTCTCCTGCAACCCGTTCCCTTTGTGCTAGATGAACGAACGTCTCTCCACATGCTCAGTTCTGAGAGATAAGAGTGTGTGAAAGCCGTCCTTCACCTAGCTTGTTGGGAACACAAAGTTTCTCTTCAGTTGCAATCTCCACTCGATACATATATATGGGGAGGTACTAGCTCCAACTCGGTTTTACAGTGAAAACTGCAGGAACTTCAAACCGGCACTAGGAAACAGACTGCGATACCAGAGTAAAAGTTTCTCCTGCAAACCGTTCCGTTTGTGCTAGATGAACGAACGTCTCTCCACATGCTCAGTTCTGAGAGATAATTGTGTGTGAAAGCCGTCCTTCACCTAGCTTGTTGGGAACACAAATTTCTCTTCAGTTGCAAACTCCACTCCATACATATATATGGGGAGGTACTAGCTCCAACTCGGTTTTACAGTGAAAACTGCAGGAACATCAAACCGACACGAGGAAACAGACTGAGAAACCAGAAAAAAGTTTCTCCTGCAACCCGTTCCCTTTGTGCTAGATGAACGAACGTCTCTCCACATGCTCAGTTCTGAGAGATAAGTGTGTGTGAAAGCCGACCTTCACCTAGCTTGTTAGGAATACAAAGTTTCTCTTCAGTTGCAAACTCCAATCCATACATATATATGCGGAGGTACTAGCTCCAACTCGGTTTTATAGTGAAAACTACAGGAACTTCAAACCGGCACTAGGAAACAGACTGAGAAACCAGAGTAAAAGGTTCTCCTGCAACCCGTTCCCTTTGTGCTAGATGAACGAAAGTCTCTCCACATTCTCAGTTCTGAGAGATAAGTGTGTGTGAAAGCCGTCCTTCACCTAGCTTGTTGGGAACACAAAGTTTCTCTTCAGTTGCAAACTCCACTCCATACATATATATGGGGAGGAACTAGCTCCAACTCGGTTCTACAGTGAAAACTGCAGGAACTTCAAACCGGCACTAGGAAACAGACTGAGAAACCAGAGTAAAAGTTTCTCCTGCAACCCGTTCCCTTTGTGCTAGATGAACGAACGTCTCTCCACAAGCTAAGTTCTGAGAGATAAGTGTGTGTGAAAGCCGACCTTCACCTAGCTTGTTAGGAATACAAAGTTTCGCTTCAGTTGCAAACTCCACTCGATACATATATATGGGGAGGTACTAGCTCCAACTCGGTTTTACAGTGAAAACTGCAGGAACTTCAAACCGGCACTAGGAAACAGACTGAGAAACCAGAGTAAAAGTTTCTCCTGCAACCCGTTCCATTTGTGCTAGATGAATGAACGTCTCTCCACATGCTCAGTTCTGAGAGATAATTGTGTGTGAAAGCCGTCCTTCACCTAGCTTGTTTGGAACACAAATTTCTCTTCAGTTGCAAACTCCACTCCATACATAAATATGGGGAGGTACTAGCTCCAACTCGGTTTTACAGTGAAAACTGCAGGAACTTCAAACCGACACGAGGAAACAGACTGAGAAACCAGAGTAAAAGTTTCTCCTGCAACCCGTTCCCTTTGTGCTAGATGAACGAACGTCTCTCCACATGCTCAGTTCTGAGAGATAAGTGTGTGTGAAAACCGACCTTCACCTAGCTTGTTAGGAATACAAAGTTTCTCTTCAGTTGCAAATTCCACTCCATACATATATATGCGGAGGTACTAGCTCCAACTCGGTTTTATAGTGAAAACTACAGGAACTTCAAACCGGCACTAGGAAACAGACTGAGAAACCAGAGTAAAAGTTTCTCCTGCAACACGTTCCCTTTGTGCTAGATGAACGAACGTCTCTCCACATGCTCAGTTCTGAGAGATAAGTGTGTGTGAGAGCCGACCTTCACCTAGCTTGTTAGGAATACAAAGTTTCTCTTCAGTTGCAAACTCCACTCCATACATATATATGCGGAGGTACTAGCTCCAACTCGGTTTTATAGTGAAAACTACAGGAACTTGAAACCGGCACTAGGAAACAGACTGAGAAACCAGAGTAAAAGGTTCTCCTGCAAACCGTTCCCTTTGTGCTAGATGATCGAACGTCTCTCCACATGCTCAGTTCTGAGAGATAAGTGTGTGTGAAAGCCGTCCTTCACCTAGCTTGTTGGGAACACAAAGTTTCTCTTCAGTTGCATACTCCACTCCATACATATATATGGGGAGGTACTAGCTCCAACTCGGTTCTACAGTGAAAACTGCAGGAACTTCAAACCGGCACTAGGAAACAGACTGAGAAACCAGAGTAAAAGTTTCTCCTGCAACCCGTTCCCTTTGTGCTAGATGAACGAACGTCTCTCCACATGCTCAGTTCTGAGAGATAAGTGTGTGTGAAAGCCGTCCTTCACCTAGCTTGTTAGGAATACAAAGTTTCTCTTCAGTTGCAAACACCACTCCATAAATACATATGCGGAGGTACTAGCTCCAACTCGGTTTTATAGTGAAAACTACAGGAACTTCAACCGGCACTAGGAAACAGACTGAGAAACCAGAGTAAAAGGTTCTCCTGCAACCCGTTCCCTTTGTGCTAGATGAACGAACGTCTCTCCACATGCTCAGTTCTGAGAGATAAGTGTGTGTGAAAGCCGTCCTTCACCTAGCTTGTTGGGAACACAAAGTTTCTCTTCAGTTGCAAACTCCACTCCATACATATATATGGGGAGGAACTAGCTCCAAATCGGTTTTACAGTGAAAACTGCTGGAACTTCAAACCGGCACTAGGAAACAGACTGAGAAATCAGAGTAAAAGTTTCTCCTGCAACCCGTTCCCTTTGTGCTAGATGAACGAACGTCTCTCCACATGCTCAGTTCTGAGAGATAAGTGTGTGTGAAAGCCGTCCTTCACCTAGCATGTTAGGAATACAAAGTTTCTCTTCAGTTGCATACTCCACTCCATACATATATATGCGGAGGTACTAGCTCCAACTCGGTTTTATAGTGAAAACTACAGGAACTTCAAACCGGCACTAGGAAACAGACTGAGAAACCAGAGTAAAAGGTTCTCCTGCAACCCGTTCCATTTGTGCTAGATGAACGAACGTCTCTCCACATGCTCAGTTCTGAGAGATAAGTGTGTGTGAAAGCCGTCCTTCAACTAGCTTGTTGGGAACACAAAGTTTCTCTTCAGTTGCAAACTCCACTCCATACATATATATGGGGAGGAACTAGCTCCAACTCGGTTCTACAGTGAAAACTGCAGGAACTTCAAACCGGCACTAGGAAACAGACTGAGAAATCAGAGTAAAAGTTTCTCCTGCAACCCGTTCCCTTTGTGCTAGATGAACGAACGTCTCTCCACATGCTCAGTTCTGAGAGATAAGTGTGTGTGAAATCCGTCCTTCACCTAGCTTGTTGGGAACACAAAGTTTCTCTTCAGTTGCAAACTCCACTCCATACATATATATGGGGAGGGACTAGCTCCAAATCGGTTCTACAGTGAAAACTGCAGGAACTTCAAACCGGCACTAGGAAACAGTCTGAGAGACCAGAGTAAAAGTTTCTCCTGCAACCCATTCCCTTTGTGCTAGATGAACGAACGTCTCTCCACATGCTCAGTTCAGATGATAAGTGTGAGTGAAAGCCGTCCTTCACCTAGCTTGTTGGGAACACAAAGTTTCTCTTCAGTTGCAAACTCCACTCCATACATATATATGGGGAGGGACTAGCTCCAACTCGGTTCTACAGTGAAAACTGCAGGAACTTCAAACCGGCACTAGGAAACAGACTGAGAAACCAGAGTAAAAGTTTCTCATGCAAACCGTTCCCTTTGTGCTAGATGAACGAACGTCTCTCCACATGCTCAGTTCTGAGAGATAAGTGTGTGTGAAAGCCGACCTTCACCTAGCTTGTTAGGAATACAAAGTTTCTCTTCAGTTGCAAACTCCACTCCATACATATATATGAGGAGGTACCACCTCCAACTCGGTTTTACAGTGAAAACTGCAGGAACTTCAAACCGGCACTAGGAAACAGACTGAGAAACCAGAGTAAAAGTTTCTCCTGCAACCCGTTCCCATTGTGCTAAATGAACGAACGTCTCTCCACATGCTCAGTTCTGAGAGATAAGTGTGTGTGAAAGCCGACCTTCACCTAGCTTGTTAGGAATACAAAGTTTCTCTTCAGTTGCAAACTCCACTCCATACATATATATGCGGAGGTACTAGCTCCTACTCGGTATTATAGTGAAAACTACAGGAACTTCAAACCGGCACTAGGAAACAGACTGAGAAACCAGAGTAAAAGTTTCTCCTGCAACCCGTTCCCTTTGTGCTAGATGAACGAACGTCTCTCCACATGCTCAGTTCTGAGAGATAATTGTGTGTGAAAGCCGTCCTTCACCTAGCTTGTTGGGAACACAAAGTTTCTCTTCAGTTGCAAACTCCACTCCATACATATATAAGGGGAGTTGTTAGCTCCAACTCTGTTTTACACTGAAAATAGCAGGAACTTCAAACCGGCACTAGGAAACAGACTGAGAAACCAGAGTAAAAGGTTCTCCTGCAACCCGTTCCATTTGTGCTAGATGAACGAAAGTCTCTCCACATGCTCAGTTCTGAGAGATAAGTGTGTGTGAAAGCCGTCCTTCACCTAGCTTGTTGGGAACACAAAGTTTCTCTTCAGTTGCAAACTCCACTCCATACATATATATGGGGAGGAACTAGCTCCAACTCGGTTCTACAGTGAAAACTGCAGGAACTTCAAACCGGCACTAGGAAACAGACTGAGAAATCAGAGTAAAAGTTTCCCCTGCAACCCGTTCACTTTGTGCTAGATAAACGAACGTCTCTCCACATGCTCAGTTCTGAGAGATAAGTGTGTGTGAAAGCCGTCCTTCACCTAGCTTGTTGGGAACACAAAGTTTCTCTTCAGTTGCAAACCCCACTCCATACATATATATGGGGAGGTACTACCTCCAACTCGGTTTTACAGTGAAAACTGCAGGAACTTCAAACCGGCACTAGGAAACAGACTGAGAATCCAGAATAAAAGTTTCCCCTGCAACCCTTTCCCTTTGTGCTAGATGAAAGAACGTCTCTCCACATGCTCAGTTCTGAGAGATAAGTGTGTGTGAAAACCGACCTTCACCTAGCTTGTTAGGAATACAAAGTTTCTCTTCAGTTGCAAACTCCACCCCATACATATATATGCGGAGGTACTAGCTCCAACTCGGTTTTATAGTGAAAACTACAGGAACTTCAAACCGGCACTAGGAAACAGACTGAGAATCCAGAGTAAAAGTTTCTCCTGCAACCCGTTCCCTTTGTGCTAGATGAACGAACGTCTCTCCACATGCTCAGTTCTGAGAGATAAGAGTGTGTGAAAGCCGTCCTTCACCTAGCTTGTTGGGAACACAAAGTTTCTCTTCAGTTGCAATCTCCACTCGATACATATATATGGGGAGGTACTAGCTCCAACTCGGTTTTACAGTGAAAACTGCAGGAACTTCAAACCGGCACTAGGAAACAGACTGCGATACCAGAGTAAAAGTTTCTCCTGCAAACCGTTCCGTTTGTGCTAGATGAACGAACGTCTCTCCACATGCTCAGTTCTGAGAGATAATTGTGTGTGAAAGCCGTCCTTCACCTAGCTTGTTGGGAACACAAATTTCTCTTCAGTTGCAAACTCCACTCCATACATATATATGGGGAGGTACTAGCTCCAACTCGGTTTTACAGTGAAAACTGCAGGAACATCAAACCGACACGAGGAAACAGACTGAGAAACCAGAAAAAAGTTTCTCCTGCAACCCGTTCCCTTTGTGCTAGATGAACGAACGTCTCTCCACATGCTCAGTTCTGAGAGATAAGTGTGTGTGAAAGCCGACCTTCACCTAGCTTGTTAGGAATACAAAGTTTCTCTTCAGTTGCAAACTCCACTCCATACATATATATGCGGAGGTACTAGCTCCAACTCGGTTTTATAGTGAAAACTACAGGAACTTCAAACCGGCACTAGGAAACAGACTGAGAAACCAGAGTAAAAGGTTCTCCTGCAACCCGTTCCCTTTGTGCTAGATGAACGAAAGTCTCTCCACATTCTCAGTTCTGAGAGATAAGTGTGTGTGAAAGCCGTCCTTCACCTAGCTTGTTGGGAACACAAAGTTTCTCTTCAGTTGCAAACTCCACTCCATACATATATATGGGGAGGAACTAGCTCCAACTCGGTTCTACAGTGAAAACAGCAGGAACTTCAAACCGGCACTAGGAAACAGACTGAGAAACCAGAGTAAAAGTTTCCCCTGCAATCCTTTCCTTTTGTGCTAGATGAACGAACGTCTCTCCACAAGCTAAGTTCTGAGAGATAAGTGTGTGTGAAAGCCGACCTTCACCTAGCTTGTTAGGAATACAAAGTTTCTCTTCAGTTGCAAACTCCACTCGATACATATATATGGGGAGGTACTAGCTCCAACTCGGTTTTACAGTGAAAACTGCAGGAACTTCAAACCGGCACTAGGAAACAGACTGAGAAACCAGAGTAAAAGTTTCTCCTGCAACCCGTTCCATTTGTGCTAGATGAATGAACGTCTCTCCACATGCTCAGTTCTGAGAGATAATTGTGTGTGAAAGCCGTCCTTCACCTAGCTTGTTTGGAACACAAATTTCTCTTCAGTTGCAAACTCCACTCCATACATATATATGGGGAGGTACTAGCTCCAACTCGGTTTTACAGTGAAAACTGCAGGAACTTCAAACCGACACGAGGAAACAGACTGAGAAACCAGAGTAAAAGTTTCTCCTGCAACCCGTTCCCTTTGTGCTAGATGAACGAACGTCTCTCCACATGCTCAGTTCTTAGAGATAAGTGTGTGTGAAAACCGACCTTCACCTAGCTTGTTAGGAATACAAAGTTTCTCTTCAGTTGCAAATTCCACTCCATACATATATATGCGGAGGTACTAGCTCCAACTCGGTTTTATAGTGAAAACTACAGGAACTTCAAACCGGCACTAGGAAACAGACTGAGAAACCAGAGTAAAAGTTTCTCCTGCAACACGTTCCCTTTGTGCTAGATGAACGAACGTCTCTCCACATGCTCAGTTCTGAGAGATAAGTGTGTGTGAGAGCCGACCTTCACCTAGCTTGTTAGGAATACAAAGTTTCTCTTCAGTTGCAAACTCCACTCCATACATATATATGCGGAGGTACTAGCTCCAACTCGGTTTTATAGTGAAAACTACAGGAACTTCAAACCGGCACTAGGAAACAGACTGAGAAACCAGAGTAAAAGGTTCTCCTGCAAACCGTTCCCTTTGAGCTAGATGATCGAACGTCTCTCCACATGCTCAGTTCTGAGAGATAAGTGTGTGTGAAAGCCGTCCTTCACCTAGCTTGTTGGGAACACAAAGTTTCTCTTCAGTTGCATACTCCACTCCATACATATATATGGGGAGGTACTAGCTCCAACTCGGTTCTACAGTGAAAACTGCAGGAACTTCAAACCGGCACTAGGAAACAGACTGAGAAACCAGAGTAAAAGTTTCTCCTGCAACCCGTTCCCTTTGTGCTAGATGAACGAACGTCTCTCCACATGCTCAGTTCTGAGAGATAAGTGTGTGTGAAAGCCGTCCTTCACCTAGCTTGTTAGGAATACAAAGTTTCTCTTCAGTTGCAAACACCACTCCATAAATACATATGCGGAGGTACTAGCTCCAACTCGGTTTTATAGTGAAAACTACAGGAACTTCAACCGGCACTAGGAAACAGACTGAGAAACCAGAGTAAAAGGTTCTCCTGCAACCCGTTCCCTTTGTGCTAGATGAACGAACGTCTCTCCACATGCTCAGTTCTGAGAGATAAGTGTGTGTGAAAGCCGTCCTTCACCTAGCTTGTTGGGAACACAAAGTTTCTCTTCAGTTGCAAACTCCACTCCATACATATATATGGGGAGGAACTAGCTCCAAATCGGTTTTACAGTGAAAACTGCAGGAACTTCAAACCGGCACTAGGAAACAGACTGAGAAATCAGAGTAAAAGTTTCTCCTGCAACCCGTTCCTTTTGTGCTAGATGAACGAACGTCTCTCCACATGCTCAGTTCTGAGAGATAAGTGTGTGTGAAAGCCGTCCTTCACCTAGCATGTTAGGAATACAAAGTTTCTCTTCAGTTGCATACTCCACTCCATACATATATATGCGGAGGTACTAGCTCCAACTCGGTTTTATAGTGAAAACTACAGGAACTTCAAACCGGCACTAGGAAACAGACTGAGAAACCAGAGTAAAAGGTTCTCCTGCAACCCGTTCCATTTGTGCTAGATGAACGAACGTCTCTCCACATGCTCAGTTCTGAGAGATAAGTGTGTGTGAAAGCCGTCCTTCAACTAGCTTGTTGGGAACACAAAGTTTCTCTTCAGTTGCAAACTCCACTCCATACATATATATGGGGAGGAACTAGCTCCAACTCGGTTCTACAGTGAAAACTGCAGGAACTTCAAACCGGCACTAGGAAACAGACTGAGAAATCAGAGTAAAAGTTTCTCCTGCAACCCGTTCCCTTTGTGCTAGATGAACGATCGTCTCTCCACATGCTCAGTTCTGAGAGATAAGTGTGTGTGAAAGCCGTCCTTCACCTAGCTTGTTGGGAACACAAAGATTCTCTTCAGTTGCAAACTCCACTCCATACATATATATGGGGAGGGACTAGCTCCAACTCGGTTCTACAGTGAAAACTGCAGGAACTTCAAACCGGCACTAGGAAACAGTCTGAGAGACCAGAGTAAAAGTTTCTCCTGCAACCCATTCCCTTTGTGCTAGATGAACGAACGTCTCTCCACATGCTCAGTTCAGAGAGATAAGTGTGAGTGAAAGCCGTCCTTCACCTAGCTTGTTGGGAACACAAAGTTTCTCTTCAGTTGCAAACTCCACTCCATACATATATATGGGGAGGGACTAGCTCCAACTCGGTTCTACAGTGAAAACTGCAGGAACTTCAAACCGGCACTAGGAAACAGACTGAGAAACCAGAGTAAAAGTTTCTCATGCAAACCGTTCCCTTTGTGCTAGATGAACGAACGTCTCTCCACATGCTCAGTTCTGAGAGATAAGTGTGTGTGAAAGCCGTCCTTCACCTAGCTTGTTAGGAATACAAGTTTCTCTTCAGTTGCAAACTCCACTCCATACATATATATGAGGAGGTACCACCTCCAACTCGGTTTTACAGTGAAAACTGCAGGAACTTCAAACCGGCACTAGGAAACAGACTGAGAAACCAGAGTAAAAGTTTCTCCTGCAACCCGTTCCCTTTGTGCTAGATGAACGAACGTCTCTCCACATGCTCAGTTCTGAGGGATAAGTGTGTGTGAAAGCCGACCTTCACCTAGCTTGTTAGGAATACAAAGTTTCTCTTCAGTTGCAAACTCCACTCCATACATATATATGCGGAGGTACTAGCTCCTACTCGGTATTATAGTGAAAACTACAGGAACTTCAAACCGGCACTAGGAAACAGACTGAGAAACCAGAGTAAAAGTTTCTCCTGCAACCCGTTCCCTTTGTGCTAGATGAACGAACGTCTCTCCACATGCTCAGTTCTGAGAGATAATTGTGTGTGAAAGCCGTCCTTCACCTAGCTTGTTGGGAACACAAAGTTTCTCTTCAGTTGCAAACCCCACTCCATACATATATAAGGGGAGTTGTTAGCTCCAACTCTGTTTTACACTGAAAATAGCAGGAACTTCAAACCGGCACTAGGAAACAGACTGAGAAACCAGAGTAAAAGTTTCTCCTGCAACCCGTTCCATTTGTGCTAGATGAACGAACGTCTCTCCACATGCTCAGTTCTGAGAGATAAGTGTGTGTGAAAGCCGTCCTTCACCTAGCTTGTTGGGAACACAAAGTTTCTCTTCAGTTGCAAACTCCACTCCATACATATATATGGGGAGGAACTAGCTCCAACTCGGTTCTACAGTGAAAACTGCAGGAACTTCAAATCGGCACTAGGAAACAGACTGAGAAATCAGAGTAAAAGTTTCTCCTGCAACCCGTTCACTTTGTGCTAGATAAACGAACGTCTCTCCACATGCTCAGTTCTGAGAGATAAGTGTGTGTGAAAGCCGTCCTTCACCTAGCTTGTTGGGAACACAAAGTTTCTCTTCAGTTGCAAACCCCACTCCATACATATATATGGGGAGGTACTACCTCCAACTCGGTTTTACAGTGAAAACTGCAGGAACTTCAAACCGGCACTAGGAAACAGACTGAGAATCCAGAGTAAAAGTTTCCCCTGCAACCCTTTCCCTTTGTGCTAGATGAACGAACGTCTCTCCACATGCTCAGTTCTGAGAGATAAGTGTGTGTGAAAGCCGTCCTTCACCTAGCTTGTTCTGAACACAAAGTTTCTCTTCAGTTGCATACTCCACTCCATACATATATATGGGGAGGAACTAGCTCCAACTCGGTTCTACAGTGAAAACTGCAGGAACTTCAAACCGGCACTAGGAAACAGACTGAGAAACCAGAGTATAAGTTTCTCCTGCAACCCGTTCCTTTTGTGCTTGATGAACGAACGTCTCTCCACATGCTCAGTTCTGAGAGATAAGTGTGTGTGAGAGCCGAACTTCACCTAGCTTGTTAGGAATACAAAGTTTCTCTTCAGTTGCAAACTCCACTCCATACATATATATGCGGAGGTACTAGCTCCAACTCGGTTTTATAGTGAAAAATACAGGAACTTCAAACCGGCACTAGGAAACAGACTGAGAAACCAGAGTAAAAGGTTCTCCTGCAAACCGTTCCCTTTGTGCTAGATGATCGAACGTCTCTCCACATGCTCAGTTCTGAGAGATAAGTGTGTGTGAAAGCCGTCCTTCACCTAGCTTGTTGGGAACACAAAGTTTCTCTTCAGTTGCATACTCCACTCCATACATATATATGGGGAGGAACTAGTTCCAACTCGGTTCTACAGTGAAAACTTCAGGAACTTCAAACCGGCACTAGGAAACAGACTGAGAAACCAGAGTAAAAGTTTCTCCTGCAACCCGTTCCCTTTGTGCTAGATGAACGAACGTCTCTCCACATGCTCAGTTCTGAGAGATAATTGTGTGTGAAAGCCGTCCTTCACCTAGCTTGTTAGGAATACAAAGTTTCTCTTCAGTTGCAAACACCACTCCATAAATATATATGCGGAGGTAATAGCTCTAACTCGGTTTTATAGTGAAAACTACAGGAACTTCAACCGGCACTAGGAAACAGACTGAGAAACCAGAGTAAAAGGTTCTCCTGCAACCCGTTCCCTTTGTGCTAGATGAACGAACGTCTCTCCACATGCTCAGTTCTGAGAGATAAGTGTGTGTGAAAGCCGTCCTTCACCTAGCTTGTTGGGAACACAAAGTTTCTCTTCAGTTGCAAACTCCACTCCATACATATATATGGGGAGGAACTAGCTCCAACTCGGTTTTACAGTGAAAACTGCAGGAACTTCAAACCGGCACTAGGAAACAGACTGAGAAATCAGAGTAAAAGTTTCTCCTGCAACCCGTTCCCTTTGTGCTAGATGAACGAACGTCTCTCCACATGCTCAGTTCTGAGAGATAAGTGTGTGTGAAAGCCGTCCTTCACCTAGCATGTTAGGAATACAAAGTTTCTCTTCAGTTGCATACTCCAATCGATACATATATATGCGGAGGTACTAGCTCCAACTCGGTTTTATAGTGAAAACTACAGGAACTTCAAACCGGCACTAGGAAACAGACTGAGAAACCAGAGTAAAAGGTTCTCCTGCAACCCGTTCCCTTTTTGCTAGATGAACGAACGTCTCTCCACATGCTCAGTTCTGAGAGATAAGTGTGTGTGAAAGCCGTCCTTCAACTAGCTTGTTGGGAACACAAAGTTTCTCTTCAGTTGCAAACTCCACTCCATACATATATATGGGGAGGAACTAGCTCCAACTCGGTTCTACAGTGAAAACTGCAGGAACATCAAACCGGCACTAGGAAACAGACTGAGAAATCAGAGTAAAAGTTTCTCCTGCAACCCGTTCCCTTTGTGCTAGATGAACGAACGTCTCTCCACATGCTCAGTTCTGAGAGATAAGTGTGTGTGAAAGCCGTCCTTCACCTAGCTTGTTGGGAACACAAAGTTTCTCTTCAGTTGCAAACTCCACTCCATACATATATATGCGGAGGTACTAGTTCCAACTCGGTTTTATAGTGAAAACAAAGGAACTTCAAACCGGCACTAGGAAACAGACTGAGAAACCAGAGTAAAAGGTTCTCCTGCAAACCGTTCCCTTTGTGCTAGATGAACGAACGTCTCTCCACATGCTCAGTTCTGAGAGATAAGTGTGTGTGAAAGCCGTCCTTCACCTATCTTGTTGGGAACACAAAGTTTCTCTTCAGTTGCAAACTCCACTCCATACATATATATGGGGAGGAACTAGCTCCAACTCGGTTCTACAGTGAAAACTGCAGGAAATTCAAACCGGCACTAGGAAACAGACTGAGAAATCAGAGTAAATGTTTCTCCTGCAACCCGTTCACTTTTTGCTAGATGAACGAAAGTCTCTCCACATGCTCAGTTCTGAGAGATAAGTGTGTGTGAAAGCCGACCTTCACCTAGGTTGTTAGGAATACAAAGTTTCTCTTCAGTTGCAAACTCCACTCCATACCTATATATGCGGAGGTACAAGCTCCAACTCGGTTTTATAGTGAAAACTACAGGAACTTCAAACCGGCACTAGGAAACAGTCTGAGAAACCAGAGTAAAACTTTCTCCTGCAACCCGTTCCCTTTGTGCTAGATGAACGAACGTCTCTCCACATGCTCAGTTCTGAGAGATAATTGTGAGTGAAAGCCGTCCTTCACCTAGCTTGTTGGGAACACAAAGTTTCTCTTCAGTTGCAAACTCCACTCCATACATATATATGGGGAGGGACTAGCTCCAACTCGGTTCTACAGTGAAAACTGCAGGAACTTCAAACCGGCACTAGGAAACAGACTGAGAAACCAGAGTAAAAGTTTCTCATGCAAACCGTTCCCTTTGTGCTAGATGAACGAACGTCTCTCCACATGCTCAGTTCTGAGAGATAAGTGTGTGTGAAAGCCGTCCTTCACCTAGCTTGTTAGGAATACAAAGTTTCTCTTCAGTTGCAAACTCCACTCCATAAATATATATGAGGGGGTACCACCTACAACTCGGTTTTACAGAGAAAACTGCAGGAACTTCAAACCGGCACTAGGAAACAGACTGAGAAACCAGAGTAAAAGTTTCTCCTGCAACCCGTTCCCTTTGTGCTAGATGAACGAACGTCTCTCCACATGCTCAGTTCTGAGATAAGTGTGTGTGAAAGCCAACCTTCACCTAGCTTGTTAGGAATACAAAGTTTCTCTTCAGTTGCAAACTCCAATCCATACATATATATGCGGAGGTACTAGCTCCAACTCGGTATTATAGTGAAAACTACAGGAACTTCAAACCGGCACTAGGAAACAGACTGAGAAACCAGAGTAAAAGTTTCTCCTGCAACCCGTTCCCTTTGTGCTAGATGAACGAACGTCTCTCCACATGCTCAGTTCTGAGAGATAATTGTGTGTGAAAGCCGTCCTTCACCTAGCTTGTTGGGAACACAAAGTTTCTCTTCAGTTGCAAACTCCACTCCATACATATATATGGGGAGGAACAAGCTCCAACTCGGTTTTACAGTGAAAACTGCAGGAACTTCAAACGGGCACTAGGAAACAGACTGAGAAACCAGAGTAAAAGTTTCTCCTGCAACCCGTTCCCTTTGTGCTAGATGAACGAACGTCTCTCCACATGCTCAGTTCTGAGAGATAAGTGTGTGTGAAAGCCGTCCTTCACCTAGCTTGTTGGGAACACAAAGTTTCTCTTCAGTTGCAAACTCCACTCCATACATATATAAGGGGAGTTTTTAGCTCCAACTCTGTTTTACACTGAAAATAGCAGGAACTTCAAACCGGCACTAGGAAACAGACTGAGAAACCAGAGTAAAAGTTTCTCCTGCAACCCGTTCCCTTTGTGCTAGATGAACGAACGTCTCTCCACATGCTCAGTTCTGAGAGATAAGTGTGTGTGAAAGCCGTCCTTCACCTAGCTTGTTGGGAACACAAAGTTTCTCTTCAGTTGCAAACCCCACTCCATACTTATATATGGGGAGGTACTACCTCCAACTCGGTTTTACAGTGAAAACTGCAGGAACTTCAAACCGGCACTAGGAAACAGACTGAGAATCCAGAGTAAAAGTTTGCCCTGAAACCCTTTCCTTTTGTGCTAGATGAACGAACGTCTCTCCACATGCTCAGTTCTGAGAGATAAGTGTGTGTGAAAGCCGACCTTCACCTAGCTTGTTAGGAATACAAAGTTTCTCTTCAGTTGCAAACTCCAATCCATACCTATATATGCGGGGGTACTAGCTCCAACTCGGTTTTATAGTGAAAACTACAGGAACTTCAAACCGGCACTAGGAAAGAGTCTGAGAAACCAGAGTATAAGTTTCTCCTGCAACCCGTTCCCTTTGTGCTAGATGAACGAACGTCTCTCCACATGCTCATTTCTGAGAGATAAGTGTGAGTGAAACCGTCCTTCACCTAGCTTGTTGGGAATACAAAGTTTCTCTTCAGTTGCAAACTCCACTCCATACATATATATGGGGAGGGACTAGCTACAACTCGGTTCTACAGTGAAAACTGCAGGAACTTCAAACCGGCACTAGGAAACAGAGTGAGAAACCAGAGAAAAATTTCTCCTGCAACCCGTTCCCTTTGTGCTACATGAACGAACGTCTCTCCACATGCTCAGTTCTGAGAGATAAGTGTGTGTGAAAGCCGTCCTTCACCTAGCTTGTTAGGAATACAAAGTTTCTCTTCAGTTGCAAACTCCACTTCATACATATATATGCGGAGGTACCACCTCCAACTCGGTTTTACAGTGAAAACTGAAGGAACTTCAAACCGGCACTAGGAAACAGACTGAGAAACCAGAGTAAAAGTTTCTCCTGCAACCCGTTCCTTTTGTGCTAGATGAACGAACGTCTCTCCACATGCTCAGTTCTGAGGGATATGTGTGTGTGAAAGCCGACCTTCACCTAGCTTGTTAGGAATACAAAGTTTCTCTTCAGTTGCAAACTCCAATCCATACATATATATGGGGAGGAACAAGCTCCAACTCGGTTTTACAGTGAAAACTGCAGGAACTTCAAACCGGCACTAGGAAACAGACTGAGAAACCAGAGTAAAAGTTTCTCCTGCAACCCGTTCCCTTTGTGCTAGATGAACGAACGTCTCTCCACATGCTCAGTTCTGAGAGATAAGTGTGTGTGAAAGCCGTCCTTCACCTAGCTTGTTGGGAACACAAAGTTTCTCTTCAGTTGCAAACTCCACTCCATACATATATATGGGGAGGAACAAGCTCCAACTCGGTTTTACAGTGAAAACTGCAGGAACTTCAAACCGGCACTAGGAAACAGACTGAGAAACCAGAGTAAAAGTTCCCCCTGCAACCCGTTCCCTTTGTGCTAGATGAACGAACGTCTCTCCACATGCTCAGTTCTGATAGATAAGTGTGTGTGAAAGCCGTCCTTCACCTAGCTTGTTGGGAACACAAAGTTTCTCTTCAGTTGCAAACTCCACTCCATACATATATAAGGGGAGTTGTTAGCTCCAACTCTGTTTTACACTGAAAACTGCAGGAACTTCAAACCGGCACTAGGAAACAGACTGAGAAACCAGAGTAAATGGTTCTCCTGCAACCCGTTCCTTTTGTGCTAGATGAACGAACGTCTCTCCACATGCTCAGTTCTGAGGGATAAGTGTGTGTGAAAGCCGACCTTCACCTAGCTTGTTAGGAATACAAAGTTTCTCTTCAGTTGCAAACTCCAATCCATACATATATATGGGGAGGAACAAGCTCCAACTCGGTTTTACAGTGAAAACTGCAGGAACTTCAAACCGGCACTAGGAAACAGACTGAGAAACCAGAGTAAAAGTTTCTCCTGCAACCCGTTCCCTTTGTGCTAGATGAACGAACGTCTCTCCACATGCTCAGTTCTGATAGATAAGTGTGTGTGAAAGCCGTCCTTCACCTAGCTTGTTGGGAACACAAAGTTTCTCTTCAGTTGCAAACTCCACTCCATACATATATAAGGGGAGTTGTTAGCTCCAACTCTGTTTTACACTGAAAACTGCAGGAACTTCAAACCGGCACTAGGAAACAGACTGAGAAACCAGAGTAAATGGTTCCCCTGCAACCCGTTCCCTTTGTGCTAGATGAACGAACGTCTCTCCACATGCTCAGTTCTGAGAGATAAGTGTGTGTGAAAGCCGTCCTTCACCTAGCTTGTTGGGAACACAAAGTTTCTCTTCAGTTGCAAATTCCACTCCATACATATATATGGGGAGGTACTAGCTCCAACTCGGTTCTACAGTGAAAACTGCATGAACTTCAAACCGGCATAGGAAACAGACTGAGAAATCAGAGTAAAAGTTTCTCCTGCAACCCGTTCCCTTTGTGCTAGATGAACGAACGTCTCTCCACATGCTCAGTTCTGAGAGATAAGTGTGTGTGAAAGCCGTCCTTCACCTAGCTTGTTGGGAACACAAAGTTTCTCTTCAGTTGCAAACCCCACTCCATACATATATATGGGGAGGTACTACCACCAACTCGGTTTTACAGTGAAAACTGCAGGAAATTCAAACCGGCACTAGGAAACAGACTGAGAATACAGAGTAAAAGTTTCCCCTGCAACCCTTTCCATTTGTGCTAGATGAGCGAACGTCTCTCCACATGCTCAGTTCTGAGAGATAAGTGTGTGTGAAAGCCGACCTTCACCTAGCTTGTTAGGAATACAAAGTTTCTCTTCAGTTGCAAACACCACTCCATACCTATATATGCGGAGGTACTAGCTCCAACTCGGTTTTATAGTGAAAACTACAGGAACTTCAAACCGGCACTAGGAAACAGTCTGAGAAACCAGAGTAAAAGTTTCTCCTGCAACACGTTCCCTTTGTGCTATATGAACGAACGTATCTCCACATGCTCAGTTCTGAGAGATAATTGTGTGTGAAAGCCGTCCTTCACCTAGCTTGTTGGGAACACAAAGTTTCTCTTCAGTTGCAAACTCCACTCCATACATATATAAGGGGAGTTGTTAGCTCCAACTCTGTTTTACACTGAAAACTGCAGGATCTTCAAACCGGCACTAGGAAACAGTCTGAGAAACCAGAGTAAAAGTTTCTCCTGCAACCCGTTCCCTTTGTGCTAGATGAACGAACGTCTCTCCACATGCTCATTTCTGAGAGATAAGTGTGAGTGAAAGCCGTCCTTCACCTAGCTTGTTGGGAATACAAAGTTTCTCTTCAGTTGCAAACTCCACTCCATACATATACATGGGGAGGGACTAGCTCCAACTCGGTTCTACAGTGAAAACTGCAGGAACTTCAAACCGGCACTAGGAAACAGACTGAGAAACCAGAGTAAAAGTTTCTCATGCAAACCGTTCCCTTTGTGCTAGATGAACGAACGTCTCTCCACATGCTTAGTTCTGAGAGATAAGTGTGTGTGAAAGCCGTCCTTCACCTAGCTTGTTAGGAATACAAAGTTTCTCTTCAGTTGCAAACTCCACTCCATACATATATATGAGGAGGTACCACCTCCAACTCGGTTTTACAGTGAAAACTGCAGGAACTTCAAACCGGCACTAGGAAACAGTCTGAGAAACCAGAGTAAAAGTTTCTCCTGCAACCGGTTCCCTTTGTGCTAGATGAACGAACGTCTCTCCACATGCTCAGTTCTGAGAGATAAGTGTGTGTGAAAGCCGACCTTCACCTAGCTTGTTAGGAATACAAAGTTTCTCTTCAGTTGCAAACTCCACTCCATACATATATATGCGGAGGTACTAGCTCCTACTCGGTATTATAGTGAAAACTACAGGAACTTCAAACCGGCACTAGGAAACAGACTGAGAAACCAGAGTAAAAGTTTCTCCTGCAACCCGTTCCCTTTGTGCTAGATGAACGAACGTCTCTCCACATGCTCAGTTCTGAGAGATAATTGTGTGTGAAAGCCGTCCTTCACCTAGCTTGTTGGGAACACAAAGTTTCTCTTCAGTTGCAAACTCCACTCCATACATATATAAGGGGAGTTGTTAGCTCCAACTCTGTTTTACACTGAAAATAGCAGGAACTTCAAACCGGCACTAGGAAACAGACTGAGAAACCAGAGTAAAAGGTTCTCCTGCAACCCGTTCCATTTGTGCTAGATGAACGAACGTCTCTCCACATGCTCAGTTCTGAGAGATAAGTGTGTGTGAAAGCCGTCCTTCACCTAGCTTGTTGGGAACACAAAGTTTCTCTTCAGTTGCAAACTCCACTCCATACATATATATGGGGAGGAACTAGCTCCAACTCGGTTCTACAGTGAAAACTGCAGGAACTTCAAACCGGCACTAGGAAACAGACTGAGAAATCAGAGTAAAAGTTTCTCCTGCAACCCGTTCACTTTGTGCTAGATAAACGAACGTCTCTCCACATGCTCAGTTCTGAGAGATAAGTGTGTGTGAAAGCCGTCCTTCACCTAGCTTGTTGGGAACACAAAGTTTCTCTTCAGTTGCAAACCCCACTCCATACATATATATGGGGAGGTACTACCTCCAACTCGGTTTTACAGTGAAAACTGCAGGAACTTCAAACCGGCACTAGGAAACAGACTGAGAATCCAGAGTAAAAGTTTCCCCTGCAACCCTTTCCCTTTGTGCTAGATGAAAGAACGTCTCTCCACATGCTCAGTTCTGAGAGATAAGTGTGTGTGAAAGCCGTCCTTCACCTAGCTTGTTGGGAACACAAAGTTTCTCTTCAGTTGCATACTCCACTCCATACATATATATGGGGAGGAACTAGCTCCAACTCGGTTCTACAGTGAAAACTGCAGGAACTTCAAACCGGCACTAGGAAACAGACTGAGAAACCAGAGTATAAGTTTCTCCTGCAACCCGTTCCTTTTGTGCTTGATGAACGAACGTCTCTCCACATGCTCAGTTCTGAGAGATAAGTGTGTGTGAGAGCCGAACTTCACCTAGCTTGTTAGGAATACAAAGTTTCTCTTCAGTTGCAAACTCCACTCCATACATATATATGCGGAGGTACTAGCTCCAACTCGGTTTTATAGTGAAAACTACAGGAACTTCAAACCGGCACTAGGAAACAGACTGAGAAACCAGAGTAAAAGGTTCTCCTGCAAACCGTTCCATTTGTGCTAGATGATCGAACGTCTCTCCACATGCTCAGTTCTGAGAGATAAGTGTGTGTGAAAGCCGTCCTTCACCTAGCTTGTTGGGAACACAAAGTTTCTCTTCAGTTGCATAGTCCACTCCATACATATATATGGGGAAGAACTAGTTCCAACTCGGTTCTACAGTGAAAACTGCAGGAACTTCAAACCGGCACTAGGAAACAGACTGAGAAACCAGAGTAAAAGTTTCTCCTGCAACCCGTTCCCTTTGTGCTAGATGAACGAACGTCTCTCCACATGCTCAGTTCTGAGAGATAATTGTGTGTGAAAGCCGTCCTTCACCTAGCTTGTTAGGAATACAAAGTTTCTCTTCAGTTGCAAACACCACTCCATAAATATATATGCGGAGGTAATAGCTCTAACTCGGTTTTATAGTGAAAACTACAGGAACTTCAACCGGCACTAGGAAACAGACTGAGAAACCAGAGTAAAAGGTTCTCCTGCAACCCGTTCCCTTTTTGCTAGATGAACGAACGTCTCTCCACATGCTCAGTTCTGAGAGATAAGTGTGTGTGAAAGCCGTCCTTCAACTAGCTTGTTGGGAACACAAAGTTTCTCTTCAGTTGCAAACTCCAATCCATACATATATATGGGGAGGAACTAGCTCCAACTCGGTTCTACAGTGAAAACTGCAGGAACATCAAACCGGCACTAGGAAACAGACTGAGAAATCAGAGTAAAAGTTTCTCCTGCAACCCGTTCCCTTTGTGCTAGATGAACGAACGTCTCTCCACATGCTCAGTTCTGAGAGGTAAGTGTGTGTGAAAGCCGTCCTTCACCTAGCTTGTTGGGAACACAAAGTTTCTCTTCAGTTGCAAACTCCACTCCATACATATATATGCGGAGGTACTAGTTCCAACTCGGTTTTATAGTGAAAACAAAGGAACTTCAAACCGGCACTAGGAAACAGACTGAGAAACCAGAGTAAAAGGTTCTCCTGCAACCCGTTCCCTTTGTGCTAGATGAACGAACGTCTCTCCACATGCTCAGTTCTGAGAGATAAGTGTGTGTGAAAGCCGTCCTTCACCTATCTTGTTGGGAACACAAAGTTTCTCTTCAGTTGCAAACTCCACTCCATACATATATATGGGGAGGAACTAGCTCCAACTCGGTTCTACAGTGAAAACTGCAGGAACTTCAAACCGGCACTAGGAAACAGACTGAGAAATCAGAGTAAATGTTTCTCCTGCAACCCGTTCACTTTTTGCTAGATGAATGAAAGTCTCTCCACATGCTCAGTTCTGAGAGATAAGTGTGTGTGAAAGCCGACCTTCACCTAGGTTGTTAGGAATACAAAGTTTCTCTTCAGTTGCAAACTCCACTCCATACCTATATATGCGGAGGTACAAGCTCCAACTCGGTTTTATAGTGAAAACTACAGGAACTTCAAACCGGCACTAGGAAACAGTCTGAGAAACCAGAGTAAAACTTTCTCCTGCAACCCGTTCCCTTTGTGCTAGATGAACGAACGTCTCTCCACATGCTCAGTTCTGAGAGATAATTGTGAGTGAAAGCCGTCCTTCACCTAGCTTGTTGGGAACACAAAGTTTCTCTTCAGTTGCAAACTCCACTCCATACATATATATGGGGAGGGACTAGCTCCAACTCGGTTCTACAGTGAAAACTGCAGGAACTTCAAACCGGCACTAGGAAACAGACTGAGAAACCAGAGTAAAAGTTTCTCATGCAAACCGTTCCCTTTGTGCTAGATGAAAGAACGTCTCTCCACATGCTCAGTTCTGAGAGATAAGTGTGTGTGAAAGCCGTCCTTCACCTAGCTTGTTAGGAATACAAAGTTTCTCTTCAGTTGCAAACTCCACTCCATAAATATATATGAGGAGGTACCACCTCCAACTCGGTTTTACAGTGAAAACTGCAGGAACTTCAAACCGGCACTAGGAAACAGACTGAGAAACCAGAGTAAAAGTTTCTCCTGCAACCCGTTCCCTTTGTGCTAGATGAACGAACGTCTCTCCACATGCTCAGTTCTGAGAGATAAGTGTGTGTGAAAGCCAACCTTCACCTAGCTTGTTAGGAATACAAAGTTTCTCTTCAGTTGCAAACTCCAATCCATACATATATATGCGGAGGTACTAGCTCCAACTCGGTATTATAGTGAAAACTACAGGAACTTCAAACCGGCACTAGGAAACAGACTGAGAAACCAGAGTAAAAGTTTCTCCTGCAACCCGTTCCCTTTGTGCTAGATGAACGAACGTCTCTCCACATGCTCAGTTCTGAGAGATAATTGTGTGTGAAAGCCGTCCTTCACCTAGCTTGTTGGGAACACAAAGTTTCTCTTCAGTTGCAAACTCCACTCCATACATATATATGGGGAGGAACAAGCTCCAACTCGGTTTTACAGTGAAAACTGCAGGAACTTCAAACCGGCACTAGGAAACAGACTGAGAAACCAGAGTAAAAGTTTCTCCTGCAACCCGTTCCCTTTGTGCTAGATGAACGAACGTCTCTCCACATGCTCAGTTCTGAGAGATAAGTGTGTGTGAAAGCCGTCCTTCACCTAGCTTGTTGGGAACACAAAGTTTCTCTTCAGTTGCAAACTCCACTCCATACATATATAAGGGGAGTTTTTAGCTCCAACTCTGTTTTACACTGAAAATAGCAGGAACTTCAAACCGGCACTAGGAAACAGAGTGAGAAACCAGAGTAAAAGGTTCCCCTGCAACCCGTTCACTTTGTGCTAGATGAACGAACGTCTCTCCACATGCTCAGTTCTGAGAGATAAGTGTGTGTGAAAGCCGTCCTTCACCTAGCTTGTTGGGAACACAAAGTTTCTCTTCAGTTGCAAACCCCACTCCATACATATATATGGGGAAGTACTACCCCCAACTCGGTTTTACAGTGAAAACTGCAGGAACTTCAAACCGGCACTAGGAAACAGACTGAGAATCCAGAGTAAAAGTTTCCCCTGCAACCCTTTCCCTTTGTGCTAGATGAACGAACGTCTCTCCACATGCTCAGTTCTGAGAGATAAGTGTGTGTGAAAGCCGTCCTTCAACTAGCTTGTTGGGAACACAAAGTTTCTCTTCAGTTGCATACTCCACTCCATACATATATATGGGGAGGAACTAGCTCCAACTCGGTTCTACAGTGAAAACTGCAGGAACTTCAAACCGGCACTAGGAAACAGACTGAGAAACCAGAGTAAAAGTTTCTCCTGCAACCCGTTCCCTTTTTGCTAGATGAACGAACGTCTCTCCACATGCTCAGTTCTGAGAGATAAGTGTGTGTGAAAGCCGTCCTTCACCTAGCTTGTTGGGAACACAAAGTTTCTCTTCAGTTGCAAACTCCACTCCATACATATATATGGGGAGGAACTAGCTCCAACTCGTTTCTACAGTGAAAACTGCAGGAACTTCAAACCGGCACTAGGAAACAGACTGAGAAACCAGAGTAATAGTTTCTCCTGCAACCCGTTCACTTTGTGCTAGATGAACGAACGTCTCTCCACATGCTCAGTTCTGAGAGATAAGTGTGTGTGAAAGCCGTCCTTCACCTAGCTTGTTGGGAACACAAAGTTTCTCTTCAGTTGCAAACCCCACTCCATACTTATATATGGGGAGGTACTACCTCCAACTCGGTTTTACAGTGAAAACTGCAGGAACTTCAAACCGGCACTAGGAAACAGACTGAGAATCCAGAGTAAAAGTTTGCCCTGCAACCCTTTCCTTTTGTGCTAGATGAACGAACGTCTCTCCACATGCTCAGTTCTGAGAGATAAGTGTGTGTGAAAGCCGACCTTCACCTAGCTTGTTAGGAATACAAAGTTTCTCTTCAGTTGCAAACTCCAATCCATACCTATATATGCGGGGGTACTAGCTCCAACTCGGTTTTATAGTGAAAACTACAGGAACTTCAAACCGGCACTAGGAAACAGTCTGAGAAACCATAGTATAAGTTTCTCCTGCAACCCGTTCCCTTTGTGCTAGATGAACGAACGTCTCTCCACATGCTCATTTCTGAGAGATAAGTGTGAGTGAAACCGTCCTTCACCTAGCTTGTTGGGAATACAAAGTTTCTCTTCAGTTGCAAACTCCACTCCATACATATATATGGGGAGGGACTAGCTACAACTCGGTTCTACAGTGAAAACTGCAGGAACTTCAAACCGGCACTAGGAAACAGAGTGAGAAACCAGAGAAAAATTTATCCTGCAACCCGTTCCTTTTGTGCTACATGAACGAACGTCTCTCCACATGCTCAGTTCTGAGAGATAAGTGTGGGTGAAAGCCGTCCTTCACCTAGCTTGTTGGGAACACAAAGTTTCTCTTCAGTTGCAAACTCCACTTCATACATATATATGCGGAGGTACCACCTCCAACTCGGTTTTACAGTGAAAACTGAAGGAACTTCAAACCGGCACTAGGAAACAGACTGAGAAACCAGAGTAAAAGTTTCTCCTGCAACCCGTTCCTTTTGTGCTAGATGAACGAACGTCTCTCCACATGCTCAGTTCTGAGGGATAAGTGTGTGTGAAAGCCGACCTTCACCTAGCTTGTTAGGAATACAAAGTTTCTCTTCAGTTGCAAACTCCAATCCATACATATATATGGGGAGGAACAAGCTCCAACTCGGTTTTACAGTGAAAACTGCAGGAACTTCAAACCGGCACTAGGAAACAGACTGAGAAACCAGAGTAAAAGTTTCTCCTGCATCCCGTTCCCTTTGTGCTAGATGAACGAACGTCTCTCCACATGCTCAGTTCTGAGAGATAAGTGTGTGTGAAAGCCGTCCTTCACCTAGCTTGTTGGGAACACAAAGTTTCTCTTCAGTTGCAAACTCAACTCCATACATATATATGGGGAGGAACAAGCTCCAACTCGGTTTTACAGTGAAAACTGCAGGAACTTCAAACCGGCACTAGGAAACAGACTGAGAAACCAGAGTAAAAGTTTCTCCTGCAACCCGTTCCCTTTGTGCTAGATGAACGAACGTCTCTCCACATGCTCAGTTCTGATAGATAAGTGTGTGTGAAAGCCGTCCTTCACCTAGCTTGTTGGGAACACAAAGTTTCTCTTCAGTTGCAAACTCCACTCCATACATATATAAGGGGAGTTGTTAGCTCCAACTCTGTTTTACACTGAAAACTGCAGGAACTTCAAACCGGCACTAGGAAACAGACTGAGAAACCAGAGTAAATGGTTCCCCTGCAACCCGTTCCCTTTGTGCTAGATGAACGAACGTCTCTCCACATGCTCAGTTCTGAGAGATAAGTGTGTGTGAAAGCCGTCCTTCACCTAGCTTGTTGGGAACACAAAGTTTCTCTTCAGTTGCAAATTCCACTCCATACATATATATGGGGAGGTACTAGCTCCAACTCGGTTCTACAGTGAAAACTGCATGAACTTCAAACGGGCATAGGAAACAGACTGAGAAATCAGAGTAAAAGTTTCTCCTGCAACCCGTTCACTTTGTGCTAGATGAACGAAGGTCTCTCTACATGCTCAGTTCTGAGAGATAAGTGTGTGTGAAAGCCGTCCTTCACCTAGCTTGTTGGGAACACAAAGTTTCTCTTCAGTTGCAAACCCCACTCCATACATATATATGGGGAGGTACTACCTCCAACTCGGTTTTACAGTGAAAACTGCAGGAAATTCAAACCGGCACTAGGAAACAGACTGAGAATCCAGAGTAAAAGTTTCCCCTGCAACCCTTTCCATTTGTGCTAGATGAGCGAACGTCTCTCCACATGCTCAGTTCTGAGAGATAAGTGTGTGTGAAAGCCGACCTTCACCTAGCTTGTTAGGAATACAAAGTTTCTCTTCAGTTGCAAACACCACTCCATACCTATATAAGGGGAGTTGTTAGCTCCAACTCTGTTTTACACTGAAAACTGCAGGATCTTCAAACCGGCACTAGGAAACAGACTGAGAAACCAGAGTAAAAGGTTCTCCTGCAACCCGTTCCCTTTGTGCTAGATGAACGAACGTCTCTCCACATGCTCAGTTCTGAGAGATAAGTGTGTGTGAAAGCCGTCCTTCACCTAGCTTGTTGGGAACATAAAGTTTCTCTTCAGTTGCAAACTCCACTCCATACATATATATGGGGAGGAACTAGCTCCAAATCGGTTCTACAGTGAAAACTGCAGGAACTTCAAACCGGCACTAGGAAACAGACTGAGAAATCAGAGTAAAGTTTCTCCTGCAACCCGTTCACTTTGTGCTAGATGAACGAACGTCTCTCCACATGCTCAGTTCTGAGAGATAAGTGTGTGTGAAAGCCGTCCTTCACCTAGCTTGTTGGGAACACAAAGTTTCTCTTCAGTTGCAAACCCCACTCCATACATATATATGGGGAGGTAGTACCTCCAACTCGGTTTTACAGTGAAAACTGCAGGAACTTCAAACCGGCACTAGGAAACAGACTGAGAATCCAGAGTAAAAGTTTCCCCTGCAATCCTTTCCTTTTGTGCTAGATGAACGAACGTCTCTCCACATGCTCAGTTCTGAGAGATAAGTGTGTGTGAAAGCCGACCTTCACCTAGCTTGTTAGGAATACAAAGTTTCTCTTCAGTTGCAAACTCCACTCCATACCTATATATGCGGAAGTACTAGCTCCAACTCGGTTTTATAGTGAAAACTACAGGAACTTCAAACCGGCACTAGGAAACAGTCTGAGAAACCAGAGTAAAAGTTTCTCCTGCAAACCGTTCCCTTTGTGCTAGATGAACGAACGTCTCTCCACATGCTCAGTTCTGAGAGATAAGTGTGAGTTAAAGCCGACCATCACCTAGCTTGTTAGGAATACAAAGTTTCTCTTCAGTTGCAAACTCCACTCCATACCTATATATGCGGAAGTACTAGCTCCAACTCGGTTTTATAGTGAAAACTACAGGAACTTCAAACCGGCAATAGGAAACAGTCTGAGAAACCAGAGTAAAAGTTTCCCCTGCAACCCGTTCCCTTTGTGCTAGATGAACGAACGTCTCTCCACATGCTCATTTCTGAGAGATAAGTGTGAGTGAAAGCCGTCCTTCACCTAGCTTGTTGGGAATACAAAGTTTCTCTTCAGTTGCAAACTCCACTCCATACATATACATGGGGAGGGACTAGCTCCAACTCGGTTCTACAGTGAAAACTGCAGGAACTTCAAACCGGCACTAGGAAACAGACTGAGAATCCAGAGTAAAAGTTTGCCCTGCAACCCTTTCCTTTTGTGCTAGATGAACGAACGTCTCTCCACATGCTCAGTTCTGAGAGATAAGTGTGTGTGAAAGCCGACCTTCACCTAGCTTGTTAGGAATACAAAGTTTCCCTTCAGTTGCAAACTCCACTCCATACATATATATGCAGAGGTACCACCTCCAACTCGGTTTTACAGTGAAAACTGCAGGAACTTCAAACCGGCACTGGGAAACAGACTGAGAAACCAGAGTAAAAGTTTCTCCTGCAACCCGTTCCCTTTGTGCTAGATGAACAAACGTCTCTCCACATGCTCAGTTCTGAGGGATAAGTGTGTGTGAAAACCGAACTTCACCTAGCTTGTTAGGAATACAAAGTTTCTCTTCAGTTGCAAACTCCACTCCATACATATATATGCGGAGGTACTAGCTCCAACTCGGTTTTATAGTGAAAACTACAGGAACTTCAAACCGGCACTAGGAAACAGACTGAGAAACCAGAGTAAAAGTTTCTCCTGCAACCCGTTCCCTTTGTGCTAGATGAACGAACGTCTCTCCACATGCTCAGTTCTGAGAGATAATTGTGTGTGAAAGCCGTCCTTCACCTAGCTTGTTGGGAACACAAAGTTTCTCTTCAGTTGCAAACTCCAATCCATACATATATATGGGGAGGAACAAGCTCCAACTCGATTTTACAGTGAAAACTGCAGGAACTTCAAACCGGCACTAGGAAACAGACTGAGAAACCAGAGGAAAAGTTTCTCCTGCAACCCGTTCCCTTTGTGCTAGATGAACGAAGGTCTCTCCACATGCTCAGTTCTGAGAGATAAGTGTGTGTGAAAGCCGTCCTTCACCTAGCTTGTTGGGAACACAAAGTTTCTCTTCAGTTGCAAACCCCACTCCATACATATATATGGGGAGGTACTACCTCCAACTCGGATTTACAGTGAAAACTGCAAGAACTTCAAACCGGCACTAGGAAACAGACTGAGAATCCAGAGTAAAAGTTTCCCCTGCAACCCTTTCCCTTTGTGCTAGATGAACGAACGTCTCTCCACATGCTCAGTTCTGAGAGATAAGTGTGTGTGAAAGCCGAACTTCACCTAGCTTGTTAGGAATACAAAGTTTCTCTTCAGTTGCAAACTCCACTCCATACCTATATATGCGGAGGTACTAGCTCCAACTCGGTTTTATAGTGAAAACTACAGGAACTTCAAACCGGCACTAGGAAACAGTCTTAGAAACCAGAGTAAAAGTTTCTCCTGCAACCCGTTCCCTTTGTGCTAGATGAACGAAGGTCTCTCCACATGCTCAGTTCTGAGAGATAATTGTGTGTGAAAGCCGTCCTTCACCTAGCTTGTTGGGAACACAAAGTTTCTCTTCAGTTGCAAACTCCACTCCATACATATATAAGGGGAGTTGTTAGCTCCAACTCTGTTTTACACTGAAAACTGCAGGAACTTCAAACCGGCACTAGGAAACAGACTGAGAAACCAGAGTAAAAGTTTCTCCTGCAACCCGTTCCCTTTGTGCTAGATGAACGAACGTCTCTCCACATGCTCAGTTCTGAGAGATAAGTGTGTGTGAAAGCCGTCCTTCACCTAGCTTGTTGGGAACACAAAGTTTCTCTTCAGTTGCAAACTCCACTCCATACATATATATGGGGAGGTACTAGCTCCAACTCGGTTCTACAGTGAAAACTGCAGGAACTTCAAACCGGCACTAGGAAACAGACTGAGAAATCAGAGTAAAGTTTCTCCTGCAACCCGTTCACTTTGTGCTAGATGAACGAACGTCTCTCCACATGCTCAGTTCTGAGAAATAAGTGTGTGTGGAAGCCGTCCTTCACCTAGCTTGTTGGGAACACAAAGTTTCTCTTCAGTTGCAAACCCCACTCCATACATATATATGGGGAGGTACTACCTCCAACTCGGTTTTACAGTGAAAACTGCAGGAACTTCAAACCGGCACTAGGAAACAGACTGAGAAACCAGAGTAAAAGTTTCCCCTGCAACCCGTTCCCTTGGTGCTAGATAAACGAACGTCTCTCCACATGCTCAGTTCTGAGAGATAAGTTTGTGTGAAAGCCGTCCTTCACCTAGCTTGTTAGGAATACAAAGTTTCTCTTCAGTTGCAAACTCCACTCCATACATATATATGCGGAGGTACTAGCTCCAACTCGGTTTTATAGTGAAAACTACAGGAACTTCAAACCGGCACTAGGAAACAGACTGAGAAACCAGAGTAAAAGTTTCTCCTGCAACCCGTTCCCTTTGTGCTAGATGAACGAACGTCTCTCCACATGCTCAGTTCTGAGAGATAAGTGTGTGTGAAAGCCGTCCTTCACCTAGCTTGTTGGGAACACAAAGTTTCTCTTCAGTTGCAAACTCCACTCCATACATATATATGGGGAGGAACTAGATCCAACTCGGTTTTACAGTGAAAACTGCAGGAACTTCAAACCGGCACTAGGAAACAGACTGAGAAACCAGAGTAAAAGTTTCTCCTGCAACCCGTTCCCTTTGTGCTAGATGAACGAACGTCTCTCCACATGCTCAGTTCTGAGAAATAAGTGTGTGTGAAAGCCGTCCTTCACCTAGCTTGTTGGGAACACAAAGTTTCTCTTCAGTTGCAAACTCCACTCCATACATATTTATGGGGAGTTACTAGCTCCAACTCGGTTTTACAGTGAAAACTGCAGGAACTTCAAACCGGCACTAGGAAACAGACTGAGAAACCAGAGTAAAAGTTTCTCCTGCAACCCGTTCCCTTTGTGCTAGATGAACGAACGTCTCTCCACATGCTCATTTCTGAGAGATAAGTGTGTGTGAAAGCCGTCCTTCACCTAGCTTGTTAGGAATACAAAGTTTCTCTTCAGTTGCAAACACCACTCCATAAATATATATGCGGAGGTACTTGCTCCAACTCGGTTTTATAGTGAAAACTACAGGAACTTCAACAGGCACTAGGAAACAGACTGAGAAACCAGAGTAAAAGGTTCTCCTGCAACCCGTTCCCTTTGTGCTAAATGAACGAACGTCTCTCCACATGCTCAGTTCTGAGAGATAAGTGTGTGTGAAAGCCGTCCTTCACCTAGCTTGTTGGGAACACAAAGTTTCTCTTCAGTTGCAAACTCCACTCCATACATATATATGGGGAGGAACTAGCTCCAACTCGGTTCTACAGTGAAAACTGCAGGAACTTCAAACCGGCACTAGGAAACAGACTGAGAAATCAGAGTAAAAGTTTCTCCTGCAACCCGTTCCCTTTGTGCTAGATGAACGAACGTCTCTCCACATGCTCAGTTCTGAGAGATAAGTGTGTGTGAAAGCCGTCCTTCACCTAGCATGTTAGGAATACAAAGTTTCTCTTCAGTTGCAAACTCCACTCCATACATATATATGCGGAGGTACTAGCTCCAACTCGGTTTTATAGTGAAAACTACAGGAACTTCAAACCGGCACTAGGAAACAGACTGAGAAACCAGAGTAAAAGGTTCTCCTGCAACCCGTTCCCTTTGTGCTAGATGAACGAACGTCTCTCCACATGCTCAGTTCTGAGAGATAAGTGTGTGTGAAAGCCGTCCTTCAACTAGCTTGTTGGGAACACAAAGTTTCTCTTCAGTTGCAAACTCCAGTCCATACATATATATGGGGAGGAACAAGCTCCAACTCGGTTCTACAGTGAAAACTGCAGGAACTTCAAACCGGCACTAGGAAACAGACTGAGAAATCAGAGTAAAAGTTTCTCCTGCAACCCGTTCCCTTTGTGCTAGATGAACGAACGTCTCTCCACATGCTCAGTTCTGAGAGATAAGTGTGTGTGAAAGCCGTCCTTCACCTAGCTTGTTGGGAACACAAAGTTTCTCTTCAGTTGCAAACTCCACTCCATACATATATATGCGGAGGTACTAGTTCCAACTCGGTTTTATAGTGAAAACAAAGGAACTTCAAACCGGCACTAGGAAACAGACTGAGAAACCAGAGTAAAAGGTTCCCCTGCAAACCGATCCCTTTGTGCTAGATGAACGAACGTCTCTCCACATGCTCAGTTCTGAGAGATAAGTGTGTGTGAAAGCCGTCCTTCACCTAGCTTGTTGGGAACACAAAGTTTCTCTTCAGTTGCAAACTCCACTCCATACATATATAAGGGGAGGAACTAGCTCCAACTCGGTTCTACAGTGAAAACTGCAGGAACTTCAAACCGGCACTAGGAAACAGACTGAGAAATCAGAGTAAATGTTTGTCCTGCAACCCGTTCACTTTTTGCTAGATGAACGAAAGTCTCTCCACATGCTCAGTTCTGAGAGATAAGTGTGTGTGAAAGCCGAACTTCACCTAGCTTGTTGGGAACACAAAGTTTCTCTTCAGTTGCAAACTCCACTCCATACATATATATGCGGAGGTACAAGCTCCAACTCGGTTTTATAGTGAAAACTACAGGAACTTCAAACCGGCACTAGGAAACAGTCTGAGAAACCAGAGTAAAAGTTTCTCCTGCAACCCGTTCCCTTTGTGCTAGATGAACGAACGTCTCTCCACATGCTCAGTTCTGAGAGATAAGTGTGAGTGAAAGCCGTCCTTCACCTAGCTTGTTGGGAACACAAAGTTTCTCTTCAGTTGCAAACTCCACTCCATACATATATATGGGGAGGGACTAGCTCCAACTCGGTTCTACAGTGAAAACTGCAGGAACTTCAAACCGGCACTAGGAAACAGACTGAGAAACCAGAGTAAAAGTTTCTCATGCAACCCGTTCCCTTTGTGCTAGATGAACGAACGTCTCTCCACATGCTCAGTTCTGAGAGATAAGTGTGTGTGAAAGCCGTCCTTCACCTAGCTTGTTGGGAACACAAAGTTTCTCTTCAGTTGCAAACTCCACTCCATACATATTTATGGGGAGTTACTAGCTCCAACTCGGTTTTACAGTGAAAACTGCAGGAACTTCAAACCGGCACTAGGAAACAGACTGAGAAACCAGAGTAAAAGTTTCTCCTGCAACCCGTTCCCTTTGTGCTAGATGAACGAACGTCTCTCCACATGCTCAGTTCTGAGAGATAAGTGTGTGTGAAAGCCGTCCTTCACCTAGCTTGTTAGGAATACAAAGTTTCTCTTCAGTTGCAAACACCAATCCATAAATATATATGCGGAGGTACTAGCTCCAACTCGGTTTTATAGTGAAAACTACAGGAACTTCAACAGGCACTAGGAAACAGACTGAGAAACCAGAGTAAAAGGTTCTCCTGCAACCCGTTCCCTTTGTGCTAGATGAACGAACGTCTCTCCACATGCTCAGTTCTGAGAGATAAGTGTGTGTGAAAGCCGTCCTTCACCTAGCTTGTTGGGAACACAAAGTTTCTCTTCAGGTGCAAACTCCACTCCATATATATATATGCGGAGGTACTAGCTCCAACTCGGTTTTATAGTGAAAATTACAGGAACTTCAAACCGGCACTAGGAAACAGACTGAGAAACCAGAGTAAAAGTTTCTCCTGCAACCCGTTCCCTTTGTGCTAGATGAACGAACGTCTCTCCACATGCTCAGTTCTGAGAGATAAGTGTGTGTGAAAGCCGTCCTTCACCTAGCTTGTTGGGAACACAAAGTTTCTCTTCAGTTGCAAACTCCACTCCATACATATATATGCGGAGGTACAAGCTCCAACTCGGTTTTATAGTGAAAACTACAGGAACTTCAAACCGGCACTAGGAAACAGTCTGAGAAACCAGAGTAAAAGTTTCTCCTGCAACCCGTTCCCTTTGTGCTAGATGAACGAACGTCTCTCCACATGCTCAGTTCTGAGAGATAAGTGTGAGTGAAAGCCGTCCTTCACCTAGCTTGTTGGGAACACAAAGTTTCTCTTCAGTTGCAAACTCCACTCCATACATATATATGGGGAGGGACTAGCTCCAACTCGGTTCTACAGTGAAAACTGCAGGAACTTCAAACCGGCACTAGGAAACAGACTGAGAAACCAGAGTAAAAGTTTCTCATGCAACCCGTTCCCTTTGTGCTAGATGAACGAACGTCTCTCCACATGCTCAGTTCTGAGAGATAAGTGTGTGTGAAAGCCGTCCTTCACCTAGCTTGTTGGGAACACAAAGTTTCTCTTCAGTTGCAAACTCCACTCCATACATATTTATGGGGAGTTACTAGCTCCAACTCGGTTTTACAGTGAAAACTGCAGGAACTTCAAACCGGCACTAGGAAACAGACTGAGAAACCAGAGTAAAAGTTTCTCCTGCAACCCGTTCCCTTTGTGCTAGATGAACGAACGTCTCTCCACATGCTCAGTTCTGAGAGATAAGTGTGTGTGAAAGCCGTCCTTCACCTAGCTTGTTAGGAATACAAAGTTTCTCTTCAGTTGCAAACACCAATCCATAAATATATATGCGGAGGTACTAGCTCCAACTCGGTTTTATAGTGAAAACTACAGGAACTTCAACAGGCACTAGGAAACAGACTGAGAAACCAGAGTAAAAGGTTCTCCTGCAACCCGTTCCCTTTGTGCTAGATGAACGAACGTCTCTCCACATGCTCAGTTCTGAGAGATAAGTGTGTGTGAAAGCCGTCCTTCACCTAGCTTGTTGGGAACACAAAGTTTCTCTTCAGGTGCAAACTCCACTCCATATATATATATGCGGAGGTACTAGCTCCAACTCGGTTTTATAGTGAAAATTACAGGAACTTCAAACCGGCACTAGGAAACAGACTGAGAAACCAGAGTAAAAGTTTCTCCTGCAACCCGTTCCCTTTGTGCTAGATGAACGAACGTCTCTCCACATGCTCAGTTCTGAGAGATAAGTGTGTGTGAAAGCCGTCCTTCACCTAGCTTGTTGGGAACACAAAGTTTCTCTTCAGTTGCAAACTCCACTCCATACATATATATGGGGAGGAACTAGCTCCAACTCGGTTTAACAGTGAAAACTGCAGGAACTTCAAACCGGCACTAGGAAACAGACTGAGAAACCAGAGTAAAAGTTTCTCCTGCAACCCGTTCCCTTTGTGCTAGATGAACGAACGTCTCTCCACATGCTCAGTTCTGAGAGATAAGTGTGTGTGAAAGCCGTCCTTCACCTAGCTTGTTGGGAACACAAAGTTTCTCTTCAGTTGCAAACTCCACTCCATACATATATATGGGGAGGAACTAGCTCCAACTCGGTTCTACAGTGAAAACTGCAGGAACTTCAAACCGGCACTAGGAAACAGACTGAGAAATCAGAGTAAAATTTCTCCTGCAACCCGTTCCCTTTGTGCTAGATGAACGAACGTCTCTCCACATGCTCAGTTCTGAGAGATAAGTGTGTGTGAAAGCCGTCCTTCACCTAGCTTGTTGGGAACACAAAGTTTCTCTTCAGTTGCAAACTCCACTCCATACATATATATGCGGAGGTACTAGTTCCAACTCGGTTTTATAGTGAAAACAAAGGAACTTCAAACCGGCACTAGGAAACAGACTGAGAAACCAGAGTAAAAGGTTCTCCTGCAAACCGTTCCCTTTGTGCTAGATGAACGAACGTCTCTCCACATGCTCAGTTCTGAGAGATAAGTGTGAGTGAAAGCCGTCCTTCACCTAGCTTGTTGGGAACACAAAGTTTCTCTTCAGTTGCAAACTCCACTCCATACATATATATGGGGAGGGACTAGCTCCAACTCGGTTCTACAGTGAAAACTGCAGGAACTTCAAACCGGCACTAGGAAACAGACTGAGAAACCAGAGTAAAAGTTTCTCATGCAAACCGTTCCCTTTGTGCTAGATGAACGAACGTCTCTCCAC
Source organism: Camelus bactrianus (assembly GCF_048773025.1). Classification (NCBI taxonomy): domain Eukaryota; kingdom Metazoa; phylum Chordata; class Mammalia; order Artiodactyla; family Camelidae; genus Camelus; species Camelus bactrianus. The sequence goes on from NC_133569.1 coordinate 6,284,399, forward strand.
ATGCTCAGTTCTGAGAGATAAGTGTGTGTGAAAGCCGTCCTTCACCTAGCTTGTTAGGAATACAAAGTTTCTCTTCAGTTGCAAACTCCACTCCATACATATATATGAGGAGGTACCACCTCCAACTCGGTTTTACAGTGAAAACTGCAGGAACTTCAAACCGGCACTAGGAAACAGACTGAGAAACCAGAGTAAAAGTTTCCCCTGCAACCGGTTCCCTTTGTGCTAGATGAACGAACGTCTCTCCACATGCTCAGTTCTGAGAGATAAGTGTGTGTGAAAGCCGTCCTTCACCTAGCTTGTTGGGAACACAAAGTTTCTCTTCAGTTGCAAACTCCACTCCATACATATTTATGGGGAGTTACTAGCTCCTACTCGGTTTTACAGTGAAAACTGCAGGAACTTCAAACCGGCACTAGGAAACAGACTGAGAAACCAGAGTAAAAGTTTCTCCTGCAACCCGTTCCCTTTGTGCTAGATGAACGAACGTCTCTCCACATGCTCAGTTCTGAGAGATAAGTGTGTGTGAAAGCCGTCCTTCACCTAGCTTGTTGGGAACACAAAGTTTCTCTTCAGTTGCAAACTCCACTCCATACATATTTATGGAGAGTTACTAGCTCCTACTCGGTTTTACAGTGAAAACTGCAGGAACTTCAAACCGGCACTAGGAAACAGACTGAGAAACCAGAGTAAAAGTTTCTCCTGCAACCCGTTCCCTTTGTGCTAGATGAACGAACGTCTCTCCACATGCTCAGTTCTGAGAGATAAGTGTGTGTGAAAGCCGTCCTTCACCTAGCTTGTTAGGAATACAAAGTTTCTCTTCATTTGCAAACACCACTCCATAAATATATATGCGGAGGTACTAGCTCCAACTCGGTTTTATAGAGAAAACTACAGGAACTTCAACAGGCACTAGGAAACAGACTGAGAAACCAGAGTAAAAGGTTCTCCTGCAACCCGTTCCCTTTGTGCTAGATGAACGAACGTCTCTCCACATGCTCAGTTCTGAGAGATAAGTGTGTGTGAAAGCCGTCCTTCACCTAGCTTGTTGGGAACACAAAGTTTCTCTTCAGTTGCAAACTCCACTCCATACATATATATGCGGAGGTACTAGCTCCAACTCGGTTTTATAGTGAAAACTACAGGAACTTCAAACCGGCACTAGGAAACAGACTGAGAAACCAGAGTAAAAGTTTCTCCTGCAACCCGTTCCCTTTGTGCTAGATGAACGAACGTCTCTCCACATGCTCAGTTCTGAGAGATAAGTGTGTGTGAAAGCCGTCCTTCACCTAGCTTGTTGGGAACACAAAGTTTCTCTTCAGTTGCAAACTCCACTCCATACATATATATGGGGAGGGACTAGCTCCAACTCGGTTTTACAGTGAAAACTGCAGGTACTTCAAACCGGCACTAGGAAACAGACTGAGAAACCAGAGTAAAAGTTTCCCCTGCAACCCGTTCCCTTTGTGCTAGATGAACGAACGTCTCTCCACATGCTCAGTTCTGAGAGATAAGTGTGTGTGAAAGCCGTCCTTCACCTAGCTTGTTGGGAACACAAAGTTTCTCTTCAGTTGCAAACTCCACTCCATACATATATATGGGGAGGAACTAGCTCCAACTCGGTTCTACAGTGAAAACTGCAGGAACTTCAAACCGGCACTAGGAAACAGACTGAGAAATCAGAGTAAAATTTCTCCTGCAACCCGTTCCCTTTGTGCTAGATGAACGAACGTCTCTCCACATGCTCAGTTCTGAGAGATAAGTGTGTGTGAAAGCCGTCCTTCACCTAGCTTGTTGGGAACACAAAGTTTCTCTTCAGTTGCAAACTCCACTCCATACATATATATGCGGAGGTACTAGCTCCAACTCGGTTTTATAGTGAAAACAAAGGAACTTCAAACCGGCACTAGGAAACAGACTGAGAAACCAGAGTAAAAGCTTCTCCTGCAACCCGTTCCCTTTGTGCTAGATGAACGAACGTCTCTCCACATGCTCAGTTCTGAGAGATAAGTGTGTGTGAAAGCCGTCCTTCACCTAGCTTGTTGGGAACACAAAGTTTCTCTTCAGTTGCAAACTCCACTCCATACATATATATGGGGAGGAACTAGCTCCAACTCGGTTCTACAGTGAAAACTGCAGGAACTTCAAACCGGCACTAGGAAACAGACTGAGAAACCAGAGTAAAAGTTTCTCCTGCAAACCGTTCCCTTTGTGCTAGATGAACGAACGTCTCTCCACATGCTCAGTTCTGAGAGATAAGTGTGTGTGAAAGCCGTACTTCACCTAGCTTGTTGGGAACACAAAGTTTCTCTTCAGTGGCAAACTCCACTCCATACATATATATGGGGAGGAACTAGCTCCAACACGGTTCTACAGTGAAAAATGCAGGAACTTCAAACCGGCACTAGGAAACAGACTGAGAAATCAGAGTAAAATTTCTCCTGCAACCCGTTCCCTTTGTGCTAGATGAACGAACGTCTCTCCACATGCTCAGTTCTGAGAGATAAGTGTGTGTGAAAGCCGTCCTTCACCTAGCTTGTTGGGAACACAAAGTTTCTCTTCAGTTGCAAACTCCACTCCATACATATATATGCGGAGGTACTAGTTCCAACTCGGTTTTATAGTGAAAACAAAGGAACTTCAAACCGGCACTAGGAAACAGACTGAGAAACCAGAGTAAAAGGTTCTCCTGCAAACCGTTCCCTTTGTGCTAGATGAACGAACGTCTCTCCACATGCTCAGTTCTGAGAGATAAGTGTGTGTGAATGCCGTCCTTCACCTAGCTTGTTGGGAACACAAAGTTTCTCTTCAGTTGCAAACTCCACTCCATACATATATATGGGGAGGAACAAGCTCCAACTCGGTTCTACAGTGAAAACTGCAGGAACTTCAAACCGGCACTAGGAAACAGACTGAGAAATCAGAGTAAATGTTTCTCCTGCAACCCGTTCACTTTTTGCTAGATGAACGAAAGTCTCACCACATGCTCAGTTCTGAGAGATAAGTGTGTGTGAAAGCCGACCTTCACCTAGCTTGTTAGGAATACAAAGTTTCTCTTCAGTTGCAAACTCCACTCCATACATATATATGCGGAGGTACAAGCTCCAACTCGGTTTTATAGTGAAAACTACAGGAACTTCAAACCGGCACTAGGAAACATTCTGAGAAACCAGAGTAAAAGTTTCTCCTGCAACCCGTTCCCTTTGTGCTAGATGAACGAACGTCTCTCCACATGCTCAGTTCTGAGAGATAATTGTGAGTGAAAGCCGTCCTTCACCTAGCTTGTTGGGAACACAAAGTTTCTCTTCAGTTGCAAACTCCACTCCATACATATATATGGGGAGGAACTAGCTCCAACTCGGTTCTACAGTGAAAACTGCAGGAACTTCAAACCGGCACTAGGAAACAGACTGAGAAACCAGAGTAAAAGTTTCTCCTGCAACCCGTTCCCTTTGTGCTAGATGAACGAACGTCTCTCCACATGCTCAGTTCTGAGAGATAAGTGTGTGTGAAAGCCGTCCTTCACCTAGCTTGTTAGGAATACAAAGTTTCTCTTCAGTTGCAAACACCACTCCATACATATATATGCGGAGGTACTAGCTCCAAATCGGTTTTATAGTGAAAACTACAGGAACTTCAACAGGCACTAGGAAACAGACTGAGAAACCAGAGTAAAAGGTTCTCCTGCAACCCGTTCCCTTTGTGCTAGATGAACGAACGTCTCTCCACATGCTCAGTTCTGAGAGATAAGTGTGTGTGAAAGCCGTCCTTCACCTAGCTTGTTGGGAACACAAAGTTTCTCTTCAGTTGCAAACTCCACTCCATACATATATATGGGGAGGAACTAGCTCCAACTCGGTTTTACAGTGAAAACTGCAGGAACTTCAAACCGGCACTAGGAAACACACTGAGAAACCAGAGTAAAAGTTTCTCCTGCAACCCGTTCCCTTTGTGCTAGATGAACGAACGTCTCTCCACATGCTCAGTTCTGAGAGATAAGTGTGTGTGAAAGCCGTCCTTCACCTAGCTTGTTGGGAACACAAAGTTTCTCTTCAGTTGCAAACTCCACTCCATACATATTTATGGGGAGTTACTAGCTCCAACTCGGTTTTACAGTGAAAACTGCAGGAACTTCAAACCGGCAATAGGAAACAGACTGAGAAACCAGAGTAAAAGTTTCTCCTGCAAACCGTTCCCTTTGTGCTAGATGAACGAACGTCTCTCCACATGCTCAGTTCTGAGAGATAAGTGTGTGTGAAAGCCGTCCTTCACCTAGCTTGTTAGGAATACAAAGTTTCTCTTCAGTTGCAAACACCGCTCCATAAATATATATGCGGAGGTACTAGCTCCAACTCGGTTTTATAGTGAAAACTACAGGAACTTCAACAGGCACTAGGAAACAGACTGAGAAACCAGAGTAAAAGGTTCTCCTGCAACCCGTTCCCTTTGTGCTAGATGAACGAACGTCTCTCCACATGCTCAGTTCTGAGAGATAAGTGTGTTTGAAAGCCGTCCTTCACCTAGCTTGTTGGGAACACAAAGTTTCTCTTCAGTTGCAAACTCCACTCCATATATATATATGGGGAGGAACAAGCTCCAACTCGGTTTTACAGTGAAAACTGCAGGAACTTCAAACCGGCACTAGGAAACAGACTGAGAAATCAGAGTAAAAGTTTCTCCTGCAACCCGTTCCCTTTGTGCTGGATGAACGAACGTCTCTCCACATGCTCAGTTCTGAGAGATAAGTGTGTTTGAAAGCCGTCCTTCACCTAGCTTTTTGGGAACACAAAGTTTCTCTTCAGTTGCAAACTCCACTCCATACATATATATGGGGAGGAACTAGCTCCAACTCGGTTCTACAGTGAAAACTGCAGGAACTTCAAACCGGCACTAGGAAACAGACTGAGAAATCAGAGTAAAATTTCTCCTGCAACCCGTTCCCTTTGTGCTAGATGAACGAACGTCTCTCCACATGCTCAGTTCTGAGAGATAAGTGTGTGTGAAAGCCGTCCTTCACCTAGCTTGTTGGGAACACAAAGTTTCTCTTCAGTTGCAATCTCCACTCCATACATATATATGCGGAGGTACTAGTTCCAACTCGGTTTTATAGTGAAAACAAAGGAACTTCAAACCGGCACTAGGAAACAGACTGAGAAACCAGAGTAAAAGGTTCTCCTGCAAACCGTACCCTTTGTGCTAGATGAACGAACGTCTCTCCACATGCTCAGTTCTGAGAGATAAGTGTGAGTGAAAGCCGTCCTTCACCTAGCTTGTTGGGAACACAAAGTTTCTCTTCAGTTGCAAACTCCACTCCATACATATATATGGGGAGGGACTAGCTCCAACTCGGTTCTACAGTGAAAACTGCAGGAACTTCAAACCGGCACTAGGAAACAGACTGAGAAACCAGAGTAAAAGTTTCAACTGCAACCCGTTCCCTTTGTGCTAGATGAACGAACGTCTCTCCACATGCTCAGTTCTGAGAGATAAGTGTGTGTGAAAGCCGTCCTTCACCTAGCTTGTTAGGAATACAAAGTTTCTCTTCAGTTGCAAACTCCACTCCATACATATATATGAGGAGGTACCACCTCCAACTCGGTTTTACAGTGAAAACTGCAGGAACTTCAAACCGGCACTAGGAAACAGACTGAGAAACCAGAGTAAAAGTTTCCCCAGCAACCGGTTCCCTTTGTGCTAGATGAACGAACGTCTCTCCACATGCTCAGTTCTGAGAGATAAGTGTGTGTGAAAGCCGTCCTTCACCTAGCTTGTTGGGAACACAAAGTTTCTCTTCAGTTGCAAACTCCACTCCATACATATTTATGGGGAGTTACTAGCTCCTACTCGGTTTTACAGTGAAAACTGCAGGAACTTCAAACCGGCACTAGGAAACAGACTGAGAAACCAGAGTAAAAGTTTCTCCTGCAACCCGTTCCCTTTGTGCTAGATGAACGAACGTCTCTCCACATGCTCAGTTCTGAGAGATAAGTGTGTGTGAAAGCCGTCCTTCACCTAGCTTGTTAGGAATACAAAGTTTCTCTTCAGTTGCAAACACCACTCCATAAATATATATGCGGAGGTACTAGCTCCAACTCGGTTTTATAGTGAAAACTACAGGAACTTCAACAGGCACTAGGAAACAGACTGAGAAACCAGAGTAAAAGGTTCTCCTGCAACCCGTTCCCTTTGTGCTAGATGAACGAACGTCTCTCCACATGCTCAGTTCTGAGAGATAAGTGTGTGTGAAAGCCGTCCTTCACCTAGCTTGTTGGGAACACAAAGTTTCTCTTCAGTTGCAAACTCCACTCCATACATATATATGCGGAGGTACTAGCTCCAACTCGGTTTTATAGTGAAAACTACAGGAACTTCAAACCGGCACTAGGAAACAGACTGAGAAACCAGAGTAAGAGTTTCTCCTGCAACCCGTTCCCTTTGTGCTAGATGAACGAACGTCTCTCCACATGCTCAGTTCTGAGAGATAAGTGTGTGTGAAAGCCGTCCTTCACCTAGCTTGTTGGGAACACAAAGTTTCTCTTCAGTTGCAAACTCCACTCCATACATATATATGGGGAGGAACTAGCTCCAACTCGGTTTTACAGTGAAAACTGCAGGTACTTAAAACCGGCACTAGGAAACAGACTGAGAAACCAGAGTAAAAGTCTCTCCTGCAACCCGTTCCCTTTGTGCTAGATGAACGAACGTCTCTCCACATGCTCAGTTCTGAGAGATAAGTGTGTGTGAAAGCCGTCCTTCACCTAGCTTGTTGGGAACACAAAGTTTGTCTTCAGTTGCAAACACCACTCCATACATATATATGGGGAGGAACTAGCTCCAACTCGGTTCTACAGTGAAAACTGCAGGAACTTCAAACCGGCACTAGGAAACAGACTGAGAAATCAGAGTAAAATTTCTCCTGCAACCCGTTCCCTTTGTGCTAGATGAACGAACGTCTCTCCACATGCTCAGTTCTGAGAGATAAGTGTGTGTGAAAGCCGTCCTTCACCTAGCTTGTTGGGAACACAAAGTTTCTCTTCAGTTGCAAACTCCACTCCATACATATATATGGGGAGGAACTAGCTCCAACTCGGTTCTACAGTGAAAACTGCAGGAACTTCAAACCGGCACTAGGAAACAGACTGAGAAACCAGAGTAAAAGTTTCTCCTGCAACCCGTTCCCTTTGTGCTAGATGAACGAACGTCTCTCCACATGCTCAGTTCTGAGAGATAAGTGTGTGTGAAAGCCGTCCTTCACCTAGCTTGTTGGGAACACAAAGTTTCTCTTCAGTTGCAAACTCCACTCCATACATATATATGGGGAGGAACTAGCTCCAACTCGGTTCTACAGTGAAAACTGCAGGAACTTCAAACCGGCACTAGGAAACAGACTGAGAAACCAGAGTAAAAGTTTCTCCTGCAACCCGTTCCCTTTGTGCTAGATGAACGAACGTCTCTCCACATGCTCAGTTCTGAGAGATAAGTGTGTGTGAAAGCCGTCCTTCACCTAGCTTGTTGGGAACACAAAGTTTCTCTTCAGTTGCAAACTCCACTCCATACATATATATGGGGAGGAACTAGCTCCAACTCGGTTCTACAGTGAAAACTGCAGGAACTTCAAACCGGCACTAGGAAACAGACTGAGAAATCAGAGTAAAATTTCCCCTGCAACCCGTTCCCTTTGTGCTAGATGAACGAACGTCTCTCCACATGCTCAGTTCTGAGAGATAAGTGTGTGTGAAAGCCGTCTTTCACCTAGCTTGTTGGGAACACAAAGTTTCTCTTCAGTTGCAAACTCCACTCCATACATATATATGCGGAGGTACTAGTTCCAACTCGGTTTTATAGTGAAAACAAAGGAACTTCAAACCGGCACTAGGAAACAGACTGAGAAACCAGAGTAAAAGGTTCTCCTGCAAACCGTTCCCTTTGTGCTAGATGAACGAACGTCTCTCCACATGCTCAGTTCTGAGAGATAAGTGTGTGTGAAAGCCGTCCTTCACCTAGCTTGTTGGGAACACAAAGTTTCTCTTCAGTTGCAAACTCCACTCCATACATATATATGGGGAGGAACTAGCTCCAACTCGGTTCTACAGTGAAAACTGCAGGAACTTCAAACCGGCACTAGGAAACAGACTGAAAAATCAGAGTAAATGTTTCTCCTGCAACCCGTTCACTTTTTGCTAGATGAACGAAAGTCTCACCACATGCTCAGTTCTGAGAGATAAGTGTGTGTGAAAGCCGACCTTCACCTAGCTTGTTAGGAATACAAAGTTTCTCTTCAGTTGCAAACTCCACTCCATACATATATATGCGGAGGTACTAGCTCCAACTCGGTTTTATAGTGAAAACTACAGGAACTTCAACAGGCACTAGGAAACAGACTGAGAAACCAGAGTAAAAGGTTCTCCTGCAACCCGTTCCCTTTGTGCTAGATGAACGAACGTCTCTCCACATGCTCAGTTCTGAGAGATAAGTGTGTGTGAAAGCCGTCCTTCACCTAGCTTGTTGGGAACACAAAGTTTCTCTTCAGTTGCAAACTCCACTCCATACATATATATGCGGAGGTACTAGCTCCAACTCGGTTTTATAGTGAAAACTACAGGAACTTCAAACCGGCACTAGGAAACAGACTGAGAAACCAGAGTAAGAGTTTCTCCTGCAACCCGTTCCCTTTGTGCTAGATGAACGAACGTCTCTCCACATGCTCAGTTCTGAGAGATAAGTGTGTGTGAAAGCCGTCCTTCACCTAGCTTGTTGGGAACACAAAGTTTCTCTTCAGTTGCAAACTCCACTCCATACATATATATGGGGAGGAACTAGCTCCAACTCGGTTTTACAGTGAAAACTGCAGGTACTTAAAACCGGCACTAGGAAACAGACTGAGAAACCAGAGTAAGAGTTTCTCCTGCAACCCGTTCCCTTTGTGCTAGATGAACGAACGTCTCTCCACATGCTCAGTTCTGAGAGATAAGTGTGTGTGAAAGCCGTCCTTCACCTAGCTTGTTGGGAACACAAAGTTTGTCTTCAGTTGCAAACACCACTCCATACATATATATGGGGAGGAACTAGCTCCAACTCGGTTCTACAGTGAAAACTGCAGGAACTTCAAACCGGCACTAGGAAACAGACTGAGAAATCAGAGTAAAATTTCTCCTGCAACCCGTTCCCTTTGTGCTAGATGAACGAACGTCTCTCCACATGCTCAGTTCTGAGAGATAAGTGTGTGTGAAAGCCGTCCTTCACCTAGCTTGTTGGGAACACAAAGTTTCTCTTCAGTTGCAAACTCCACTCCATACATATATATGCGGAGGTACTAGCTCCAACTCGGTTTTATAGTGAAAACTACAGGAACTTCAAACCGGCACTAGGAAACAGACTGAGAAACCAGAGTAAAAGTTTCTCCTGCAACCCGTTCCCTTTGTGCTAGATGAACGAACGTCTCTCCACATGCTCAGTTCTGAGAGATAAGTGTGTGTGAAAGCCGTCCTTCACCTAGCTTGTTGGGAACACAAAGTTTCTCTTCAGTTGCAAACTCCACTCCATACATATATATGGGGAGGAACTAGCTCCAACTCGGTTCTACAGTGAAAACTGCAGGAACTTCAAACCGGCACTAGGAAACAGACTGAGAAACCAGAGTAAAAGTTTCTCCTGCAACCCGTTCCCTTTGTGCTAGATGAACGAACGTCTCTCCACATGCTCAGTTCTGAGAGATAAGTGTGTGTGAAAGCCGTCCTTCACCTAGCTTGTTGGGAACACAAAGTTTCTCTTCAGTTGCAAACTCCACTCCATACATATATATGGGGAGGAACTAGCTCCAACTCGGTTCTACAGTGAAAACTGCAGGAACTTCAAACCGGCACTAGGAAACAGACTGAGAAATCAGAGTAAAATTTCCCCTGCAACCCGTTCCCTTTGTGCTAGATGAACGAACGTCTCTCCACATGCTCAGTTCTGAGAGATAAGTGTGTGTGAAAGCCGTCTTTCACCTAGCTTGTTGGGAACACAAAGTTTCTCTTCAGTTGCAAACTCCACTCCATACATATATATGCGGAGGTACTAGTTCCAACTCGGTTTTATAGTGAAAACAAAGGAACTTCAAACCGGCACTAGGAAACAGACTGAGAAACCAGAGTAAAAGGTTCTCCTGCAAACCGTTCCCTTTGTGCTAGATGAACGAACGTCTCTCCACATGCTCAGTTCTGAGAGATAAGTGTGTGTGAAAGCCGTCCTTCACCTAGCTTGTTGGGAACACAAAGTTTCTCTTCAGTTGCAAACTCCACTCCATACATATATATGGGGAGGAACTAGCTCCAACTCGGTTCTACAGTGAAAACTGCAGGAACTTCAAACCGGCACTAGGAAACAGACTGAAAAATCAGAGTAAATGTTTCTCCTGCAACCCGTTCACTTTTTGCTAGATGAACGAAAGTCTCACCACATGCTCAGTTCTGAGAGATAAGTGTGTGTGAAAGCCGACCTTCACCTAGCTTGTTAGGAATACAAAGTTTCTCTTCAGTTGCAAACTCCACTCCATACATATATATGCGGAGGTACAAGCTCCAACTCGGTTTTATAGTGAAAACTACAGGAACTTCAAACCGGCACTAGGAAACATTCTGAGAAACCAGAGTAAAAGTTTCTCCTGCAACCCGTTCCCTTTGTGCTAGATGAACGAACGTCTCTCCACATGCTCAGTTCTGAGAGATAAGTGTGAGTGAAAGCCGTCCTTCACCTAGCTTGTTGGGAACACAAAGTTTCTCTTCAGTTGCAAACTCCACTCCATACATATATATGGGGAGGAACTAGCTCCAACTCGGTTTTACAGTGAAAACTGCAGGAACATCAAACCGGCACTAGGAAACAGACTGAGAAACCAGAGTAAAAGTTTCTCCTGCAACCCGTTCCCTTTGTGCTAGATGAACGAACGTCTCTCCACATGCTCAGTTCTGAGAGATAAGTGTGTGTGAAAGCCGTCCTTCACCTAGCTTGTTGGGAACACAAAGTTTCTCTTCAGTTGCAAACTCCACTCCATACATATATATGGGGAGGAACTAGCTCCAACTCGGTTCTACAGTGAAAACTGCAGGAACTTCAAACCGGCACTAGGAAACAGACTGAGAAATCAGAGTAAAATTTCTCCTGCAACCCGTTCCCTTTGTGCTAGATGAACGAACGTCTCTCCACATGCTCAGTTCTGAGAGATAAGTGTGTGTGAAAGCCGTCCTTCACCTAGCTTGTTGGGAACACAAAGTTTCTCTTCAGTTGCAAACTCCACTCCATACATATATATGCGGAGGTACTAGTTCCAACTCGGTTTTATAGTGAAAACAAAGGAACTTCAAACCGGCACTAGGAAACAGACTGAGAAACCAGAGTAAAAGGTTCTCCTGCAAACCGTTCCCTTTTTGCTAGATGAACGAACGTCTCTCCACATGCTCAGTTCTGAGAGATAAGTGTGTGTGAAAGCCGTCCTTCACCTAGCTTGTTGGGAACACAAAGTTTCTCTTCAGTTGCAAACTCCACTCCATACATATATATGGGGAGGAACTAGCTCCAACTCGGTTCTACAGTGAAAACTGCAGGAACTTCAAACCGGCACTAGGAAACAGACTGAGAAATCAGAGTAAATGTTTCTCCTGCAACCCGTTCACTTTTTGCTAGATGAACGAAAGTCTCACCACATGCTCAGTTCTGAGAGATAAGTGTGTGTGAAAGCCGAACTTCACCTAGCTTGTTAGGAATACAAAGTTTCTCTTCAGTTGCAAACTCCACTCCATACATATATATGCGGAGGTACAAGGTCCAACTCGGTTTTATAGTGAAAACTACAGGAACTTCAAACCGGCACTAGGAAACATTCTGAGAAACCAGAGTAAAAGTTTCTCCTGCAACCCGTTCCCTTTGTGCTAGATGAACGAACGTCTCTCCACATGCTCAGTTCTGAGAGATAAGTGTGAGTGAAAGCCGTCCTTCACCTAGCTTGTTGGGAACACAAAGTTTCTCTTCAGTTGCAAACTCCACTCCATACATATATATGGGGAGGGACTAGCTCCAACTCGGTTCTACAGTGAAAACTGCAGGAACTTCAAACCGGCACTAGGAAACAGACTGAGAAACCAGAGTAAAAGTTTCTCATGCAAACCGTTCCCTTTGTGCTAGATGAACGAACGTCTCTCCACATGCTCAGTTCTGAGAGATAAGTGTGTGTGAAAGCCGTCCTTCACCTAGCTTGTTAGGAATACAAAGTTTCTCTTCAGTTGCAAACTCCACTCCATACATATATATGAGGAGGTACCACCTCCAACTCGGTTTTACAGTGAAAACTGCAGGAACTTCAAACCGGCACTAGGAAACAGACTGAGAAACCAGAGTAAAAGTTTCTCCTGCAACCCGTTCCCTTTGTGCTAGATGAACGAACGTCTCTCCACATGCTCAGTTCTGAGAGATAAGTGTGTGTGAAAGCCGTCCTTCACCTAGCTTGTTGGGAACACAAAGTTTCTCTTCAGTTGCAAACTCCACTCCATACATATTTATGGGGAGTTAGTAGCTCCTACTCGGTTTTACAGTGAAAACTGCAGGAACTTCAAACCGGCACTAGGAAACAGACTGAGAAACCAGAGTAAAAGTTTCTCCTGCAACCCGTTCCCTTTGTGCTAGATGAACGAACGTCTCTCCACATGCTCAGTTCTGAGAGATAAGTGTGTGTGAAAGCCGTCCTTCACCTAGCTTGTTAGGAATACAAAGTTTCTCTTCAGTTGCAAACACCACTCCATAAATATATATGCGGAGGTACTAGCTCCAACTCGGTTTTATAGTGAAAACTACAGGAACTTCAACAGGCACTAGGAAACAGACTGAGAAACCAGAGTGGAAGGTTCTCCTGCAACCCGTTCCCTTTGTGCTAGATGAACGAACGTCTCTCCACATGCTCAGTTCTGAGAGATAAGTGTGTGTGAAAGCCGTCCTTCAACTAGCTTGTTGGGAACACAAAGTTTCTCTTCAGTTGCAAACTCCACTCCATACATATATATGGGGAGGAACTAGCTCCAACTCGGTTTTACTGTGAAAACTGCAGGAACTTCAAACCGGCACTAGGAAACAGACTGAGAAACCAGAGTAAAAGTTTCTCCTGCAACCCGTTCCCTTTGTGCTAGATGAACGAACGTCTCTCCACATGCTCAGTTCTGAGAGATAAGTGTGTGTGAAAGCCGTCCTTCACCTAGCTTGTTGGGAACACAAAGTTTCTCTTCAGTTGCAAACTCCACTCCATACATATTTATGGGGAGTTACTAGCTCCAACTCGGTTTTACAGTGAAAACTGCAGGAACTTCAAACCGGCACTAGGAAACAGACTGAGAAACCAGAGTAAAAGTTTCTCCTGCAACCCGTTCCCTTTGTGCTAGATGAACGAACGTCTCTCCACATGCTCAGTTCTGAGAGATAAGTGTGTGTGAAAGCCGTCCTTCACCTAGCTTGTTAGGAATACAAAGTTTCTCTTCAGTTGCAAACACCACTCCATACATATATATGCGGAGGTACTAGCTCCAACTCGGTTTTATAGTGAAAACTACAGGAACTTCAACAGGCACTAGGAAACAGACTGAGAAACCAGAGTAAAAGGTTCTCCTGCAACCCGTTCCCTTTGTGCTAGATGAACGAACGTCTCTCCACATGCTCAGTTCTGAGAGATAAGTGTGTGTGAAAGCCGTCCTTCACCTAGCTTGTTGGGAACACAAAGTTTCTCTTCAGTTGCAAACTCCAATCCATACATATATATGGGGAGGAACTAGCTCCAACTCGGTTTTACAGTGAAAACTGTAGGAACTTCAAACCGGCACTAGGAAACAGACTGAGAAACCAGAGTAAAAGTTTCTCCTGCAACCCGTTCCCTTTGTGCTAGATGAACGAACGTCTCTCCACATGCTCAGTTCTGAGAGATAAGTGTGTGTGAAAGCCGTCCTTCACCTAGCTTGTTGGGAACACAAAGTTTCTCTTCAGTTGCAAACTCCACTCCATACATATTTATGGGGAGTTACTAGCTCCAACTCGGTTTTACAGTGAAAACTGCAGGAACTTCAAACCGGCAATAGGAAACAGACTGAGAAACCAGAGTAAAAGTTTCTCCTGCAAACCTTTCCCTTTGTGCTAGATGAACGAACGTCTCTCCACATGCTCAGTTCTGAGAGATAAGTGTGTGTGAAAGCCGTCCTTCACCTAGCTTGTTAGGAATACAAAGTTTCTCTTCAGTTGCAAACACCGCTCCATAAATATATATGCGGAGGTACTAGCTCCAACTCGGTTTTATAGTGAAAACTACAGTAACTTCAACAGGCACTAGGAAACAGACTGAGAAACCAGAGTAAAAGGTTCTCCTGCAACCCGTTCCCTTTGTGCTAGATGAACGAACGTCTCTCCACATGCTCAGTTCTGAGAGATAAGTGTGTGTGAAAGCCGTCCTTCACCTAGCTTGTTGGGAACACAAAGTTTCTCTTCAGTTGCAAACTCCACTCCATATATATATATGGGGAGGAACAAGCTCCAACTCGGTTTTACAGTGAAAACTGCAGGAACTTCAAACCGGCACTAGGAAACAGACTGAGAAATCAGAGTAAAAGTTTCTCCTGCAACCCGTTCCCTTTGTGCTAGATGAACGAACGTCTCTCAACATGCTCAGTTCTGAGAGATAAGTGTGTGTGAAAGCCGTCCTTCAACTAGCATGTTAGGAATACAAAGTTTCTCTTCAGTTGCAAACTCCACTCCATACATATATATGCGGAGGTACTAGCTCCAACTCGGTTTTATAGTGAAAACTACAGGAACTTCAAACCGGCACTAGGAAACAGACTGAGAAACCAGAGTAAAAGGTTCTCCTGCAACCCGTTCCCTTTGTGCTAGATGAACGAACGTCTCTCCACATGCTCATTTCTGAGAGATAAGTGTGTGTGAAAGCCGTCCTTCAACTAGCTTGTTGGGAACACAAAGTTTCTCTTCAGTTGCAAACTCCACTCCATACATATATATGGGGAGGAACTAGCTCCAACTCGGTTCTACAGTGAAAACTGCAGGAACTTCAAACCGGCACTAGGAAACAGACTGAGAAATCAGAGTAAATGTTTCTCCTGCAACCCGTTCACTTTTTGCTAGATGAACGAAAGTCTCTCCACATGCTCAGTTCTGAGAGATAAGTGTGTGTTAAAGCCGACCTTCACCTAGCTTGTTAGGAATACAAAGTTTCTCTTCAGTTGCTAACTCCACTCCATACCTATATATGCGGAGGTACAAGCTCCAACTCGGTTTTATAGTGAAAACTACAGGAACTTCAAACCGGCACTAGGAAACAGTCTGAGAAACCAGAGTAAAAGTTTCTCCTGCAACCCGTTCCCTTTGTGCTAGATGAACGAACGTCTCTCCACATGCTCAGTTCTGAGAGATAAGTGTGAGTGAAAGCCGTCCTTCACCTAGCTTGTTGGGAACACAAAGTTTCTCTTCACTTGCAAACTCCACTCCATACATATATATGGGGAGGGACTAGCTCCAACTCGGTTCTACCGTGAAAACTGCAGGAACTTCAAACCGGCACTAGGAAACAGACTGAGAAACCAGAGTAAAAGTTTCTCCTGAAACCCGTTCCCTTTGTGCTAGATGAACGAACGTCTCTCCACATGCTCAGTTCTGAGAGATAAGTGTGTGTGAAAGCCGTCCTTCACCTAGCTTGTTAGGAATACAAAGTTTCTCTTCAGTTGCAAACTCCACTCCATACATATATATGAGGAGGTACCACCTCCAACTCGGTTTTACAGTGAAAACTGCAGGAACTTCAAACCGGCACTAGGAAACAGACTGAGAAACCAGAGTAAAAGTTTCTCCTGCAACCCGTTCCCTTTGTGCTAGATGAACGAACGTCTCTCCACATGCTCAGTTCTGAGAGATAAGTGTGTGTGAAAGCCGTCCTTCACCTATCTTGTTGGGAACACAAAGTTTCTCTTCAGTTGCAAACTCCACTCCATACATATTTATGGGGAGTTACTAGCTCCAACTCGGTTTTACAGTGAAAACTGCAGGAACTTCAAACCGGCACTAGGAAACAGACTGAGAAACCAGAGTAAAAGTTTCTCCTGCAACCCGTTCCCTTTGTGCTAGATGAACGAACTTCTCTCCACATGCTCAGTTCTGAGAGATAAGTGTGTGTGAAAGCCGTCTTTCACCTAGCTTGTTAGGAATACAAAGTTTCTCTTCAGTTGCAAACACCACTCCATAAATATATATGCGGAGGTACTAGCTCCAACTCGGTTTTATAGTGAAAACTACAGGAACTTCAACAGGCACTAGGAAACAGACTGAGAAACCAGAGTAAAAGGATCTCCTGCAACCCGTTCCCTTTGTGCTAGATGAACGAACGTCTCTCCACATGCTCAGTTCTGAGAGATAAGTGTGTGTGAAGCCGTCCTTCACCTAGCTTGTTGGGAACACAAAGTTTCTCTTCAGTTGCAAACTCCACTCCATACATATATATGCGGAGGTACTAGCTCCAACTCGGTTTTATAGTGAAAACTACAGGAACTTCAAACCGGCACTAGGAAACAGACTGAGAAACCAGAGTAAAAGTTTCTCCTGCAACCCGTTCCCTTTGTGCTAGATGAACGAACGTCTCTCCACATGCTCAGTTCTGAGAGATAAGTGTGTGTGAAAGCCGTCCTTCAACTAGCTTGTTTGGAACACAAAGTTTCTCTTCAGTTGCAAACTCCACTCCATACATATATATGCGGAGGTACTAGCTCCAACTCGGTTTTATAGTGAAAACTACAGGAACTTCAAACCGGCACTAGGAAACAGACTGAGAAACCAGAGTAAAAGGTTCTCCTGCAACCCGTTCCCTTTGTGCTAGATGAACGAACGTCTCTCCACATGCTCAGTTCTGAGAGATAAGTGTGTGTGAAAGCCGTCCTTCAACTAGCTTGTTTGGAACACAAAGTTTCTCTTCAGTTGCAAACTCCACTCCATACATATATATGCGGAGGTACTAGCTCCAACTCGGTTTTATAGTGAAAACTACAGGAACTTCAAACCGGCACTAGGAAACAGACTGAGAAACCAGAGTAAAAGGTTCTCCTGCAACCCGTTCCCTTTGTGCTAGATGAACGAACGTCTCTCCACATGCTCAGTTCTGAGAGATAAGTGTGTGTGAAAGCCGTCCTTCAACTAGCTTGTTTGGAACACAAAGTTTCTCTTCAGTTGCAAACTCCACTCCATACATATATATGGGGAGGAACTAACTCCAACTCGGTTCTACAGTGAAAATTGCAGGAACTTCAAACCGGCACTAGGAAACAGACTGAGAAATCAGAGTAAAAGTTTCTCCTGCAACCCGTTCCCTTTGTGCTAGATGAACGAACGTCTCTCCACATGCTCAGTTCTGAGAGATAAGTGTGTGTGAAAGCCGTCCTTCACCTAGCTTGTTGGGAACACAAAGTTTCTCTTCAGTTGCAAACTCCACTCCATACATATATATGCGGAGGTACTAGTTCCAACTCGGTTTTATAGTGAAAACAAAGGAACTTCAAACCGGCACTAGGAAACAGACTGAGAAACCAGAGTAAAAGGTTCTCCTGCAAACCGTTCCCTTTGTGCTAGATGAACGAACGTCTCTCCACATGCTCAGTTCTGAGAGATAAGTGTGTGTGAAAGCCGTCCTTCACCTAGCTTGTTGGGAACACAAAGTTTCTCTTCAGTTGAAAACTCCACTCCATACATATATATGGGGAGGAACTAGCTCCAACTCGGTTCTACAGTGAAAACTGCAGGAACTTCAAACCGGCACTAGGAAACAGACTGAGAAATCAGAGTAAATGTTTCTCCTGCAACCCGTTCACTTTTTGCTAGATGAACGAAAGTCTCTCCACATGCTCAGTTCTGAGAGATAAGTGTGTGTGAAAGCCGACCTTCACCTAGCTTGTTAGGAATACAAAGTTTCTCTTCAGTTGCAAACTCCACTCCATACCTATATATGCGGAGGTACAAGCTCCAACTCGGTTTTATAGTGAAAACTACAGGAACTTCAAACCGGCACTAGGAAACAGTCTGAGAAACCAGAGTAAAAGTTTCTCCTGCAACCCGTTCCCTTTGTGCTAGATGAACGAACGTCTCTCCACATGCTCAGTTCTGAGAGATAAGTGTGTGTGAAAGCCGTCCTTCACCTAGCTTGTTGGGAACACAAAGTTTCTCTTCAGTTGCAAACTCCACTCCATACATATATATGGGGAGGGACTAGCTCCAACTCGGTTCTACAGTGAAAACTGCAGGAACTTCAAACCGGCACTAGGAAACAGACTGAGAAACCAGAGTAAAAGTTTCTCATGCAAACCGTTCCCTTTGTGCTAGATGAACGAACGTCTCTCCACATGCTCAGTTCTGAGAGATAAGTGTGTGTGAAAGCCGTCCTTCACCTAGCTTGTTAGGAATACAAAGTTTCTCTTCAGTTGCAAACTCCACTCCATACATATATATGAGGAGGTACCACCTGCAACTCGGTTTTACAGTGAAAACTGCAGGAACTTCAAACCGGCACTAGGAAACAGACTGAGAAACCAGAGTAAAAGTTTCTCCTGCAACCCGTTCCCTTTGTGCTAGATGAACGAACGTCTCTCCACATGCTCAGTTCTGAGAGATAAGTGTGTGTGAAAGCCGTCCTTCACCTAGCTTGTTGGGAACACAAAGTTTCTCTTCAGTTGCAAACTCCACTCCATACATATTTATGGGGAGTTACTAGCTCCAACTCGGTTTTACAGTGAAAAATGCAGGAACATCAAACCGGCACTAGGAAACAGACTGAGAAACCAGAGTAAAAGTTTCTCCTGCAACCCGTTCCCTTTGTGCTAGATGAACGAACGTCTCTCCACATGCTCAGTTCTGAGAGATAAGTGTGTGTGAAAGCCGTCCTTCACCTAGCTTGTTGGGAACACAAAGTTTCTCTTCAGTTACAAACTCCACTCCATACATATATATGGGGAGTAACTAGTTCCAACTCGGTTTTACAGTGAAAACTGCAGGAACTTCAAACCGGCACTAGGAAACAGACTGAGAAATCAGAGTAAAAGTTTCTCCTGCAACCCGTTCCCTTTGTGCTAGATGAACGAACGTCTCTCCACATGCTCAGTTCTGAGAGATAAGTGTGTGTGAAAGCCGTCCTTCACCTAGCATGTTAGGAATACAAAGTTTCTCTTCAGTTGCAAACTCCACTCCATACATATATATGCGGAGGTACTAGCTCCAACTCGGTTTTATAGTGAAAACTACAGGAACTTCAACCCGGCACTAGGAAACAGACTGAGAAACCAGAGTAAAAGGTTCTCCTGCAACCCGTTCCCTTTGTGCTAGATGAACGAACGTCTCTCCACATGCTCAGTTCTGAGAGATAAGTGTGTGTGAAAGCCGTCCTTCAACTAGCTTGTTGGGAACACAAAGTATCTCTTCAGTTGCAAACTCCACTCCATACATATATATGGGGAGGAACTAGCTCCAACTCGGTTCTACAGTGAAAACTGCAGGAACTTCAAACCGGCACTAGGAAACAGACTGAGAAATCAGAGTAAAAGTTTCTCCTGCAACCCGTTCCCTTTGTGCTAGATGAACGAACGTCTCTCCACATGCTCAGTTCTGAGAGATAAGTGTGTATGAAAGCCGTACTTCACCTAGCTTGTTGGGAACACAAAGTTTCTCTTCAGTTGCAAACTCCACTCCATACATATATATGCGGAGGTACTAGTTCCAACTCGGTTTTATAGTGAAAACAAAGGAACTTAAAACCGGCACTAGGAAACAGACTGAGAAACCAGAGTAAAAGGTTCTCCTGCAAACCGTTCCCTTTGTGCTAGATGAACGAACGTCTCTCCACATGCTCAGTTCTGAGAGATAAGTGTGTGTGAAAGCCGTCCTTCACCTAGCTTGTTGGGAACACAAAGTTTCTCTTCAGTTGCAAACTCCACTCCATACATATATATGGGGAGGAACTAGCTCCAACTCGGTTCTACAGTGAAAACTGCAGGAACTTCAAACCGGCACTAGGAAACAGACTGAGAAATCAGAGTAAATGTTTCTCCTGCAACCCGTTCACTTTTTGCTAGATGAACGAAAGTCTCTCCACATGCTCAGTTCTGAGAGATAAGTGTGTGTGAAAGCCGACCTTCACCTAGCTTGTTAGGAATACAAAGTTTCTCTTCAGTTGCAAACTCCACTCCATACCTATATATGCGGAGGTACAAGCTCCAACTCGGTTTTATAGTGAAAACTACAGGAACTTCAAACCGGCACTAGGAAACAGTCTGAGAAACCAGAGTAAAAGTTTCTCCTGCAACCCGTTCCCTTTGTGCTAGATGAACGAACGTCTCTCCACATGCTCAGTTCTGAGAGATAAGTGTGAGTGAAAGCCGTCCTTCACCTAGCTTGTTGGGAACACAAAGTTTCTCTTCAGTTGCAAACTCCACTCCATACATATATATGGGGAGGGACTAGCTCCAACTCGGTTCTACAGTGAAAACTGCAGGAACTTCAAACCGGCACTAGGAAACAGACTGAGAAACCAGAGTAAAAGTTTCTCATGCAAACCGTTCCCTTTGTGCTAGATGAACGAACGTCTCTCCACATGCTCAGTTCTGAGAGATAAGTGTGTGTGAAAGCCGTCCTTCACCTAGCTTGTTAGGAATACAAAGTTTCTCTTCAGTTGCAAACTCCACTCCATACATATATATGAGGAGGTACCACCTCCAACTCGGTTTTACAGTGAAAACTGCAGGAACTTCAAACCGGCACTAGGAAACAGACTGAGAAACCAGAGTAAAAGTTTCTCCTGCAACCCGTTCCCTTTGTGCTAGATGAACGAACGTCTCTCCACATGCTCAGTTCTGAGAGATAAGTGTGTGTGAAAGCCGACCTTCACCTAGCTTGTTAGGAATACAAAGTTTCTCTTCAGATGCAAACTCCACTCCATACATATATATGCGGAGGTACTAGCTCCAACTCGGTATTTTAGTGAAAAATACAGGAACTTCAAACCGGCACTAGGAAACAGACTGAGAAACCAGAGTAAAAGTTTCTCCTGCAACCCGTTCCCTTTGTGCTAGATGAACGAACGTCTCTCCACATGCTCAGTTCTGAGAGATAATTGTGTGTGAAAGACGTCCTTCACCTAGCTTGTTGGGAACACAAAGTTTCTCTTCAGTTGCAAACTCCACTCCATACATATATATGGGGAGGAACAAGCTCCAACTCGGTTTTACAGTGAAAACTGCAGGAACTTCAAACCGGCACTAGGAAACAGACTGAGAAACCAGAGTAAAAGTTTCTCCTGCAACCCGTTCCCTTTGTGCTAGTTGAACGAACGTCTCTCCACATGCTCAGTTCTGAGAGATAAGTGTGTGTGAAAGCCGTCCTTCACCTAGCTTGTTGGGAACACAAAGTTTCTCTTCAGTTGCAAACTACACTCCATACATATATAAGGGGAGTTGTTAGCTCCAACTCTGTATTACACTGAAAATAGCAGGAACTTCATACCGGCACTAGGAAACAGACTGAGAAACCAGAGTAAAAGATTCTCCTGCAACCCGTTCCATTTGTGCTAGATGAACGAACGTCTCTCCACATGCTCAGTTCTGAGAGATAAGTGTGTGTGAAAGCCGTCCTTCACCTAGCTTGTTGGGAACACAAAGTTTCTCTTCAGTTGCAAACTCCACTCCAGACATATATATCGGGAGGAACTAGCTCAAACTCGGTTCTACAGTGAAAACTGCAGGAACTTCAAACCGGCACTAGGAAACAGACTGAGAAATCAGAGTAAAAGTTTCTCCTGCAACCCGTTCACTTTGTGCTAGATGAACGAACGTCTCTCCACATGCTCAGTTCTGAGAGATAAGTGTGTGTGAAAGCCGTCCTTCACCTAGCTTGTTGGGAACACAAAGTTTCTCTTCAGTTGCAAACCCCACTCCATACATATATATGGGGAGGTACAACCTCCAACTCGGTTTTACAGTGAAAACTGCAGGAACTTCAAACCGGCACTAGGAAACAGACTGAGAATCCAGAGTAAAAGTTTCCCCTGCAACCCTTTCCCTTTGTGCTAGATGAACGAACGTCTCTCCACATGCTCAGTTCTGAGAGATAAGTGTGTGTGAAAGCCGTCCTTCACCTAGCTTGTTGGGAACACAAAGTTTGTCTTCAGTTGCATGCTCCACTCCATACATATATATGGGGAGGAACTAGCTCCAACTCGGTTCTACAGTGAAAACTGCAGGAACTTCAAACCGGCACTAGGAAACAGACTGAGAAACCAGAGTAAAAGTTTCTCCTGCAACCCGTTCCCTTTCTGCTAGATGAACGAACGTCTCTCCACATGCTCAGTTCTGAGAGATAAGTGTGTGTGAAAGCCGTCCTTCAACTAGCTTGTTAGGAATACAAAGTTTCTCTTCAGTTGCAAACTCCACTCCATACATATATATGCGGAGGTACTAGCTCCAACTCGGTTTTATAGTGAAAACTACAGGAACTTCAAACCGGCACTAGGAAACAGACTGAGAAACCAGAGTAAAAGGTTCTCCTGCAACCCATTCCCTTTGTGCTAGATGAACGAACGTCTCTCCACATGCTCAGTTCTGAGAGATAAGTGTGTGTGAAAGCCGTCCTTCACCTAGCTTGTTGGGAACACAAAGTTTCTCTTCATTTGCAAACTCCACTCCATACATATATATGGGGAGGAACTAGCTCCAACTCGTTTCTACAGTGAAAACTGCAGGAACTTCAAACCGGCACTAAGAAACAGACTGAGAAAGCAGAGTAATTGTTTCTCCTGCAACCCGTTCACTTTGTGCTAGATGAACGAACGTCTCTCCACATGCTCAGTTCTGAGAGATAAGTGTGTGTGAAAGCCGTCCTTCACCTAGCTTGTTGGGAACACAAAGTTTCTCTTCAGTTGCAAACCCCACTCCATACATATATATGGGGAGGTACTACCTCCAACTCGGTTTTACAGTGAAAACTGCAGGAACTTCAAACCGGCACTAGGAAACAGACTGAGAATCCAGAGTAAAAGTTTGCCCTGCAACCCTTTCCTTTTGTGCTAGATGAACGAACGTCTCTCCACATGCTCAGTTCTGAGAGATAAGTGTGTGTGAAAGCCGACCTTCACCTAGCTTGTTAGGAATACAAAGTTTCTCTTCAGTTGCAAACTCCACTCCATACCTATATATGCGGAGGTACTAGCTCCAACTCGGTTTTATAGTGAAAACTACAGGAACTTCAAACCGGCACTAGGAAACAGTCTGAGAAACCAGAGTAAAAGTTTCTCCTGCAACCCGTTCCCTTTGTGCTAGATGAACGAACGTCTCTCCACATGCTCATTTCTGAGAGATAAGTGTGAGTGAAAGCCGTCCTTCACCTAGCTTGTTGGGAATACAAAGTTTCTCTTCAGTTGCAAACTCCACTCCATACATATATATGGGGAGGGACAAGCTCCAACTCGGTTCTACAGTGAAAACTGCAGGAACTTCAAACCGGCACTAGGAAACAGACTGAGAAACCAGAGTAAAAATTTCTCCTGCAACCCGTTCCCTTTGTGCTAGATGAACGAACGTCTCTCCACATGCTCAGTTCTGAGAGATAAGTGTGTGTGAAAGCCGTCCTTCACCTAGCTTGTTGGGAACACAAAGTTTCTCTTCAGTTGCCAACTCCACTCCATACATATATAAGGGGAGTTATTAGCTCCAACTCTGTTTTACACTGAAAACTGCAGGAACTTCAAACCGGCACTAGGAAACAGACTGAGAAACCAGAGTAAAAGGTACTCCTGCAACCCGTTCCCTTTGTGCTAGATGAACGAACGTCTCTCCACATGCTCAGTTCTGAGATATAAGTGTGTGTGAAAGCCGTCCTTCACCTAGCTTGTTGGGAACACAAAGTTTCTCTTCAGTTGCAAATTCCACTCCATACATATATATGGGGAGGTACTAGCTCCAACTCGGTTCTACAGTGAAAACTGCATGAACTTCAAACCGGCATAGGAAACAGACTGAGAAATCAGAGTAAAAGTTTCTCCTGCAACCCGTTCCCTTTGTGCTAGATGAACGAAGATCTCTCCACATGCTCAGTTCTGAGAGATAAGTGTGTGTGAAAGCCGTCCTTCACCTAGCTTGTTGGGAACACAAAGTTTCTCTTCAGTTGCAAACCCCACTCCATACATATATATGGGGAGGTACTACCTCCAACTCGGTTTTACAGTGAAAACTACAGGAACTTCAAACCGGCACTAGGAAACAGACTGAGAATCCAGAGTAAAAGTTTCCCCTGCAACCCTTTCCATTTGTGCTAAATGAACGAACGTCTCTCCACATGCACAGTTCTGAGAGATAAGTGTGTGTGAAAGCCGACCTTCACCTAGCTTGTTAGGAATACAAAGTTTCTCTTCAGTTGCAAACTCCACTCCATACCTATATATGCGGAGGTACTAGCTCCAACTCGGTTTTATAGTGAAAACTACAGGAACTTCAAACCGGCACTAGGAAACAGTCTGAGAAACCAGAGTAAAAGTTTCTCCTGCAACACGTTCCCTTTGTGCTATATGAACGAACGTCTCTCCACATGCTCAGTTCTGAGAGATAATTGTGTGTGAAAGCCGTCCTTCACCTAGCTTGTTGGGAACACAAAGTTTCTCTTCAGTTGCAAACTTCACTCCATACATATATAAGGGGAGTTGTTAGCTCCAACTCTGTTTTACACTGAAAACTGCAGGAACTTCAAACCGGCACTAGGAAACAGACTGAGAAACCAGAGTAAAAGGTTCTCCTGCAACCCGTTCCCTTTGTGCTAGATGAACGAACGTCTCTTCACATGCTCAGTTCTGAGAGATAAGTGTGTGTGAAAGCCGTCCTTCACCTAGCTTGTTGGGAACACAAAGTTTCTCTTCAGTTGCAAACTCCACTCCATACATATATATGGGGAGGAACTAGCTCCAACTCGGTTCTACAGTGAAAACTGCAGGAACTTCAAACCGGCACTAGGAAACAGACTGAGAAATCAGAGTAAAGTTTCTCCTGCAACCCGTTCACTTTGTGCTAGATGAACGAACGTCTCTCCACATGCTCAGTTCGGAGAGATAAGTGTGTGTGAAAGCCGTCCTTCACCTAGCTTGTTGGGAACACAAAGTTTCTCTTCAGTTGCAAACCCCACTCCATACATATATATGGGGAGGTAGTACCTCCAACTCGGTTTTACAGTGAAAACTGCAGGAACTTCAAACCGGCACTAGGAAACAGACTGAGAATCCAGAGTAAAAGTTTCCCCTGCAATCCTTTCCCTTTGTGCTAGATGAACGAACGTCTCTCCACATGCTCAGTTCTGAGAGATAAGTGTGAGTTAAAGCCGACCTTCACCTAGCTTGTTAGGAATACAAAGTTTCTCTTCAGTTGCAAACTCCACTCCATACCTATATATGCGGAGGTACTAGCTCCAACTCGGTTTTATAGTGAAAACTACAGGAACTTCAAACCGGCACTAGGAAACAGTCTGAGAATCCAGAGTAAAAGTTTCTCCTGCAACCCGTTCCCTTTGTGCTAGATGAACGAACGTCTCTCCACATGCTCATTTCTGAGAGATAAGTGTGAGTGAAAGCCGTCCTTCACCTAGCTTGTTGGGAATACAAAGTTTCTCTTCAGTTGCAAACCCCACTCCATACATATATATGGGGAGGGACTAGCTCCAACTCGGTTCTACAGTGAAAACTGCAGGAACTTCAAACCGGCACTAGGAAACAGGCTGAGAATCCAGAGTAAAAGTTTGCCCTGCAACCATTACCTTTTGTGCTAGATGAACGAACGTCTCTCCACATGCTCAGTTCTGAGAGATAAGTGTGTGTGAAAGCCGACCTTCACCTAGCTTGTTAGGAATACAAAGATTCTCTTCAGTTGCAAACTCCACTCCATACATATATATGCGGAGGTACCACCTCCAACTCGGTTTTACAGTGAAAACTGCAGGAACTTCAAACCGGCACTAGGAAACAGACTGAGAAACCAGAGTAAAAGTTTCTCCTGCAACCCGTTCCCTTTGTGCTAGATGAACGAACGTCTCTCCACATGCTCAGTTCTGAGGGATAAGTGTGTGTGAAAGCCGACCTTCACCTAGCTTGTTAGGAATACAAAGTTTCTCTTCAGTTGCAAACTCCACTCCATACATATATATGCGGAGGTACTAGCTCCAACTCGGTTTTATAGTGAAAACTACAGGAACTTCAAACCGGCACTAGGAAACAGACTGAGAAACCAGAGTAAAAGTTTCTCCTGCAACCCGTTCCCTTTGTGCTAGATGAACGAACGTCTCTCCACATGCTCAGTTCTGAGAGATAATTGTGTGTGAAAGCCGTCCTTCACCTAGCTTGTTGGGAACACAAAGTTTCTCTTCAGTTGCAAACTCCAATCCATACATATATATGGGGAGGAACAAGCTCCAACTCGGTTTTACAGTGAAAACTGCAGGAACTTCAAACCGGCACTAGGAAACAGACTGAGAAACCAGAGTAAAAGTTTCTCCTGCAACCCGTTCCCTTTGTGCTAGATGAACGAAGGTCTCTCCACATGCTCAGTTCTGAGAGATAAGTGTGTGTGAAAGCCGTCCTTCACCTAGCTTGTTGGGAACACAAAGTTTCTCTTCAGTTGCAAACCCCACTACATACATATATATGGGGAGGTACTACCTCCAACTCGGATTTACAGTGAAAACTGCAGGAACTTCAAACCGGCACTAGGAAACAGACTGAGAATCCAGAGTAAAAGTTTCCCCTGCAACCCATTCCCTTTGTGCTAGATGAACGAACGTCTCTCCACATGCTCAGTTCTGAGAGATAAGTGTGTGTGAAAGCCGACCTTCACCTAGCTTGTTAGGAATACAAAGTTTCTCTTCAGTTGCAAACTCCACTCCATACCTATATATGCGGAGGTACTAGCACCAACTCGGTTTTATAGTGAAAACTACAGGAACTTCAAACCGGCACTAGGAAACAGTCTGAGAAACCAGAGTAAAAGTTTCACCTGCAACACGTTCCCTTTGTGCTAGATGAACGAACGTCTCTCCACATGCTCAGTTCTGAGAGATAAGTGTGTGTGAAAGCCGTCCTTCACCTAGCTTGTTGGGAACACAAAGTTTCTCTTCAGTTGCAAACTCCACTCCATACATATATAAGGGGAGTTGTTAGCTCCAACTCTGTTTTACACTGAAAACTGCAGGAACTTCAAACCGGCACTAGGAAACAGACTGAGAAATCAGAGTAAAGTTTCTCCTGCAACCCGTTCACTTTGTGCTAGATGAACGAACGTCTCTCCACATGCTCAGTTCTGAGAGATAAGTGTGTGTGAAAACCGTCCTTCACCTAGCTTGTTGGGAACACAAAGTTTCTCTTCAGTTGCAAACCCCACTCCATACATATATATGGGGAGGTAGTACCTCCAACTCGGTTTAACTGTGAAAACTGCAGGAACTTCAAACCGTCACTAGGAAACAGACTGAGAATCCAGAGTAAAAGTTTCCCCTGCAATACTTTCCCTTTGTGCTAGATGAACGAACGTCTCTCCACATGCTCAGTTCTGAGAGATAAGTGTGTGTGAAAGCCGTCCTTCACCTAGCTTGTTGGGAACACAAAGTTTCTCTTCAGTTGCAAACTCCACTCCATACATATATAAGGGGAGTTGTTAGCTCCAACTCTGTTTTACACTGAAAACTGCAGGAACTTCAAACCGGGACTAGGAAACAGACTGAGAAACCAGAGTAAAAGGTTCTCCTGCAACCCGTTCCCTTTGTGCTAGATGAACGAACGTCTCTCCACATGCTCAGTTCTGAGAGATAAGTGTGTGTGAAAGCCGTCCTTCACCTAGCTTGTTGGGAACACAAAGTTTCTCTTCAGTTGCAAACTCCACTCCATACATATATATGGGGAGGAACTAGCTCCAACTCGGTTCTACAGTGAAAACTGCAGGAACTTCAAACCGGCACTAGGAAACAGACTGAGAAATCAGAGTAAAGTTTCTCCTGCAACCCGTTCACTTTGTGCTAGATGAACGAACGTCTCTCCACATGCTCAGTTCTGAGAGATAAGTGTGTGTGAAAGCCGTCCTTCACCTAGCTTGTTGGGAACACAAAGTTTCTCTTCAGTTGCAAACCCCACTCCATACATATATATGGGGAGGTAGTAACTCCAACTCGGTTTTACAGTGAAAACTGCAGGAACTTCAAACCGGCACTAGGAAACAGACTGAGAATCCAGAGTAAAAGTTTCCACTGCAATCCTTTCCCTTTGTGCTAGATGAACGAACGTCTCTCCACATGCTCAATTCTGAGAGATAAGTGTGTGTGAAAGCCGACCTTCACCTAGCTTGTTAGGAATACAAAGTTTCTCTTCAGTTGCAAACTCCACTCCATACCTATATATGCGGAGGTACTAGCTCCAACTCGGTTTTATAGTGAAAACTACAGGAACTTCAAACCGGCACTAGGAAACAGTCTGAGAAACCAGAGTAAAAGTTTCTCCTGCAACCCGTTCCCTTTGTGCTAGATGAACGAACGTCTCTCCACATGCTCAGTTCTGAGAGATATGTGTGTGTGAAAGCCGACCTTCACCTAGCTTGTTAGGAATACAAAGTTTCTCTTCAGTTGCAAACCCCACTCCATACATATATATGCGGAGGTACTAGCTCCAACTCGGTTTTATAGTGAAAACTGCAGGAACTTCAAACCGGCACTAGGAAACAGACTGAGAATCCAGAGTAAAAGTTTGCCCTGCAACCCTTTCCTTTTGTGCTAGATGAACGAACGTCTCTCCACATGCTCAGTTCTGAGAGATAAGTGTGAGTTAAAGCCGACCTTCACCTAGCTTGTTAGGAATACAAAGTTTCTCTTCAGTTGCAAACTCCACTCCATACCTATATATGCGGAGGTACTAGCTCCAACTCGGTTTTATAGTGAAAACTACAGGAACTTCAAACCGGCACTAGGAAACAGTCTGAGAAACCAGAGTAAAAGTTTCTCCTGCAACCTGTTCCCTTTGTGCTAGATGAACGAACGTCTCTCCACATGCTCATTTCTGAGAGATAAGTGTGAGTGAAAGCCGTCCTTCACCTAGCTTGTTGGGAATACAAAGTTTCTCTTCAGTTGCAAACTCCACTCCATACATATATATGCGGAGGTACCACCTCCAACTCGGATTTACAGTGAAAACTGCAGGAATTTCAAAACGGCACTAGGAAACAGACTGAGAAACCAGAGTAATAGTTTCTCCTGCAACCCGTTCCCTTTGTGCTAGATGAACGAACGTCTCTCCACATGCTCAGTTCTGAGGGATAAGTGTGTGTGAAAGCCGACCTTCACCTAGCTTGTTAGGAATACAAAGTTTCTCTTCAGTTGCAAACTCCACTCCATACATATATATGCGGAGGTACTAGCTCCAACTCGGTTTTATAGTGAAAACTACAGGAACTTCAAACCGGCACTAGGAAACAGACTGAGAAACCAGAGTAAAAGTTTCTCCTGCAACCCGTTCCCTTTGTGCTAGATGAACGAACGTCTCTCCACATGCTCAGTTCTGAGAGATAATTGTGTGTGAAAGCCGTCCTTCACCTAGCTTGTTGGGAACACAAAGTTTCTCTTCAGTTGCAAACTCCAATCCATACATATATATGGGGAGGAACAAGCTCCAACTCGGTTTTACAGTGAAAACTGCAGGAACTTCAAACCGGCACTAGGAAACAGACTGAGAAACCAGAGTAAAAGTTTCTCCTGCAACCCGTTCCCTTTGTGCTAGATGAACGAAGGTCTCTCCACATGCTCAGTTCTGAGAGATAAGTGTGTGTGAAAGCCGTCCTTCACCTAGCTTGTTGGGAACACAAAGTTTCTCTTCAGTTGCAAACTCCACTCCATACATATATATGGGGAGGTACTACCTCCAACTCGGATTTACAGTGAAAACTGCAGGAACTTCAAACCGGCACTAGGAAACAGACTGAGAATCCAGAGTAAAAGTTTCCCCTGCAACCCATTCCCTTTTTGCTAGATGAACGAACGTCTCTCCACATGCTCAGTTCTGAGAGATAAGTGTGTGTTAAAGCCGACCTTCACCTAGCTTGTTAGGAATACAAAGTTTCTCTTCAGTTGCAAACTCCACTCCATACCTATATATGCGGAGGTACTAGCTCCAACTCGGTTTTATAGTGAAAACTACAGGAACTTCAAACCGGCACTAGGAAACAGTCTGAGAAACCAGAGTAAAAGTTTCTCCTGCAACCTGTTCCCTTTGTGCTAGATGAACGAACGTCTCTCCACATGCTCATTTCTGAGAGATAAGTGTGAGTGAAAGCCGTCCTTCACCTAGCTTGTTGGGAATACAAAGTTTCTCTTCAGTTGCAAACTCCACTCCATACATATATATGCGGAGGTACCACCTCCAACTCGGATTTACAGTGAAAACTGCAGGAATTTCAAAACGGCACTAGGAAACAGACTGAGAAACCAGAGTAATAGTTTCTCCTGCAACCCGTTCCCTTTGTGCTAGATGAACGAACGTCTCTCCACATGCTCAGTTCTGAGGGATAAGTGTGTGTGAAAGCCGACCTTCACCTAGCTTGTTAGGAATACAAAGTTTCTCTTCAGTTGCAAACTCCACTCCATACATATATATGCGGAGGTACTAGCTCCAACTCGGTTTTATAGTGAAAACTACAGGAACTTCAAACCGGCACTAGGAAACAGACTGAGAAACCAGAGTAAAAGTTTCTCCTGCAACCCGTTCCCTTTGTGCTAGATGAACGAACGTCTCTCCACATGCTCAGTTCTGAGAGATAATTGTGTGTGAAAGCCGTCCTTCACCTAGCTTGTTGGGAACACAAAGTTTCTCTTCAGTTGCAAACTCCAATCCATACATATATATGGGGAGGAACAAGCTCCAACTCGGTTTTACAGTGAAAACTGCAGGAACTTCAAACCGGCACTAGGAAACAGACTGAGAAACCAGAGTAAAAGTTTCTCCTGCAACCCGTTCCCTTTGTGCTAGATGAACGAAGGTCTCTCCACATGCTCAGTTCTGAGAGATAAGTGTGTGTGAAAGCCGTCCTTCACCTAGCTTGTTGGGAACACAAAGTTTCTCTTCAGTTGCAAACCCCACTCCATACATATATATGGGGAGGTACTACCTCCAACTCGGATTTACAGTGAAAACTGCAGGAACTTCAAACCGGCACTAGGAAACAGACTGAGAATCCAGAGTAAAAGTTTCCCCTGCAACCCATTCCCTTTTTGCTAGATGAACGAACGTCTCTCCACATGCTCAGTTCTGAGAGATAAGTGTGTGTTAAAGCCGACCTTCACCTAGCTTGTTAGGAATACAAAGTTTCTCTTCAGTTGCAAACTCCACTCCATACCTATATATGCGGAGGTACTAGCTCCAACTCGGTTTTATAGTGAAAACTACAGGAACTTCAAACCGGCACTAGGAAACAGTCTGAGAAACCAGAGTAAAAGTTTCACCTGCAACACGTTCCCTTTGTGCTAGATGAACGAACGTCTCTCCACATGCTCAGTTCTGAGAGATAATTGTGTGTGAAAGCCGTCCTTCACCTAGCTTGTTGGGAACACAAAGTTTCTCTTCAGTTGCAAACTCCACTCCATACATATATAAGGGGAGTTGTTAGCTCCAACTCTGTTTTACACTGAAAACTGCAGGAACTTCAAACCGGCACTAGGAAACAGACTGAGAAATCAGAGTAAAGTTTCTCCTGCAACCCGTTCACTTTGTGCTAGATGAACGAACGTCTCTCCACATGCTCAGTTCTGAGAGATAAGTGTGTGTGAAAGCCGTCCTTCACCTAGCTTGTTGGGAACACAAAGTTTCTTTTCAGTTGCAAACCCCACTCCATACATATATATGGGGAGGTAGTACCTCCAACTCGGTTTAACTGTGAAAACTGCAGGAACTTCAAACCGTCACTAGGAAACAGACTGAGAATCCAGAGTAAAAGTTTCCCCTGCAATACTTTCCCTTTGTGCTAGATGAACGAACGTCTCTCCACATGCTCAGTTCTGAGAGATAAGTGTGTGTGAAAGCCGTCCTTCACCTAGCTTGTTGGGAACACAAAGTTTCTCTTCAGTTGCAAACTCCACTCCATACATATATAAGGGGAGTTGTTAGCTCCAACTCTGTTTTACACTGAAAACTGCAGGAACTTCAAACCGGCACTAGGAAACAGACTGAGAAACCAGAGTAAAAGGTTCTCCTGCAACCCGTTCCCTTTGTGCTAGATGAACGAACGTCTCTCCACATGCTCAGTTCTGAGAGATAAGTGTGTGTGAAAGCCGTCCTTCACCTAGCTTGTTGGGAACACAAAGTTTCTCTTCAGTTGCAAACTCCACTCCATACATATATATGGGGAGGAACTAGCTCCAACTCGGTTCTACAGTGAAAACTGCAGGAACTTCAAACCGGCACTAGGAAACAGACTGAGAAATCAGAGTAAAGTTTCTCCTGCAACCCGTTCACTTTGTGCTAGATGAACGAACGTCTCTCCACATGCTCAGTTCTGAGAGATAAGTGTGTGTGAAAGCCGTCCTTCACCTAGCTTGTTGGGAACACAAAGTTTCTCTTCAGTTGCAAACCCCACTCCATACATATATATGGGGAGGTAGTAACTCCAACTCGGTTTTACAGTGAAAACTGCAGGAACTTCAAACCGGCACTAGGAAACAGACTGAGAATCCAGAGTAAAAGTTTCCCCTGCAATCCTTTCCCTTTGTGCTAGATGAACGAACGTCTCTCCACATGCTCAATTCTGAGAGATAAGTGTGTGTGAAAGCCGACCTTCACCTAGCTTGTTAGGAATACAAAGTTTCTCTTCAGTTGCAAACTCCACTCCATACCTATATATGCGGAGGTACTAGCTCCAACTCGGTTTTATAGTGAAAACTACAGGAACTTCAAACCGGCACTAGGAAACAGTCTGAGAAACCAGAGTAAAAGTTTCTCCTGCAACCCGTTCCCTTTGTGCTAGATGAACGAACGTCTCTCCACATGCTCAGTTCTGAGAGATATGTGTGTGTGAAAGCCGACCTTCACCTAGCTTGTTAGGAATACAAAGTTTCTCTTCAGTTGCAAACTCCACTCCATACATATATATGCGGAGGTATTAGCTCCAACTCGGTTTTATAGTGAAAACTGCAGGAACTTCAAACCGGCACTAGGAAACAGACTGAGAATCCAGAGTAAAAGTTTGCCCTGCAACCCTTTCCTTTTGTGCTAGATGAACGAACGTCTCTCCACATGCTCAGTTCTGAGAGATAAGTGTGAGTTAAAGCCGACCTTCACCTAGCTTGTTAGGAATACAAAGTTTCTCTTCAGTTGCAAACTCCACTCCATACCTATATATGCGGAGGTACTAGCTCCAACTCGGTTTTATAGTGAAAACTACAGGAACTTCAAACCGGCACTAGGAAACAGTCTGAGAAACCAGAGTAAAAGTTTCTCCTGCAACCCGTTCCCTTTGTGCTAGATGAACGAACGTCTCTCCACA
Organism: Camelus bactrianus; assembly: GCF_048773025.1. NCBI lineage: Eukaryota > Metazoa > Chordata > Mammalia > Artiodactyla > Camelidae > Camelus > Camelus bactrianus. The sequence goes on from NC_133569.1 coordinate 6,317,983, forward strand.
TGCTCATTTCTGAGAGATAAGTGTGAGTGAAAGCCGTCCTTCACCTAGCTTGTTGGGAATACAAAGTTTCTCTTCAGTTGCAAACTCCACTCCATACATATATATGCGGAGGTACCACCTCCAACTCGGTTTTACAGTGAAAACTGCAGGAACTTCAAAACGGCACTAGGAAACAGACTGAGAAACCAGAGTAAAAGTTTCTCCTGCAACCCGTTCCCTTTGTGCTAGATGAACGAACTTCTCTCCACATGCTCAGTTCTGAGGGATAAATGTGTGTGAAAGCCGACCTTCACCTAGCTTGTTAGGAATACAAAGTTTCTCTTCAGTTGCAAACTCCACTCCATACATATATATGCGGAGGTACTAGCTCCAACTCGGTTTTATATTGAAAACTACAGGAACTTCAAACCGGCACTAGGAAACAGACTGAGAAACCAGAGTAAAAGTTTCTCCTGCAACCCGTTCCCTTTGTGCTAGATGAACGAACGTCTCTCCACATGCTCAGTTCTGAGAGATAATTTTGTGTGAAAGCCGTCCTTCACATAGCTTGTTGGGAACACAAAGTTTCTCTTCAGTTGCAAACTCCAATCCATATATATATATGGGGAGGAACAAGCTCCAACTCGGTTTTACAGTGAAAACTGCAGGAACTTCAAACCGGCACTAGGAAACAGACTGAGAAACCAGAGTAAAAGTTTCTCCTGCAACCCGTTCCCTTTGTGCTAGATGAACGAAGGTCTCTCCACATGCTCAGTTCTGAGAGATAAGTGTGTGTGAAAGCCGTCCTTCACCTAGCTTGTTGGGAACACAAAGTTTCTCTTCAGTTGCAAACCCCAATCCATACATATATATGGGGAGGTACTACCTCCAACTCGGATTTACAGTGAAAAATGCAGGAACTTCAAACCGGCACTAGGAAACAGACTGAGAATCCAGAGTAAAAGTTTCCCCTGCAACCCATTCCCTTTGTGCTAGATGAACGAACGTCTCTCCACATGCTCAGTTCTGAGAGATAAGTGTGTGTGAAAGCCGACCTTCACCTAGCTTGTTAGGAATACAAAGTTTCTCTTCAGTTGCAAACTCCACTCCATACCTATATATGCGGAGGTACTAGCTCCAACTCGGTTTTATAGTGAAAACTACAGGAACTTCAAACCGGCACTAGGAAACAGTCTGAGAAACCAGAGTAAAAGTTTCTCCTGCAACACGTTCCCTTTGTGCTAGATGAACGAACGTCTCTCCACATGCTCAGTTCTGAGAGATAATTGTGTGTGAAAGCCGTCCTTCACCTAGCTTGTTGGGAACACAAAGTTTCTCTTCAGTTGCAAACTCCACTCCATACATATATAAGGGGAGTTGTTAGCTCCAACTCTGTTTTACACTGAAAACTGCAGGAACTTCAAACCGGCACTAGGAAACAGACTGAGAAACCAGATTAAAAGGTTCTCCTGCAACCCGTTCCCTTTGTGCTAGATGAACGAACGTCTCTCCACATGCTCAGTTCTGAGAGATAAGTGTGTGTGAAAGCCGTCCTTCACCTAGCTTGTTGGGAACACAAAGTTTCTCTTCAGTTGCAAACTCCACTCCATACATATATATGGGGAGGAACTAGCTCCAAATCGGTTCTACAGTGAAAACTGCAGGAACTTCAAACCGGCACTAGGAAACAGACTGAGAAATCAGAGTAAAGTTTCCCCTGCAACCCGTTCCCTTTGTGCTAGATGAACGAACGTCTCTCCACATGCTCAGTTCTGAGAGATAAGTGTGTGTGAAAGCCGTCCTTCACCTAGCTTGTTGGGAAAACAAAGTTTCTCTTCAGTTGCAAACCCCACTCCATACATATATATGGGGAGGTAGTACCTCCAACTCGGTTTAACTGTGAAAACTGCAGGAACTTCTAACCGTCACTAGGAAACAGACTGAGAATCCAGAGTAAAAGTTTCCCCTGCAATCCTTTCCCTTTGTGCTAGATGAACGAACGTCTCTCCACATGCTCAGTTCTGAGAGATAAGTGTGTGTGAAAGCCGTCCTTCACCTAGCTTGTTGGGAACACAAAGTTTCTCTTCAGTTGCAAACTCCACTCCATACATATATAAGGGGAGTTGTTAGCTCCAACTCTGTTTTACACTGAAAACTGCAGGAACTTCAAACCGGCACTAGGAAACAGACTGAGAAACCAGAGTAAAAGTTTCTCCTGCAACCCGTTCCCTTTGTGCTAGATGAACGAACGTCTCTCCACATGCTCAGTTCTGAGAGATAAGTGTGTGTGAAAGCCGTCCTTCACCTAGCTTGTTGGGAACACAAAGTTTCTCTTCAGTTGCAAACTCCACTCCATACATATATATGGGGAGGAACTAGCTCCAACTCGGTTCTACAGTGAAAACTGCAGGAACTTCAAACCGGCACTAGGAAACAGACTGAGAAATCAGAGTAAAGTTTCCCCTGCAACCCGTTCCCTTTGTGCTAGATGAACGAACGTCTCTCCACATGCTCAGTTCTGAGAGATAAGTGTGTGTGAAAGCCGTCCTTCACCTAGCTTGTTGGGAAAACAAAGTTTCTCTTCAGTTGCAAACCCCACTCCATACATATATATGGGGAGGTAGTACCTCCAACTCGGTTTAACTGTGAAAACTGCAGGAACTTCTAACCGTCACTAGGAAACAGACTGAGAATCCAGAGTAAAAGTTTCCCCTGCAATCCTTTCCCTTTGTGCTAGATGAACGAACGACTCTCCACATGCTCAGTTCTGAGAGATAAGTGTGTGTGAAAGCCGTCCTTCACCTAGCTTGTTAGGAATACAAAGTTTCTCTTCAGTTGCAAACTCCACTCCATACCTATATATGCGGAGGTACTAGCTCCAACTCGGTTTTATAGTGAAAACTACAGGAACTTCAAACCGGCACTAGGAAACAGTCTGAGAACGCAGAGTAAAAGTTTCTCCTGCAACCCGTTCCCTTTGTGCTAGATGAACGAACGTCTCTCCACATGCTCAGTTCTGAGAGATAGTGTGTGTGAAAGCCGACCTTCACCTAGCTTGTTAGGAATACAAAGTTTCTCTTCAGTTGCAAACTCCACTCCATACATATATATGCGGAGGTACTAGCTCCAACTCGGTTTTATAGTGAAAACTACAGGAACTTCAAACCGGCACTAGGAAACAGACTGAGAAACCAGAGTAAAAGTTTCTCCTGCAACCCGTTCCCTTTGTGCTAGATGAACGAACGTCTCTCCACATGCTCAGTTCTGAGAGATAAGTGTGTGTGAAAGCCGTCCTTCACCTAGCTTGTTGGGAACACAAAGTTTCTCTTCAGTTGCAAACCCCACTCCATACATATATATGGGGAGGTACTACCTCCAACTCGGTTTTACAGTGAAAACTGCAGGAACTTCAAACCGGCACTAGGAAACAGACTGAGAAACCAGAGTAAAAGTTTCCCCTGCAACCCGTTCCCTTGGTGCTAGATAAACGAACGTCTCTCCACATGCTCAGTTCTGAGAGATAAGATTGTGTGAAAGCCGTCCTTCACCTAGCTTGTTAGGAATACAAAGTTTCTCTTCAGTTGCAAACTCCACTCCATACATATATATGCGGAGGTACTAGCTCCAACTCGGTTTTATAGTGAGAACTACAGGAACTTAAAACCGGCACTAGGAAACAGACTGAGAAACCAGAGTAAAAGTTTCTCCTGCAACCCGTTCCCTTTGTGCTAGATGAACGAACGTCTCTCCACATGCTCAGTTCTGAGAGATAAGTGTGTGTGAAAGCCGTCCTTCACCTAGCTTGTTGGGAACACAAAGTTTCTCTTCAGTTGCAAACTCCACTCCATACATATATATGGGGAGGAACTAGCTCCAACTCGGTTTTACAGTGAAAACTGCAGGAACTTCAAACCGGCACTAGGAAACAGACTGAGAAACCAGAGTAAAAGTTTCTCCTGCAACCCGTTCCCTTTGTGCTAGATGAACGAACGTCTCTCCACATGCTCAGTTCTGAGAGATAAGTGTGTGTGAAAGCCGTCCTTCACCTAGCTTGTTGGGAACACAAAGTTTCTCTTCAGTTGCAAACTCCACTCCATACATATTTATGGGGAGTTACTAGCTCCAACTCGGTTTTACAGTGAAAACTGCAGGAACTTCAAACCGGCACTAGGAAACAGACTGAGAAACCAGAGTAAAAGTTTCTCCTGCAACCCGTTCCCTTTGTGCTAGATGAACGAACGTCTCTCCACATGCTCAGTTCTGAGAGATAAGTGTGTGTGAAAGCCGTTCTTCACCTATCTTGTTAGAAATACAAAGTTTCTCTTCAGTTGCAAACTCCATTCCATACATATATATACGGAGGTACTAGCTCCAACTCGGTTTTATAGTGAAAACTGCAGGAACTTCAAACCGGCACTAGGAAACAGACTGAGAAACCAGAGTAAAAGTTTCTCCTGCAACCCGTTCCCTTTTTGCCAGATGAACGAACGTCTCTCCACATGCTCATTTCTGAGAGATAAGTGTGTGTGAAAGCCGTCCTTCACCTAGATTGTTGGGAACACGAAGTTTCTTTTCAGTTTCAAACAACACTCCATACAGATATATGGGGAGGTACTATCTCCAATTCGGTTTCACAGTGAAAACTGCAGGAACTTCAAACCGGCACTAGGAAACAGACTGAGAAACCAGAGTAAAAGTTTCCCCTGCAAACCTTTCCCTTTGTGCTAGATGAACGAACGTCTCTCCACATGCTCAGTTCTGAGAGATAAATGTGTGTGAAAGCCGACCTTCACCTAGCTTGTTAGGAATACAAAGTTTCTCTTCAGTTGCTAACTCCACTCCATACCTATATATGCGGAGGTACTAGCTCCAACTCGGTTTTATAGTGAAAACTGCAGGAACTTCAAACCGACACTAGGAAACAGACTGAGAATTCAGAGTAAAAGTTTCTCCTGCAACCCGTTCCCTTTGTGCTAGATGAACGAACGTCTCTCCACATGCTCAGTTCTGAGAGATAACTGTGTGTGAAAGCCGTCCTTCACCTAGCTTGTTGGGAACACAAAGTTTCTCTTCAGTTGCAAACTCCACTCTATACATCTATATGGGGAGGTACTAGCTCCAACTCGGTTTTACAGTGAAAACTGCAGGAACTTCAAACAGGCACTAGGAAACAGACTGAGAAACCAGAGTAAAAGTTTCTCCTGCAACCCGTTCCCTTTGTGCTAGTTGAACGAACGTCTCTCCACATGCTCAGTTCTGAGAGATAAGTGTGTGTGAAAGCCGTCCTTCACCTAGCTTGTTGGGAACACAAAGTTTCTCTTCAGTTGCAAACTCCACTCCATACATATATATGGGGAGGAACTAGCTCCAACTCGGTTCTACAGTGAAAACTGCAGGAACTTCAAACCGGCACTAGGAAACAGACTGAGAAACCAGAGTAAAAGTTTCTCCTGCAACCCGTTCCCTTTGTGCTAGATGAACGAACGTCTCTCCACATGCTAAGTTCTGAGAGACATGTGTGTGTGAAAGCCGTCCTTCAACTAGCTTGTTGGGAACACAAAGTTTCTCTTCAGTTGCAAACTCCACTCCATACATATTTATGGGGAGTTACTAGCTCCAACTCGGTTTTACAGTGAAAACTGCAGGAACTTCAAACCGGCACTAGGAAACAGACTGAGAAACCAGAGTAAAAGTTTCTCCTGCAACCCGTTCCCTTTGTGCTAGATGAACGAACGTCTCTCCACATGCTCAGTTCTGAGAGATAAGTGTGTGTGAAAGCCTTTCTTCACCTAGCTTGTTAGGAATACATAGTTTCTCTTCAGTTGCAAACTGTACTCCATACATATATATACGGAGGTACTAGCTCCAACTCGGTTGTATAGTGAAAACTGCAGGAACTTCAAACCGGCACTAGGAAACAGACTGAGAAACCAGAGTAAAAGTTTCTCCTGCAACCCGTTCCCTTTTTGCTAGATGAACGAACGTCTCTCCACATGCTCAGTTCTGAGAGATAAGTGTGTGTGAAAGCCGTCCTTCACCTAGCTTGTTGGGAACACAAAGTATCTCTTCAGTTGCAAACTCCACTCCATAAATATATATGGGGAGGAACTAGCTCCAACTCGGTTTTACAGTGAAAACTGCAGGAACTTCAAACCGGCACTAGGAAACAGACTGAGAAACCAGAGTAAAAGGTTCTCCTGCAACCCGTTCCTTTTGTGCTAGATGAACGAACGTCTCTCCACATGCTCAGTTCTGAGAGATAAGTGTGTGTGAAAGCCGTCCTTCACCTAGCTTGTTGGGAACACAAAGTTTCTCTTCAGTTGCAAACTCCACTCCATACATATATATGCGGAGGTACTAGCTCCAACTCGGTTTTACAGTGAAAACTGCAGGAACTTCAAACCGGCACTAGGAAACAGACTGAGAAACCAGAGTAACAGTTTCTCCTGCAACCCGTTCCCTTTGTGCTAGATGAACGAACGTCTCTCCACATGCTCAGTTCTGAGAGATAAGTGAGTGTGAAAGCCGTCCTTCACATAGCTTGTTAGGAATACAAAGTTTCTCTTCAGTTGCAAACTCCACTCCATACATATATATGCGGAGGTACTAGCTCCAACTCGGTTTTATAGTGAAAACTGCAGGAACTTCAAACCGGCACTAGGAAACAGACTGAGAAACCAGAGTAAAAGTTTCTCCTGCAACACGTTCCCTTTGTGCTAGATGAACGAAAGTCTCTCCACATGCTCAGTTCTGAGAGATAAGTGTGTGTGAAAGCCGTCCTTCACCTAGCTTGTAGGGAACACAAAGTTTCTCTTCAGTTGCAAACTCCACTCCATACACATATATGGGGAGGAACAAGCTCCAACTCGGTTTTACAGTGAAAACTGCAGGAACTTCAAACCGGCACTAGGAAACAGTCTGAGATACCAGAGTAAAAGTTTCTCCTGCAACCCGTTCCCTTTGTGCTAGATGAACGAACGTCTCTCCACATGCTCTGTTCTGAGAGATAAGTGTGTGTGAAAGCCGTCCTTCACCTAGCTTGTTGGGAACACAAAGTTTCTCTTCAGTTGCAAACTCCACTCGATATATATATATGGGGAGGTACTAGCTCCAAATCGGTTTTACAGTGAAAACTGCAGGAATTTCAAACCGGCACTAGGAAACAGACTGAGAAACCAGAGTAAAAGTTTCTCCTGCAAACCGTTCCGTTTGTTTTAGATGAACGAACGTCTCTCCATATGCTCAGTTCTGAGAGATAATTGTGTGTGAAAGCCGTCCTTCACATAGCTTGTTGGGAACACAAACTTTCTCTTCAGTGGCAAACTCCAATCCATACATATATATGGGGAGGTACTACCTCCAACTCGGTTTTACAGTGAAAACTGCAGGAACTTCAAACCGGCACTAGGAAACAGACTGAGAAACCAGAGAAAAAGTTTCCCCTGCAACCCGTTCCCTTTGTGCTAGATGAACGAACGTCTCTCCACATGCTCAGTTCTGAGAGATAAGTGTGTGTGAAAGCCTTCCTTCACCTAGCTTGTTGGGAACACAAAGTATCTCTTCAGTTGGAATCTCCACTCCATACATATATATGGGGAGGAACTAGCTCCAACTCGGTTTTACAGTGAAAACTGCAGGAACTTCAAACCGGCACTAGGAAACAGACTGAGAAACCAGAGTAAAAGTTTCTCCTGCAACCCGTTCCCTTTGTGCTAGATGAACGAACGTCTCTCCACAAGCTCAGTTCTGAGAGATAAGTGTGTGTGAATGCCGTTCTTCACCTAGCTTGTTAGGAATACAAAGTTTCTCTTCAGTTGCAAACTCAACTCCATACATATATATACGGAGGTAGTAGCTCCAACTCGGTTTTATAGTGAAAACTGCAGGAACTTCAAACCGGCACTAGGAAACAGACTGAGAAACCAGAGTAAAAGTTTCTCCTGCAACCCGTTCCCTTTGTGCTAGATGAACGAACGTCTCTCCACATGCTCAGTTCTGAGAGATAAGTGTGTGTGAAAGCCGTTCTTCATCTAGCTTGTTAGGAATACAAAGTTTCTCTTCAGTTGCAAACTCCACTCCATAAATATATATACGGATGTACAAGCTCCAACTCGGTTTTATAGTGAAAACTGCAGGAACTTCAAACCGGCACTAGGAAACAGACTGAGAAACCAGAGTAAAAGTTTCTCCTGCAACCCGTTCCCTTTGTGCTAGATGAACGAACGTCTCTCCACATGCTCATTTCTGAGAGATAAGTGTGTGTGAAAGCCGTCCTTCACCTAGCTTGTTGGGAACACAAAGTTTCTCTTTAGTTGCAAACTCCACTCCATACATATATATGGGGAGGAACTAGCTCCAACTCGGTTTTACAGTGAAAACTGCAGGAACTTCAAACCGGCACTAGGAAACAGACTGAGAAACCAGAGTAAAAGTTTCTCCTGCAACCCGTTCCCTTTGTGCTAGATGAACGAACGTCTCTCCACATGCTCAGTTCTGAGAGATAAGTGTGTGTGAAAGCCGTCCTTCAACAAGCTTGTTGGGAACACAAAGTTTCTCTTCAGTTGCAAACTCCACTCCATACATATATATGGGGAGGTACTAGCTCCAACTCGGTTTTACAGTGAAAACTGCAGGAACTTCAAACCGGCACTAGGAAACAGACTGAGAAACCAGAGTAAAAGTTTCTCCTGCAAACCGTTCCCTTTGTGCTAGATGAACGAACGTCTCTCCACATGCTCAGTTCTGAGAGATAAGTGTGTGTGAAAGCCGTCCTTCACCTAGCTTGTTAGGAATACAAAGTTTCTCTTCAGTTGCAAACTCCACTCCATACATATATATGCGGAGGTACTAGCTCCAACTCGGTTTTATAGTGAAAACTGCAGGAACTTCAAACCGGCACTAGGAAACAGACTGAGAAACCAGAGTAAAAGTTCCTCCTGCAACCCGTTCCCTTTGTGCTAGATGAACGAACGTCTCTCCACATGCTCAGTTCTGAGAGATAAGTGTGTGTGAAAGCCGTCCTTCACCTAGCTTGTTGGGAACACAAAGTTTCTCTTCAGTTGCAAACTCCACTTCATACACATATATGGGGAGGAACAAGCTCCAACTCGGTTTTACAGTGAAAACTGCAGGAACTTCAAACCGGCACTAGGAAACAGACTGAGAAACCAGAGTAAAAGTTTCTCCTGCAACCCGTTCCCTTTGTGCTAGATGAACGAACGTCTCTCCACATGCTCAATTCTGAGAGATAAGTGTGTGTGAAAGCCGTCCTTCAACTAGCTTGTTGGGAACACAAAGTTTCTCTTCAGTTGCAAACTCCACTCCATACATATATATGGGGAGGTACTAGCTCCAACTCGGTTTTACAGTGAAAACTGCAGGAACTTCAAACCGGCACTAGGAAACAGACTGAGAAACCAGAGTAAAAGTTTCTCCTGCAACCCGTTCCCTTTGTGCTAGATGAACGAACGTCTCTCCACATGCTCAATTCTGAGAGATATGTGGGTTTGAAAGCCGCCCTTCACCTAGCTTGTTGGGAACACAAAGTTTCTCTTCAGTTGCAAACTCCACTCGATACATATATATGGGGAGTTACTAGCTCCAACTCGGTTTTACACTGAAAACTGCAGGAACTTCAAACCGGCACTAGGAAACAGACTGAGAAACCAGAGTAAAAGTTTCTCCTGCAAACCGTTCCGTTTGTTTTAGATGAACGAACGTCTCTCCACATGCTCAGTTCTGAGAGATAATTGTGTGTGAAAGCCGTCCTTCACCTAGCTTGTTGGGAACACAAACTTTCTCTTCAGTTGCAAACTCCACTCCATACATATATATGGGGAGGTACTAGCTCCAACTCGGTTTTACAGTGAAAACTGCAGGAAAATCAAACCGACACTAGGAAACAGACTGAGAAACCAGAGTAAAAGTTTCTCCTGCAACCCGTTCCCTTTGTGCTAGATGAACGAACGTCACTCCACATGCTCAGTTCTGAGAGATAAGTGTGTGTGAAAGCCGTCCTTCACCTAGCTTGTTGGGAACACAAAGTTTCTCTTCAGTTGCAAACCCCAATCCATACATATATATGGGGAGGTACTACCTCCAACTCGGTTTTACAGTGAAAACTGCAGGAACTTCAAACCGGCACTAGGAAACAGACTGAGAAACCAGAGTAAAAGTTTCTCCTGCAACCCGTTCCCTTTGTGCTAGATGAACGAACGTCTCTCCACATGCTCAGTTCTGAGAGATAAGTGTGTGTGAAAGCCGACCTTCACCTAGCTTGTTTGGAATACAAACTTTCTCTTCAGTTGCAAACTCCACTCCATACATATATATGCGGAGGTACTAGCTCCAACTCGGTTTTATAGTGAAAACTACAGGAACTTCAAACCGGCACTAGGAAACAGACTGAGAAACCAGAGTAAAAGGTTCTCCTGCAACCCGTTCCCTTTGTGCTAGATGAACGAAGGTCTCTCCACATGCTCAGTTCTGAGAGATAAGTGTATTTGAAAGCCGTCCTTCAACTAGCTTGTTGGGAACACAAAGTTTCTCTTCAGTTGCAAACTCCACTCCATACATATATATGGGGAGGAACTAGCTCCAACTCTGTTCTACAGTGAAAACTGCAGGAACTTCAAACCGGCACTAGGAAACAGACTGAGAAACCAGAGTAAAAGTTTCTCCTGCAACCCGTTCCCTTTGTGCTAGATGAACGAACGACCCTCCACATGTTCAGTTCTGAGAGATAAATGTGTGTGAAAGCCGTTCTTCACCTAGCTTGTTAGGAATACATAGTTTCTCTTCAGTTGCAAACCCCACTCCATACATATTTATACGCAGGTACTAGCTCCAACTCGGTTGTATAGTGAAAACTGCAGGAACTTCAAACCGGCACTAGGAAACAGACTGAGAAACCAGAGTAAAAGTTTCTCCTGCAACCCGTTCCCATTGTGCTAGATGAACGAACGTCTCCCCACATGCTCAGTTCTGAGAGATAAGTGTGTGTGAAAGACGTCCTTCACATAGATTTTTAGGAATACAAAGTTTCTCTTCAGTTGCAAACTCCACTCCATACATATATATGCAGATGTACTAGCTCAAACTCGGTTTTATAGTGAAAACTGCAGGAACTTCAAACCGGCACTAGGAAACAGACTGAGAATCCAGAGTAAAAGTTTCTCCTGCAACCCGTTCCCTTTGTGCTAGATGAACGAACGTCTCTCCACATGCTCAGTTCTGAGAGATAAGTGTGTGTGAAAGCCGTCCTTCACCTAGCTTGTTGGGAACACAAAGTTTCTCTTCAGTTGCAAAATCCACTCGATACAAATATATGGGGAGTTACTAGCTCCAACTCGGTTTTACAGTGAAAACTGCAGGAACTTCAAACCGGCACTAGGAAACAGACTGAGAAACCAGAGTAAAAGTTTCTCCTGCAAACCGTTCCGTTTGTTTTAGATGAACGAACGTCTCTCCACATGCTCAGTTCTGAGAGATAATTGTGTGTGAAAGCCGTCCTTCACCTAGCTTGTTGGGAACACAAACTTTCTCTTCAGTTGCAAACTCCACTCCATACATATATATGGGGAGGTACTAGCTCCAACTCGGTTTTACAGTGAAAACTGCAGGAAAATCAAACCGACACTAGGAAACAGACTGAGAAACCAGAGTAAAAGTTTCTCCTGCAACCCGTTCCCTTTGTGCTAGATGAACGAACGTCACTCCACATGCTCAGTTCTGAGAGATAAGTGTGTGTGAAAGCCGTCCTTCACCTAGCTTGTTGGGAACACAAAGTTTCTCTTCAGTTGCAAACCCCAATCCATACATATATATGGGGAGGTACTACCTCCAACTCGGTTTTACAGTGAAAACTGCAGGAACTTCAAACCGGCACTAGGAAACAGACTGAGAAACCAGAGTAAAAGTTTCTCCTGCAACCCGTTCCCTTTGTGCTAGATGAACGAACGTCTCTCCACATGCTCAGTACTGAGAGATAAGTGTGTGTGAAAGCCGATCTTCACCTAGCTTGTTTGGAACACAAACTTTCTCTTCAGTTGCAAACTCCACTCCATACATATATATGCGGAGGTACTAGCTCCAACTCGGTTTTATAGTGAAAACTACAGGAACTTCAAACCGGCACTAGGAAACAGACTGAGAAACCAGAGTAAAAGGTTCTCCTGCAACCCGTTCCCTTTGTGCTAGATGAACGAACTTCTCTCCACATGCTCAGTTCTGAGAGATAAGTGTATTTGAAAGCCGTCCTTCAACTAGCTTGTTGGGAACACAAAGTTTCTCTTCAGTTGCAAACTCCACTCCATACATATATATGGGGAGGAACTAGCTCCAACTCGGTTCTACAGTGAAAACTGCAGGAACTTCAAACCGGCACTAGGAAACAGACTGAGAAACCAGAGTAAAAGTTTCTCCTGCAACCCGTTCCCTTTGTGCTAGATGAACGAACGACCCTCCACATGTTCAGTTCTGAGAGATAAATGTGTGTGAAAGCCGTTCTTCACCTAGCTTGTTAGGAATACATAGTTTCTCTTCAGTTGCAAACTCCACTCCATACATATTTATACGCAGGTACTAGCTCCAACTCGGTTGTATAGTGAAAACTGCAGGAACTTCAAACCGGCACTAGGAAACAGACTGAGAAACCAGAGTAAAAGTTTCTCCTGCAACCCGTTCCCATTGTGCTAGATGAACGAACGTCTCCCCACATGCTCAGTTCTGAGAGATAAGTGTGTGTGAAAGACGTCCTTCACATAGCTTTTTAGGAATACAAAGTTTCTCTTCAGTTGCAAACTCCACTCCATACATATATATGCAGATGTACTAGCTCAAACTCGGTTTTATAGTGAAAACTGCAGGAACTTCAAACCGGCACTAGGAAACAGACTGAGAAACCAGAGTAAAAGTTTCTCCTGCAACCCGTTCCCTTTGTGCTAGATGAACGAACGTCTCTCCACATGCTCAATTCTGAGAGATATGTGGGTTTGAAAGCCGCCCTTCACCTAGCTTGTTGGGAACACAAAGTTTCTCTTCAGTTGCAAACTGCACTCGATACATATATATGGGGAGTTACTAGCTCCAACTCGGTTTTACACTGAAAACTGCAGGAACTTCAAACCGGCACTAGGAAACAGACTGAGAAACCAGAGTAAAAGTTTCTCCTGCAAACCGTTCGGTTTGTTTTAGATGAACGAACGTCTCTCCACATGCTCAGTTCTGAGAGATAATTGTGTGTGAAAGCCGTCCTTCACCTAGCTTGTTGGGAACACAAACTTTCTCTTCAGTTGCAAACTCCACTCCATACATATATATGGGGAGGTACTAGCTCCAACTCGGTTTTACAGTGAAAACTGCAGGAAAATCAAACCGACACTAGGAAACAGACTGAGAAACCAGAGTAAAAGTTTCTCCTGCAACCCGTTCCCTTTGTGCTAGATGAACGAACGTCACTCCACATGCTCAGTTCTGAGAGATAAGTGTGTGTGAAAGCCGTCCTTCACCTAGCTTGTTGGGAACACAAAGTTTCTCTTCAGTTGCAAACCCCAATCCATACATATATATGGGGAGGTACTACCTCCAACTCGGTTTTACAGTGAAAACTGCAGGAACTTCAAACCGGCACTAGGAAACAGACTGAGAAACCAGAGTAAAAGTTTCTCCTGCAACCCGTTCCTTTGTGCTAGATGAACGAACGTCTCTCCACATGCTCAGTTCTGAGAGATAAGTGTGTGTGAAAGCCGACCTTCACCTAGCTTGTTTGGAATACAAACTTTCTCTTCAGTTGCAAACTCCACTCCATACATATATATGCGGAGGTACTAGCTCCAACTCGGTTTTATAGTGAAAACTACAGGAACTTCAAACCGGCACTAGGAAACAGACTGAGAAACCAGAGTAAAAGGTTCTCCTGCAACCCGTTCCCTTTGTGCTAGATGAACGAACTTCTCTCCACATGCTCAGTTCTGAGAGATAAGTGTATTTGAAAGCCGTCCTTCAACTAGCTTGTTGGGAACACAAACTTTCTCTTCAGTTGCAAACTCCACTCCATAAATATATATGGGGAGGAACTAGCTCCAACTCTGTTCTACAGTGAAAACTGCAGGAACTTCAAACCGGCACTAGGAAACAGACTGAGAAACCAGAGTAAAAGTTTCTCCTGCAACCCGTTCCCTTTGTGCTAGATGAACGAACGACCCTCCACATGTTCAGTTCTGAGAGATAAATGTGTGTGAAAGCCGTTCTTCACCTAGCTTGTTAGGAATACATAGTTTCTCTTCAGTTGCAAACCCCACTCCATACATATTTATACGCAGGTACTAGCTCCAACTCGGTTGTATAGTGAAAACTGCAGGAACTTCAAACCGGCACTAGGAAACAGACTGAGAAACCAGAGTAAAAGTTTCTCCTGCAACCCGTTCCCATTGTGCTAGATGAACGAACGTCTCCCCACATGCTCAGTTCTGAGAGATAAGTGTGTGTGAAAGACGTCCTTCACATAGCTTTTTAGGAATACAAAGTTTCTCTTCAGTTGCAAACTCCACTCCATACATATATATGCAGATGTACTAGCTCAAACTCGGTTTTATAGTGAAAACTGCAGGAACTTCAAACCGGCACTAGGAAACAGACTGAGAATCCAGAGTAAAAGTTTCTCCTGCAACCCGTTCCCTTTGTGCTAGATGAACGAACGTCTCTCCACATGCTCAGTTCTGAGAGATAAGTGTGTGTGAAAGCCGTCCTTCACCTAGCTTGTTGGGAACACAAAGTTTCTCTTCAGTTGCAAACTCCACTCGATACAAATATATGGGAAGTTACTAGCTCCAACTCGGTTTTACAGTGAAAACTGCAGGAACTTCAAACCGGCACTAGGAAACAGACTGAGAAACCAGAGTAAAAGTTTCTCCTGCAAACCGTTCCGTTTGTTTTAGATGAACGAACGTCTCTCCACATGCTCAGTTCTGAGAGATAATTGTGTGTGAAAGCCGTCCTTCACCTAGCTTGTTGGGAACACAAACTTTCTCTTCAGTTGCAAACTCCACTCCATACATATATATGGGGAGGTACTAGCTCCAACTCGGTTTTACAGTGAAAACTGCAGGAAAATCAAACCGACACTAGGAAACAGACTGAGAAACCAGAGTAAAAGTTTCTCCTGCAACCCGTTCCCTTTGTGCTAGATGAACGAACGTCACTCCACATGCTCAGTTCTGAGAGATAAGTGTGTGTGAAAGCCGTCCTTCACCTAGCTTGTTGGGAACACAAAGTTTCTCTTCAGTTGCAAACCCCAATCCATACATATATATGGGGAGGTACTACCTCCAACTCGGTTTTACAGTGAAAACTGCAGGAACTTCAAACCGGCACTAGGAAACAGACTGAGAAACCAGAGTAAAAGTTTCTCCTGCAACCCGTTCCCTTTGTGCTAGATGAACGAACGTCTCTCCACATGCTCAGTTCTGAGAGATAAGTGTGTGTGAAAGCCGACCTTCACCTAGCTTGTTTGGAACACAAACTTTCTCTTCAGTTGCAAACTCCACTCCATACATATATATGCGGAGGTACTAGCTCCAACTCGGTTTTATAGTGAAAACTACAGGAACTTCAAACCGGCACTAGGAAACAGACTGAGAAACCAGAGTAAAAGGTTCTCCTGCAACCCGTTCCCTTTGTGCTAGATGAACGAACTTCTCTCCACATGCTCAGTTCTGAGAGATAAGTGTATTTGAAAGCCGTCCTTCAACTAGCTTGTTGGGAACACAAAGTTTCTCTTCAGTTGCAAACTCCACTCCATACATATATATGGGGAGGAACTAGCTCCAACTCGGTTCTACAGTGAAAACTGCAGGAACTTCAAACCGGCACTAGGAAACAGACTGAGAAACCAGAGTAAAAGTTTCTCCTGCAACCCGTTCCCTTTGTGCTAGATGAACGAACGACCCTCCACATGTTCAGTTCTGAGAGATAAATGTGTGTGAAAGCCGTTCTTCACCTAGCTTGTTAGGAATACATAGTTTCTCTTCAGTTGCAAACTCCACTCCATACATATTTATACGCAGGTACTAGCTCCAACTCGGTTGTATAGTGAAAACTGCAGGAACTTCAAACCGGCACTAGGAAACAGACTGAGAAACCAGAGTAAAAGTTTCTCCTGCAACCCGTTCCCATTGTGCTAGATGAACGAACGTCTCCCCACATGCTCAGTTCTGAGAGATAAGTGTGTGTGAAAGACGTCCTTCACATAGCTTTTTAGGAATACAAAGTTTCTCTTCAGTTGCAAACTCCACTCCATACATATATATGCAGATGTACTAGCTCAAACTCGGTTTTATAGTGAAAACTGCAGGAACTTCAAACCGGCACTAGGAAACAGACTGAGAATCCAGAGTAAAAGTTTCTCCTGCAACCCGTTCCCTTTGTGCTAGATGAACGAACGTCTCTCCACATGCTCAGTTCTGAGAGATAAGTGTGTGTGAAAGCCGTCCTTCACCAGCTTGTTGGGAACACAAAGTTTCTCTTCAGTTGCAAACTCCACTCGATACATATATATGGGGAGTTACTAGCTCCAACTCGGTTTTACAGTGAAAACTGCAGGAACTTCAAACCGGCACTAGGAAACAGACTGAGAAACCAGAGTAAAAGTTTCTCCTGCAAACCGTTCCGTTTGTTTTAGATGAACGAACGTCTCTCCACATGCTCAGTTCTGAGAGATAATTGTGTGTGAAAGCCGTCCTTCACCTAGCTTGTTGGGAACACAAACTTTCTCTTCAGTTGCAAACACCACTCCATACATATATATGGGGAGGTACTAGCTCCAACTCGGTTTTACAGTGAAAACTGCAGGAAAATCAAACCGACACTAGGAAACAGACTGAGAAACCAGAGTAAAAGTTTCTCCTGCAACCCGTTCCCTTTGTGCTAGATGAACGAACGTCACTCCACATGCTCAGTTCTGAGAGATAAGTGTGTGTGAAAGCCGTCCTTCACCTAGCTTGTTGGGAACACAAAGTTTCTCTTCAGTTGCAAACCCCAATCCATACATATATATGGGGAGGTACTACCTCCAACTCGGTTTTACAGTGAAAACTGCAGGAACTTCAAACCGGCACTAGGAAACAGACTGAGAAACCAGAGTAAAAGTTTCTCCTGCAACCCGTTCCCTTTGTGCTAGATGAACGAACGTCTCTCCACATGCTCAGTTCTGAGAGATATGTGTGTGTGAAAGCCGACCTTCACCTAGCTTGTTTGGAACACAAACTTTCTCTTCAGTTGCAAACTCCACTCCATACATATATATGCGGAGGTACTAGCTCCAACTCGGTTTTATAGTGAAAACTACAGGAACTTCAAACCGGCACTAGGAAACAGACTGAGAAACCAGAGTAAAAGTTTCTCCTGCAACCCGTTCCCTTTGTGCTAGATGAACGAACGTCTCTCCACATGCTCAGTTCTGAGAGATAATTGTATTTGAAAGCCGTCCTTCAACTAGCTTTTTGGGAACACAAAGTTTCTCTTCAGTTGCAAACTCCACTCCATACATATATATGGGGAGGAACTAGCTCCAACTCGGTTCTACAGTGAAAACTGCAGGAACTTCAAACCGGCACTAGGAAACAGACTGAGAAACCAGAGTAAAAGTTTCTCCTGCAACCCGTTCACTTTGTGCTAGATGAACGAACGACCCTCCACATGTTCAGTTCTGAGAGATAAATGTGTGTGAAAGCCGTTCTTCACCTAGCTTGTTAGGAATACATAGTTTCTCTTCAGTTGCAAACTCCACTCCATACATATTTATACGCAGGTACTAGCTCCAACTCGGTTTTATAGTGAAAACTGCAGGAACTTCAAACCGGCACTAGGAAACAGACTGAGAAACCAGAGTAAAAGTTTTTCCTGCAACCAGTTCCCTTTGTGCTAGATGAACGAACGTCTCTCCACATGCTCAGTTCTGAGAGATAAGTGTGTGTGAAAGCCGTCCTTCAACTAGCTTGTTGGGAACACAAAGTTTCTCTACAGTTGCAAACTCCACTCCATAAATATATATGGGGAGGTACTAGCTCCAACTCGGTTTTACAGTGAAAACTGCAGGAACTTCAAACCGGCACTAGGAAACAGACTGAGAAACCAGAGTAAAAGTTTCTCCTGCAACCCGTTCCATTTGTGCTAGATGAACGAACGTCTCTCCACATGCTCAGTTCTGAGAGATAATTGTGTGTGAAAGCCGTCCTTCACCTAGCTTGTTGGGAACACAAACTTTCTCTTCAGTTGCAAACTCCACTCCATACATATATATGGGGAAGTACTAGCTCCAACTCGGTTTTACAGTGAAAACTGCAGGAACTTCAAACCGACACTAGGAAACAGACTGAGAAATCAGAGTAAAAGTTTCTCCTGCAACCCGTTCCCTTTGTGCTAGATGAACGAACGTCTCTCCAAATGCTCAGTTCTGAGAGATAAGTGTGTGTGAAAGCCGTCCTTCACCTAGCTTGTTGGGAACACAAAGTATCTCTTCAGTTGCAAACCCCACTCCATACATATATATGGGGAGGAACTAGCTCCAACTCGGTTTTACAGTGAAAACTGCAGGAACTTCAAACCGGCACTAGGAAACAGACTGAGAAACCAGAGTAAAAGGTTCTCCTGCAACCCGTTCCTTTTGTGCTAGATGAACGAACGTCTCTCCACATGCTCAGTTCTGAGAGATAAGTGTGTGTGAAAGCCGTCCTTCACCTAGCTTGTTGGGAACACAAAGTTTCTCTTCAGTTGCAAACTCCACTCCATACATATATATGGGGAGGTACTAGCTCCAAATCGGTTTTACAGTGTAAACTGCAGGAACTTCAAACCGGCACTAGGAAACAGACTGAGAAACCAGAGTAAAAGTTTCTCCTGCAACCCGTTCCTTTTGTGCTAGATGAACGAACGTCTTTCCACATGCTCAGAACTGAGGGATAAGTGTGTGTGAAAGCCGTCCTTCACCTAGCTTGTTAGGAATACAAAGTTTCTCTTCAGTTGCAAACTCCACTACATACATATGTATGCGGAGGTACTAGCTCCAACTCGGTTTTATAGTGAAAACTGCAGGAACTTCAAACCGGCACTAGGAAACAGACTGAGAAACCAGAGTAAAAGTTTCTCCTGCAACCCGTTCCCTTTGTGCTAGATGAACGAACGTCTCTCCACATGCTCAATTCTGAGAGATAAGTGTGTGTGAAAGCCGTCCTTCACCAACTTGTTGGGAACACAAAGTTTCTCTTCAGTTGCAAACTCCACTCCATACACATATATGGGGAGGAACAAGCTCCAACTCGGTTTTACAGTGAAAACTGCAGTAACTTCAAACCGGCACTAGGAAACAGACTGAGAAACCAGAGTAAAAGTTTCTCCTGCAACCCGTTCCCTTTGTGCTAGATGAAAGAACGTCTCTCCACATGCTCAGTTCTGAGAGATAAGTGTGTGTGAAAGCCGTCCTTTAACTAGCTTGTTGGGAACACATAGTTTCTCTTCAGTTGCAAACTCCAATCCATAAATATATATGGGGAGGTACTAGCTCGAACTCGGTTTTACAGTGAAAACTGCAGGAATTTCAAACCGGCACTAGGAAACAGACTGAGAAACAAGAGTAAAAGTTTCTCCTGCAACCCGTTCCCTTTGTGCTAGATGAACGAACGTCTCTCCACATGCTCAGTTCTGAGAGATAAGTGTGTGTGAAAGCCGTCCTTCACCTAGCTTGTTGGGAACACAAAGTTTCTCTTCAGTTGCAAACTCCACTCCATACATATATATGGGGAGGTACTAGCTCCAAATCGGTTTTACAGTGAAAACTGCAGGAACTTCTAACCGACACTAGGAAACAGACTGAGAAACCAGAGTTAAAGTTTCTCCTGCAACCCGTTCCCTTTGTGCTAGATGAACGAACGTCTCTCCACATGCTCAGTTCTGAGAGATAAATGTGTGTGAAAGCCGTCCTTCACCTAGCTTGTTGGGAACACAAAGTTCTCTTCAGTTGCAAACTCCAATCCATACATATATATGGGGAGGAACTAGCTCCAACTCGGTTTTACAGTGAAAACTGCAGGAACTTCAAACCGGCACTAGGAAACAGTCTGAGAAACCAGAGTAAAAGTTTCTCCTGCAACCCTTTCCCTTTGTGCTAGATGAACGAACGTCTCTCCACATGCTCTGTTCTGAGAGATAAGTGTGTGTGAAAGCCGTCATTCACCTAGCTTGTTGGGAACACAAACTTTCTCTTCAGTTGCAAACTCCACTCGATACATATATAGGGGGAGGTACTAGCTCCAACTCGGTTTTACAGTGAAAACTGCAGGAACTTCAAACCGGCACTAGGAAACAGACTGAGAAACCAGAGTAAAAGTTTCTCCTGCAAACCGTTCTGTTTGTTTTAGATGAACGAACGTCTCTCCATATGCTCAGTTCTGAGAGATAATTGTGTGTGAAAGCCGTCCTTCACCTAGCTTGTTGGGAACACAAACTTTCTCTTCAGTTGCAAATTCCACTCCATACATATATATGGGGAGGTACTAGCTCCAACACGGTTTTACAGTGAAAACTGCAGGAACTTCATACCGACACTAGGAAACAGACTGAGAAAACAGATTTATAGTTTCTCCTGCAACCCGTTCCCTTTGTGCTAGATGAACGAACGTCTCTCCACAGGCTCAGTTCTGAGAGATAAGTGTGTGTGAAAGCCGTCCTTCACCTAGCTTGTTGGGAACACAAAGTTTCTTTTCAGTTTCAAACAACAGTCCATACAGATATATGGGGAGCTACTAGCTCCAACTCGGTTTTACAGTGAAAACTGCAGGAACTTCAAACCGGCACTAGGAAACAGACTGCGAAACCAGAGTAAAAGTTTCTCCTGCAAACCGTTCCGTTTGTGCTAGATGAACGAACGTCTCTCCACATGCTCAGTTCTGATATATAAGTGTGTGTGAAAGCCGTCCTTCACCTAGCTTGTTGGGAACACAAACTTTCTCTTCAGTTGCAAATTCCACTCCATAAATATATATGGGGAGGTACTAGCTCCAACACGGTTTTACAGTGAAAACTGCAGGAACTTCATACCGACACTAGGAAACAGACTGAGAAAACAGATTTTTAGTTTCTCCTGCAACCCGTTCCCTTTGTGCTAGATGAACGAACGTCTCTCCACAGGCTCAGTTCTGAGAGATAAGTGTGTGTGAAAGCCGTCCTTCACCTAGCTTGTTGGGAACACAAAGTTTCTTTTCAGTTTCAAACAACAGTCCATAAGATATATGGGGAGGTACTAGCTCCAACTCGGTTTTACAGTGAAAACTGCAGGAACTTCAAACCGGCACTAGGAAACAGACTGCGAAACCAGAGTAAAAGTTTCTCCTGCAAACCGTTCCGTTTGTGCTAGATGAACGAACGTCTCTCCACATGCTCAGTTCTGATATATAAGTGTGTGTGAAAGCCGACCTTCACCTAGCTTGTTAGGAATACAAAGTTTCTCTTCAGTTGCAAACTCCAATCCATACCTATATATGCGGAGGTACTAGCTCCAACTCGGTTTTATAGTGAAAACTACAGGAACTTCAAACCGGCACTAGGAAACAGACTGAGAAACCAGAGTAAAAGTTTCTCCTGCAACCCGTTCCCTTTGTGCTAGATGAACGAACGTCTCTCCACATGCTCAGTTCTGAGAGATAAGTGTGTGTGAAAGCCGTCCTTCACCTAGCTTGTTGGGAACACAAAGTTTCTCTTCAGTTGCAAACTCCACTCCATACATATATATGGGGAGGAACTAGCACCAACTTGGTTCTACAGTGAAAACTGCAGGAACTTCAAACCGGCACTAGCAAACAGACTGAGAAACCAGAGTAAAAGTTTCTCCTGCAAACCGTTCCCGTTGTGCTAGATGAACGAACGTCTCTCCACATGCTCAGTTCTGAGAGATAAGTGTGTGTGAAAGCCGTCCTTCACCTAGCTTGTTGGGAACACAAAGTTTCTCTTCAGTTGCAAACCCCACTCCATACATATATATGGGGAGGTACTACCTCCAACTCGGTTTTACAGTGAAAACTGCAGGAACTTCAAACCGGCACTAGGAAACAGACTGAGAAACCATAGTAAAAGTTTCTCCTGCAACCCGTTCCCTTTGTGCTAGATGAACGAACGTCTCTCCACATGCTCAGTTCTGAGAGATAAGTGTGTGTGAAAGCCGTTCTTCACCTAGCTTGTTAGGAATACAAAGTTTCTCTTCAGTTGCAAACTCCACTCCATACATATATATACGGAGGTACTAGCTCCGACTCGGTTTTATAGTGAAAACTGCAGGAACTTCAAACCGGCACTAGGAAACAGACTGAGAAACCAGAGTAAAAGTTTCTCCTGCAACCCGTTCCCTTTGTGCTAGATGAATGAACTACATTCCACATGCTCAGTTCTGAGAGATAAGTGTGTGTGAAAGCCGTTCTTCACCTAGCTTTTTAGGAATACAAAGTTTCTCTTCAGTTGCAAACTCCACTCCATACATATATATACGGAGGTACTAGCTCCAACTCGGTTTTATAGTGAAAACTGCAGGAACTTCAAACCGGCACTAGGAAACAGACTGAGAAACCAGAGTAAAAGTTTCTCCTGCAACCCGTTCCCTTTGTGCTAGATGAACGAACGTCTCTCCACATGCTCAGTTCTGAGAGATAAGTGTGTGTGAAAGCCGTCCTTCACCTAGCTTGTTGGGAACACAAAGTTTCTCTTCAGTTGCAAACTCCACTCCATACATATATATGGGGAGGAAAAAGCTCTAACTCGGATTTACAGTGAAAACTGCAGGAACTTCAAACTGGCACTAGGAAACAGACTGCGAAACCAGAGTAAAAGTTTCTCCTGCAACCCGTTCCCTTTGTGCTAGATGAACGAACGTCTCTCCACATGCTCAGTTCTGAGAGATAACTGTGTGTGAAAGCGGTCCTTCACCTAGCTTGTTGGGAACACAAAGTTTCTCTTCAGTTGCAAACTCCACTCCATACATATATATGGGGAGGAACTAGCTCCAACTCGGTTTTACAGTGAAAACTGCAGGAACTTCAAACAGGCACTAGGAAACAGACTGAGAAACCAGAGTAAAAGTTTCTCCTGCAACCCTTTCCCTTTGTGATACATGAACGAACGTCTCTCCACATGCTCAGTTCTGAGAGATAATTGTGTGTGAAAGCCGTTCTTCACCTAGCTTGTTAGGAATACAAAGTTTCTCTTCAGTTGCAAACTCCACTCCATACATATATATGCGGAGGTACTAACTCCAACTCGGTTTTATAGTGAAAACTGCAGGAACTTCAAACCGGCACTAGGAAACAGACTGAGAAACCAGAGTAAAAGTTTCTCCTGCAAACCGTTCCTTTGTGCTAGATGAACAAACGTCTCTCCACATGCTCAGTTCTGAGAGATAAGTGTGTGTGAAAGCCGTCCTTCACCTAGCTTGTTTTGAACACAAAGTTTCTCTTCAGTTGCAAACTCCACTCCATACACATATATGGGGGGGAACAAGCTCCAACTCGGTTTTACAGTGAAAACTGCAGGAACTTCAAACCGGCACTAGGAAACAGACTGAGAAACCAGAGTAAAAGTTTCTCCTGCAACCCGTTCCCTTTGTGCTAGATGAACGAACGTCTCTCCACATGCTCAGTTCTGAGAGATAAGTGTGTGTGAAAGCCGTCCTTCACCTAGCTTGTTGGGAACACAAAGTTTCTCTTAAGTTGCAAACTCCACACCATACATATATATGCGGAGGTACTAGCTCCTACTCGGTTTTATAGTGAAAACTGCAGGAACTTCAAACCGGCACTAGGAAAGAGACTGAGAAACCAGAGTAAAAGTTTCTCCTGCAAACCGTTCCCTTTGTGCTAGATGAACGAACGTCTCTCCACATGCTCAGTTCTGAGAGATAAGTGTGTGTGAAAGCCGTCCTTCACCTAGCTTGTTGGGAACACAAAGTTTCTCTTCAGTTGCAAACTCCACTCCATACACATATATGGGGGGGAACAAGCTCCAACTCGGTTTTACAGTGAAAACTGCAGGAACTTCAAAACGGCACTAGGAAACAGACTGAGAAACCAGAGTAAAAGTTTCTCCTGCAACCCGTTCCCTTTGTGCTAGATGAACGAACGTCTCTCCACATGCTCAGTTCTGAGAGATAAGTGTGTGTGAAAGCCGTCCTTCAACTAGCTTGTTGGGAACACCAAGTTTCTCTTCAGTTGCAAACTCCACTCCATACATATATATGGGGAGGGACTAGCTCCAACTCGGTTTTACAGTGAAAACTGCAGGAACTTCAAACCGGCACTAGGAAACAGACTGAGAAACCAAAGTAAAAGTTTCTCCTGCAACCCGTTCCCTTTGTGCTAGATGAACGAACGTCTCTCCACATGCTCAGTTCTGAGAGATAAGTGTGTGTGAAAGCCGTCCTTCACCTAGCTTGTTGGGAACACAAAGTTTCTCTTCAGTTGCAATCTCCACTCCATACATATATATGGGGAGGTACTAGCTCCAACTCTGTTTTACAGTGAAAACTGCAGGAACTTCAAACCGGCACTAGGAAACAGACTGAGAAACCAGAGTAAAAGTTTCTCCTGCAAACCGTTCCGTTTGTTTTAGATGAACGAACGTCTCTCCACATGCTCAGTTCTGAGAGATAATTGTGTGTGAAAGCCGTCCTTCACCTAGCTTGTTGGGAACACAAACTTTCTCTTCAGTTGCAAACTCCACTCCATACATATATATGGGGAGGTACTAGCTCCAACTCGGTTTTACAGTGAAAACTGCAGGAAAATAAAACCGACACTAGGAAACAGACTGAGAAACCAGAGTTAAAGTTTCTCCTGCAACCCGTTCCCTTTGTGCTAGATGAACGAACGTCTCTCCACATGCTCAGTTCTGAGAGATAAGTGTGTGTGAAAGCCGTCCTTCACCTAGCTTGTTGGGAACACAAAGTTTCTCTTCAGTTGCAAACCCCACTCCATAAATATATATGGGGAGGTACTACTTCCAACTCGGTTTTACAGTGAAAACTGCAGGAACTTCAAACCGGCACTAGGAAACAGACTGAGAAACCAGAGTAAAGTTTCTCCTGCAACCCGTTCCCTTTGTGCTAGATGAACGAACGTCTCTCCACATGCTCAGTTCTGAGAGATAAGTGTGTGTGAAAGCCGACCTTCACCTAGCTTGTTTGGAACACAAAATTTCTCTTCAGTTGCAAACTCCACTCCATACATATATATGCGGAGGTACTAGCTCCAAATCGGTTTTATAGTGAAAACTACAGGAACTTCAACCCGGCACTAGGAAACAGACTGAGAAACCAGAGTAAAAGGTTCTCCTGCAACCCGTTCCCTTTGTGCTAGATGAACGAACGTCTCTCCACATGCTCAGTTCTGAGAGATAATTGTGTGTGAAAGCCGTCCTTCAACTAGCTTGTTGGGAACACAAAGTTTCTCTTCAGTTGCAATCTCCACTCCATACATATATATGGGGAGGAACTAGCTCCAACTCGTTTCTACAGTGAAAACTGCAGGAACTTCAAACCGGCACTAGGAAACAGACTGAGAAACCAGAGTAAAAGTTTCTCCTGCAACCCGTTCCCTTTGTGCTAGATGAACGAACGTCTCTCCACATCCTCAGTTCTGAGAGATATGTGTGTGTGAAAGCCGTCCTTCACCTAGCTTGTTGGGAACACAAAGTTTCTCTTCAGTTGCAAACTCCACTCCATACATATATATGGGGAGGTACTAGCTCCAACTCGGTTTTACAGTGAAAACTGCAGGAACTTCAAACCGGCACTAGGAAACAGACTGAGAAACCAGAGTAAAAGTTTCTCCTGCAACCCGTTCCCTTTGTGCTAGATGGACGAACGTCTCTCCTCATGCTCAGTTCTGAGAGATAAGTGTGTGTGAAAGCCGTCCTTCAACTAGCTTGTTGGGAACACAAAGTTTCTCTTCAGTTGCAATCTCCACTCCATACATATATATGGGGAGGAACTAGCTCCAACTCGTTTCTACAGTGAAAACTGCAGGAACTTCAAACCGGCACTAGGAAACAGACTGAGAAACCAGAGTAAAAGTTTCTCCTGCAACCCGTTCCCTTTGTGCTAGATGAACGAACGTCTCTCCACATCCTCAGTTCTGAGAGATATGTGTGTGTGAAAGCCGTCCTTCACCTAGCTTGTTGGGAACACAAAGTTTCTCTTCAGTTGCAAACTCCAATCCATACATATATATGGGGAGGTACTAGCTCCAACTCGGTTTTACAGTGAAAACTGCAGGAACTTCAAACCGGCACTAGGAAACAGACTGAGAAACCAAAGTAAAAGTTTCTCCTGCAACCCGTTCCCTTTGTGCTAGATGGACGAACGTCTCTCCTCATGCTCAGTTCTGAGAGATAAGTGTGTGTGAAAGCCGTCCTTCAACTAGCTTGTTGGGAACACAAAGTTTCTCTTCAGTTGCAATCTCCACTCCATACATATATATGGGGAGGAACTAGCTCCAACTCGTTTCTACAGTGAAAACTGCAGGAACTTCAAACCGGCACTAGGAAACAGACTGAGAAACCAGAGTAAAAGTTTCTCCTGCAACCCGTTCCCTTTGTGCTAGATGAACGAACGTCTCTCCACATCCTCAGTTCTGAGAGATATGTGTGTGTGAAAGCCGTCCTTCACCTAGCTTGTTGGGAACACAAAGTTTCTCTTCAGTTGCAAACTCCACTCCATACATATATATGGGGAGGTACTAGCTCCAACTCGGTTTTACAGTGAAAACTGCAGGAACTTCAAACCGGCACTAGGAAACAGACTGAGAAACCAGAGTAAAAGTTTCTCCTGCAACCCGTTCCCTTTGTGCTAGATGGACGAACGTCTCTCCTCATGCTCAGTTCTGAGAGATAAGTGTGTGTGAAAGCCGTCCTTCAACTAGCTTGTTGGGAACACAAAGTTTCTCTTCAGTTGCAATCTCCACTCCATACATTTATATGGGGAGGAACTAGCTCCAACTCGGTTCTACAGTGAAAACTGCAGGAACTTCAAACGGGCACTAGGAAACAGACTGAGAAACCAGAGTAAAAGTTTCTCCTGCAACCCGTTCCCTTTGTGCTAGATGAACGAACGTCTCTCCTCATGCTCAGTTCTGAGAGATAAGTGTGTGTGAAAGCCGTCCTTCACCTAGCTTGTTGGGAACACAAAGTTTCTCTTCAGTTGCAAACCCCACTCCATAAATATATATGGGGAGGTACTACCTCCAACTCGGTTTTACAGTGAAAACTGCAGGAACTTCAAACCGGCACTAGGAAACAGACTGAGAAACCAGAGTAAAGTTTCTCCTGCAACCCGTTCCCTTTGTGCTAGATGAACGAACGTCTCTCCACATGCTCAGTTCTGAGAGATAAGTGTGTGTGAAAGCCGACCTTCACCTAGCTTGTTTGGAACACAAAATTTCTCTTCAGTTGCAAACTCCACTCCATACATATATATGCGGAGGTACTAGCTCCAAATCGGTTTTATAGTGAAAATTACAGGAACTTCAAACCGGCACTAGGAAACAGACTGAGAAACCAGAGTAAAAGGTTCTCCTGCAACCCGTTCCCTTTGTGCTAGATGAACGAACGTCTCTCCACATGCTCAGTTCTG
Organism: Camelus bactrianus; assembly: GCF_048773025.1. Classification (NCBI taxonomy): domain Eukaryota; kingdom Metazoa; phylum Chordata; class Mammalia; order Artiodactyla; family Camelidae; genus Camelus; species Camelus bactrianus. Next base: position 6,345,623 of record NC_133569.1, read on the forward strand.
AGAGATAATTGTGTGTGAAAGCCGTCCTTCAACTAGCTTGTTGGGAACACAAAGTTTCTCTTCAGTTGCAATCTCCACTCCATACATATATATGGGGAGGAACTAGCTCCAACTCGTTTCTACAGTGAAAACTGCAGGAACTTCAAACCGGCACTAGGAAACAGACTGAGAAACCAGAGTAAAAGTTTCTCCTGCAACCCGTTCCCTTTGTGCTAGATGAACGAACGTCTCTCCACATCCTCAGTTCTGAGAGATATGTGTGTGTGAAAGCCGTCCTTCACCTAGCTTGTTGGGAACACAAAGTTTCTCTTCAGTTGCAAACTCCACTCCATACATATATATGGGGAGGTACTAGCTCCAACTCGGTTTTACAGTGAAAACTGCAGGAACTTCAAACCGGCACTAGGAAACAGACTGAGAAACCAGAGTAAAAGTTTCTCCTGCAACCCGTTCCCTTTGTGCTAGATGGACGAACGTCTCTCCTCATGCTCAGTTCTGAGAGATAAGTGTGTGTGAAAGCCGTCCTTCAACTAGCTTGTTGGGAACACAAAGTTTCTCTTCAGTTGCAATCTCCACTCCATACATTTATATGGGGAGGAACTAGCTCCAACTCGGTTCTACAGTGAAAACTGCAGGAACTTCAAACGGGCACTAGGAAACAGACTGAGAAACCAGAGTAATAGTTTCTCCTGCAACCCGTTCCCTTTGTGCTAGTTGAACGAACGTCTCTCCTCATGCTCAGTTCTGAGAGATAAGTGTGTGTGAAAGCCGTCCTTCACCTAGCTTGTTAGGAATACAAAGTTTCTCTTCAGTTGCAAACTCCACTCGATACATATATATGGGGAGGTACTAGCTCCAACTCGGTTTTACAGTGAAAACTGCAGGAACTTCAAACCGGCACTAGGAAACAGACTGAGAAACCAGAGTAAAAGTTTCTCCTGCAACCCGTTCCCTTTGTGCTAGATGAACGAACATCTCTCCACATGCTCAGTTCTGAGAGATAAGTGTGTGTGAAAGCCGTCCTTCACCTAGCTTGTTAGGAATACAAAGTTTCTCTTCAGTTGCAAACTCCACTCCATACATATATATGCGGGGGTACTAGCTCCAACTCGGTTTTATAGTGAAAACTGCAGGAAATTCAAACCGGCACTAGGAAACAGACTAAGAAACCAGAGTAAAAGTTTCTCCTGCAACCCGTTCCCTTTGTGCTAGATGAACGAACGTCTCTCCACATGCTCAGTTCTGAGAGATAAGTGTGTGTGAAAGCCGTCCTTCACCTAGCTTGTTGGGAACACAAAGATTGTCTGCAGTTGCAAACTTCACTCCATACACATATATGGGGAGGAACAAGCTACAACTCGGTTTTACAGTGAAAACTGCAGGAACTTCAAACCGGCACTAGGAAACAGACTGAGAAACCAGAGTAAAAGTTTCCCCTGCAACCCGTTCCCTTTGTGCTAGATGAACGAACGTCTCTCCACTTGCTCATTTCTGAGAGATAAGTGTGTGTGAAAGCCGTCCTTCACCTTGCTTGTTGGGAACACAAAGTTTCTCTTCAGTTGCAAACTCCACTCCATAAATATATATGGGGAGGTACTAGCTCCAACTCGGTTTTACAGTGAAAACTGCAGGAACTTCAAACCGGCACTAGGAAACAGACTGAGAAACCAGAGTAAAAGTTTCTCCTGCAACCCGTTCCCCTTGTGCTAGATGAACGAACGTCTCTCCACATGCTCAGTTCTGAGAGATAATTGTGTGTGAAAGCCGTCCTTCACCTAGCTTGTTGGGAACACAAACTTTCTCTTCTGTTGCAAACACCACTCCATACATATATATGGGGAGGTACTAGCTCCAACTCGGTTTTACAGTGAAAACTGCAGGAACTTCAAACCGGCACTAGGAAACAGACTGAGAACCCGGAGTAAAAGTTTCTCCTGCAACCCGTTCCCTTTGTGCTAGATAAACGAACGTCTCTCCACATGCTCAGTTCTGAGAGATAAGTGTGTGTGAAAGCCGACCTTCACCTAGCTTGTTAGGAATACAAAGATTCTCTTCAGTAGCAAACTCCACTCCATTCATATACATGCGGAGGTACTAGCTCCAACTCGGTTTTATAGTGAAAACTACAGGAACTTCAAATCGGCACTAGGAAACAGACTGAGAAACCAGAGTAAAAGGTTCTCCTGCAACCCGTTCCCTTTGTGCTAGATGAACGAACGTCTCTCCACATGCTCAGTTCTGAGAGATAAGTGTTTGTGAAAGCCGTCCTTCACATAGCTTGTTGGGAACACAAAGTTTCTCTTCAGTTGCAAACTCCACTCCATACATATATATGGGGAGGAACTAGCTCCAACTCGGTTCTACAGTGAAAACAGCAGGAACTTCAAACCGGCACTAGTAAACAGACTGAGAAACCAGAGTAAAAGTTTCTCCTGCAACCCGTTCCCTTTGTGCTAGATGAACGAACGTCTCTCCACATGCTCAGTTCTGAGAGATAAGTGTGTGTGAAAGCCGTCCTTCACCTAGCTTGTAGGGAACACAAAGTTTCTCTTCAGTTGCAAACTCCACTCCTTACATATTTATGGGGAGGTACTAGCACCAACTCGGTTTTACAGTGAAAACTGCAGGAACTTCAAACCGACACATGGAAACAGACTGAGAGACCAGAGTAAAAGGTTCTACTGCAACCCGTTCCCTTTGTGCTAGATGAACGAACGACCCTCCACATGCTCAGTTCTGAGAGATAAGTGTGTTTGAAAGCCGTTCTTCACTTATCTTGTTAGGAATACAAAGTTTCTCTTCAGTTGCAAACTCCACTCCATACATATATATACGGAGGTACTAGCTCCAACTCGGTTTTATAGTGAAAACTGCAGGAACTTCAAACCGGCACTAGGAAACAGACTGAGAAACCAGAGTAATAGTTTCTCCTGCAACCCGTTCCCTTTGTGCTAGATGAACGAACGTCTCTCCACATGCTCAGTTCTGAGAGATAAGTGTTTGTGAAAGCCGTACTTCACCTAGCTTGTTGGGAACACAAAGTTTCTCTTCAGTTGCAATCTCCACTCCATACATTTATATGGGGAGGAACTAGCTCCAACTCGGTTCTACAGTGAAAACTGCAGGAACTTCAAACGGGCACTAGGAAACAGACTGAGAAACCAGAGTAATATTTTCTCCTGCAACCCGTTCCCTTTGTGCTAGTTGAACGAACGTCTCTCCTCATGCTCAGTTCTGAGAGATAAGTGTGTGTGAAAGCCGTCCTTCACCTAGCTTGTTAGGAATACAAAGTTTCTCTTCAGTTGCAAACTCCACTCGATACATATATATGGGGAGGTACTAGCTCCAACTCGGTTTTACAGTGAAAACTGCAGGAACTTCAAACCGGCACTAGGAAACAGACTGAGAAACCAGAGTAAAAGTTTCTCCTGCAACCCGTTCCCTTTGTGCTAGATGAACGAACATCTCTCCACATGCTCAGTTCTGAGAGATAAGTGTGTGTGAAAGCCGTCCTTCACCTAGCTTGTTAGGAATACAAAGTTTCTCTTCAGTTGCAAACTCCACTCCATACATATATATGCGGGGGTACTAGCTCCAACTCGGTTTTATAGTGAAAACTGCAGGAAATTCAAACCGGCACTAGGAAACAGACTAAGAAACCAGAGTAAAAGTTTCTCCTGCAACCCGTTCCCTTTGTGCTAGATGAACGAACGTCTCTCCACATGCTCAGTTCTGAGAGATAAGTGTGTGTGAAAGCCGTCCTTCACCTAGCTTGTTGGGAACACAAAGATTGTCTGCAGTTGCAAACTTCACTCCATACACATATATGGGGAGGAACAAGCTACAACTCGGTTTTACAGTGAAAACTGCAGGAACTTCAAACCGGCACTAGGAAACAGACTGAGAAACCAGAGTAAAAGTTTCCCCTGCAACCCGTTCCCTTTGTGCTAGATGAACGAACGTCTCTCCACTTGCTCATTTCTGAGAGATAAGTGTGTGTGAAAGCCGTCCTTCACCTAGCTTGTTGGGAACACAAAGTTTCTCTTCAGTTGCAAACTCCACTCCATAAATATATATGGGGAGGTACTAGCTCCAACTCGGTTTTACAGTGAAAACTGCAGGAACTTCAAACCGGCACTAGGAAACAGACTGAGAAACCAGAGTAAAAGTTTCTCCTGCAACCCGTTCCCCTTGTGCTAGATGAACGAACGTCTCTCCACATGCTCAGTTCTGAGAGATAATTGTGTGTGAAAGCCGTCCTTCACCTAGCTTGTTGGGAACACAAACTTTCTCTTCTGTTGCAAACACCACTCCATACATATATATGGGGAGGTACTAGCTCCAACTCGGTTTTACAGTGAAAACTGCAGGAACTTCAAACCGGCACTAGGAAACAGACTGAGAACCCGGAGTAAAAGTTTCTCCTGCAACCCGTTCCCTTTGTGCTAGATAAACGAACGTCTCTCCACATGCTCAGTTCTGAGAGATAAGTGTGTGTGAAAGCCGACCTTCACCTAGCTTGTTAGGAATACAAAGATTCTCTTCAGTAGCAAACTCCACTCCATTCATATACATGCGGAGGTACTAGCTCCAACTCGGTTTTATAGTGAAAACTACAGGAACTTCAAATCGGCACTAGGAAACAGACTGAGAAACCAGAGTAAAAGGTTCTCCTGCAACCCGTTCCCTTTGTGCTAGATGAACGAACGTCTCTCCACATGCTCAGTTCTGAGAGATAAGTGTGTGTGAAAGCCGTCCTTCACATAGCTTGTTGGGAACACAAAGTTTCTCTTCAGTTGCAAACTCCACTCCATACATATATATGGGGAGGAACTAGCTCCAACTCGGTTCTACAGTGAAAACAGCAGGAACTTCAAACCGGCACTAGTAAACAGACTGAGAAACCAGAGTAAAAGTTTCTCCTGCAACCCGTTCCCTTTGTGCTAGATGAACGAACGTCTCTCCACATGCTCAGTTCTGAGAGATAAGTGTGTGTGAAAGCCGTCCTTCACCTAGCTTGTAGGGAACACAAAGTTTCTCTTCAGTTGCAAACTCCACTCCTTACATATTTATGGGGAGGTACTAGCACCAACTCGGTTTTACAGTGAAAACTGCAGGAACTTCAAACCGACACATGGAAACAGACTGAGAGACCAGAGTAAAAGGTTCTACTGCAACCCGTTCCCTTTGTGCTAGATGAACGAACGACCCTCCACATGCTCAGTTCTGAGAGATAAGTGTGTTTGAAAGCCGTTCTTCACTTATCTTGTTAGGAATACAAAGTTTCTCTTCTGTTGCAAACTCCACTCCATACATATATATACGGAGGTACTAGCTCCAACTCGGTTTTATAGTGAAAACTGCAGGAACTTCAAACCGGCACTAGGAAACAGACTGAGAAACCAGAGTAATAGTTTCTCCTGCAACCCGTTCCCTTTGTGCTAGATGAACGAACGTCTCTCCACATGCTCAGTTCTGAGAGATAAGTGTTTGTGAAAGCCGTACTTCACCTAGCTTGTTGGGAACACTAAGTATCTCTTCAGTTGCAAACTCCACTCCATACATATATATGGGGAGGAACTAGCTCCAAATCGGTTTTACAGTGAAAACTGCAGGAACATCAAACCGGCACTAGGAAACAGACTGAGAAACCAGAGTAAAAGTTTCTCCTGCAACCCGTTCCTTTTGTGCTAGATGAACGAACGTCTCTCCACATGCTCAGTTCTGAGAGATAAGTGTGTGTGAAAGCAGTCCTTCACCTAGCTTGTTGGGAACACAAAGTTTCTCTTCAGTTGCAAACTCCACTCCATACACATATATGGGGAGGAACAAGCTCCAACTCGGTTTTACAGTGAAAACTGAAGGAACTTCAAACCGGCACTAGGAAAAAGACTGAGAAACCAGAGTAAAAGTTTCTCCTGCAACCCTATCCCTTTGTGCTAGATGAACGAACGTCTCTCCACATGTTCAGTTCTGAGAGATAATTGTGTGTGAAAGCCGTCCTTCAACTAGCTTGTTGGGAACACAAAGTTTCTCTTCAGTTGCAAACTCCACTCCATACATATATATGGGGAGGTAGAAGCACCAACTCGGTTTTACAGTGAAAAGTGCAGGAACTTCAAACCGACACTAGGAAACAGACATAGAAACCAGAGTTAAAGTTTCTCCTGCTACCCGTTCCCTTTGTGCTAGATGAACGAACGTCTCTCTACATGCTCAGTTCTGAGAGATAAATGTGTGTGAAAGCCGTCCTTCACCTTGCTTGTTGGGAACACAAAGTTTCTGTTCATTTCCAAACTCCACTCGATACATACATATGGGGAGGTACTAGCTCCAACTCGGTTTTACAGTGAAAACTGCAGGAAATTCAAACCGGCACTAGGAAACAGACTGAGAAACCAGAGTAAAAGTTTCTCCTGCAAACCGTTCCGTTTGTGCTAGATGAACAAACGTCTCTCCACATGCTCAGTTCTGAGGGATAATTGTGTGTGAAAGCCGTCCTTCACCTAGCTTGTTGGGAAAACAAACTTTCTCTTCAGTTGCAAACTCCAATCCATACATATACATGGGGAGGTACTAGCTCCAACTCGGTTTTACAGTGAAAACTGCAGGAACTTCAAACCGGCACTAGGAAACAGACTGAGAAACCAGAGTAAAAGTTTCTCCTGCAACCCGTTCCCTTTGTGCTAGATGAACGAACGTCTCTCCACATGCTCAGTTCTGAGAGATAAGTGTGTGTGAAAGCCGTCCTTCACCTAGCTTGTTAGGAATACAAAGTTTCTCTTCTGTTTCAAACTCCACTCCATACATATATATGCGGAGGTACTAGCTCCAACTCGGTTTTATAGTGAAAACTACAGGATCTTCATACAGCAACTAGGAAACAGACTGAGAAACCAGAGTAAAAGTTTCTCCTGCAACCCTTTCCCTTTGTGCTAGATGAACGAACGTCTCTCCACATGCTCAGTTCTGAGAGATAAGTGTGTGTGAAAGCCGTCCTTCACCTAGCTTGTTGGGAACACAAAGTTTCTCTTCAGATGCAAACTCCACTCCATACATATTTATGGGGAGGAACTAGCTCCAACTCGGTTCTACAGTGAAAACTGCAGGAACTTCAAACCGGCACTAGGAAACAGACTGAGAAACCAGAGTAAAAGTTTCTCCTGCAACCCGTTCCCTTTGTGCTAGATGAACGAACGTCTCTCCACATGCTCAGTTCTGAGAGATAAGTGTGTATGAAAGCCGTCCTTCACCTAGCTTGTTGGGAACACAAAGATTCTATTCAGTTGCAAACTCCACTCCATACATATTTATGGGGAGGTATTAGCTCCAACTCGGTTTTACAGTGAAAACTGCAGGAACTTCAAACCGGCACTAGGAAACAGACTGAGAAACCAGAGTAAAAGTTTCTCCTACAACCCGTTCCCTTTGTGCTAGATGAACGAAAGACTCTCCATATGCTCAGTTCTGAGAGATAAGTGTGTGTTAAAGCCGTTCTTCACCTAGCTTGTTAGGAATACAAAGTTTCTCTTCAGTTGCAAACTCCACTCCATACATATATATACGGAGGTACTAGGTCCAACTCGGTTTTATAGTGAAAACTGCAGGAACTTCAAACCGGCACTAGGAAACAGACTGAGAAACCAGAGTAAAAGTTTCTCCTGCAACCCGTTCCCTTTGTGCTAGATGAACGAACGTCTCTCCACATGCTCAGTTCTGAGAGATAAGTGTGTGTGAAAGCCGTCTTTCACCTAGCTTGTTGGGAACACAAAGTATCTCTTCAGTTGCAAACTCCACTCCATACATATATATGGGGAGGAACTAGCTCCAACTCGGTTCTACAGTGAAAACTGCAGGAACTTCAAACCGGCACTAGGAAACAGACTGAGAAACCAGAGTAAAAGTTTGTCCTGCAACCCGTTCCTTTTGTGCTAGATGAACGAACGTCTCTCCACATGCTCAGTTCTGAGGTACAAGTGTGTGTGAAAGCCGTCCTTCACCTAGCTTGTTGGGAACACAAAGTTTCTCTTCAGTTGCAAACTTCACTTCATACATATATATGGGGTGGAACTACCTCCAACAAGGTTTTACAGTGAAAACTGCAGGAACTTCAAACCGGCACTAGGAAACAGTCTGAGAAACCAGAGTAAAAGTTTCTCCTGCAACCCGTTCCCTTTGTGCTAGATGAACGAACGTCTCTCCACATGCTCAGTTCTGAGAGATAAGTGTGTGTGAAAGCCGTCCTTCACCTAGCTTGTTGGGAACACAAAGTTTCTCTTCAGTTGCAAACTCCACTCCATACATATTTATGGGGAGTTACTAGCTCCAACTCGGTTTTACAGTGAAAACTGCAGGAACTTCAAACAGGCACAGGGAAACTGACTGAGAATCCAGAGTAAAAGTTTCACCTGCAACACGTTCACTTTGTGCTAGATGAACGAACGTCTCTCCACATGCTCAGTTCTGAGAGATAATTGTGTGTGAAAGCCGTCCTTCACCTAGCTTGTTGGGAACACAAACTTTCTCTTCAGTTGCAAACTCCACTCCATACATATATATCGGGAGGTACTAGCTCCAACTCGAATTTACAGTGAAAACTGCAGGAACTTCAAACCGACACTAGGAAACAGACTGAGAATCCAGAGTTAAAGTTTCTCCTGCAAACCGTTCCCTTTTTGCTAGATGAACGAACGTCTCTCCACATGCTCAGTTCTGAGAGATAATTGTGTGTGAAAGCCGTCCTTCACCTAGCTTGTTGGGAACACAAAGTTCTCTTCAGTTGCAAACTCCACTCCATACATATATATGGGGAGGAACTAGCTCCAACTCGGTTTTACAGTGAAAACTGCAGGAACTTCAAACCGGCACTAGGAAACAGACTGAGAAACCAGAGTAAAAGTTTCTCCTGCAACCCGATCCCTTTGTGCTAGATGAACGAACGTCTCTCCACATGCTCAGTTCTGAGACATATGTGTGTGTGAAAGCCGTCCTTCCCCTATCTTTTTGGGAACACAAACTTTCTCTTCAATTGCAAACTCCACTCCATACATATATATGGGGAGGTACTAGCTCCAACTCGGTTTTACAGTGAAAACTGCAGGAACTTCAAACCGACACTAGGAAACAGACTGAGAAACCAGAGTTAAAGTTTCTCCTGCAACCCGTTCCCTTTGTGCTAGATGAACGAACATCTATCCACATGCTCAGTTCTGAGAGATAAGTGTGTGTGAAAGCCGTCCTTCACCTAGCTTTTTGGGAACACAAAGTTTCTCCTCAGTTGCAATCTCCAATCGATACATATATATGGGGAGGTACTAGCTCCAACTCGGTTTTACAGTGAAAACTGAAGGAACTTCAAACCGGCACTAGGAAACAGACTGAGAAACCAGAGTAAAAGTTTCTCCTGCAAACCGTTCGGTTTGTGCTAGATGAACGAACGTCTCTCCACATGCTCAGTTCTGAGAGATAATTGTGTGTGAAAGCCGTCCTTCAACTAGCTTGTTGGGAACACAAACTTTCTCTTCAGTTGCAAACTCCACTCCATACATATATATGGGGAGGTACTAGCTCCAACTCGGTTTTACAGTGAAAACTGCAGGAACTTCAAACCGGCACTAGGAAACAGACTGAGAAACCAGAGTAAAAGTTTCTCCTGCATCCCGTTCCCTTTGTGCTAGATGAACGAACGTCTCTCCACATGCTCAGTTCTGAGAGATAAGTGTGTGTTAAAGCCGAACTTCTCCTAGCTTGTTAGGAATACAAAGATTCTCTTCAGTTGCAAACTCCAATCCATACATATATATGCGGAGGTTCTAGCTCCAACTCGGTTTTATAGTGAAAACTACAGGAACTTCAAACCGGCACTAGGAAACAGACTAAGAAACCAGAGTAAAAGGTTCTCCTGCAACCCGTTCCCTTTGTGCTAGATGAATGAACGTCTCTCCACATGCTCAGTTCTGAGAGAAAAGTGTGTGTGAAAGCCGTCCTTCACCTAGCTTGTTGGGAACACAAAGTTTCTCTTCAGTTGCAAACTCCACTCCATACATATATATGGGGAGGAACAAGCTCCAACTCGGTTCTACAGTGAAAACTGCAGGAACTTCAAACCGGCACTAGGAAACAGACTGAGAAACCAGAGTAAAGTTTCTCATGCAACCCGTACCCTTTGTGATAGATGAACGAACTTCTCTCCACATGCTCATTTCTGAGAGATAAGTGTGTGTGAAAGCCGACCTTCACCTAGCTTGTTGGGAACACACAGTTTCTCCACAGTTGCAAACTCCACTCCATACATATATATGCGGAGGTACAAGCTCCAACTCGGTTTTACAGTGAAAATTGCAGGAACTTCAAACCGGCACTAGGAAAAAGACTGAGAAACCAGAGTAAAAGTTTCTCCTGCAACCCGTTCCCTTTGTGCTAGATGAACGAACGTCTCTCCACATGCTCAGTTCTGAGAGATAAGTGTGTGTGAAAGCCGTCCTTCACCTAGCTTGTTGGGAACACAAACTTTCTCTTCAGTTGCAAACTCCACTCCATACATATATATCGGGAGGTACTAGCTCCAACTCGAATTTACAGTGAAAACTGCAGGAACTTCAAACCGACACTAGGAAACAGACTGAGAATCCAGAGTTAAAGTTTCTCCTGCAAACCGTTCCCTTTTTGCTAGATGAACGAACGTCTCTCCACATGCTCAGTTCTGAGAGATAATTGTGTGTGAAAGCCGTCCTTCACCTAGCTTGTTGGGAACACAAAGTTCTCTTCAGTTGCAAACTCCACTCCATACATATATATGGGGAGGTACTAGCTCCAACTCGGTTTTACAGTGAAAACTGCAGGAACTTCAAACCGACACTAGGAAACAGACTGAGAAACCAGAGTTAAAGTTTCTCCTGCAACCCGTTCCCTTTGTGCTAGATGAACGAACATCTATCCACATGCTCAGTTCTGAGAGATAAGTGTGTGTGAAAGCCGTCCTTCACCTAGCTTTTTGGGAACACAAAGTTTCTCCTCAGTTGCAATCTCCAATCGATACATATATATGGGGAGGTACTAGCTCCAACTCGGTTTTACAGTGAAAACTGAAGGAACTTCAAACCGGCACTAGGAAACAGACTGAGAAACCAGAGTAAAAGTTTCTCCTGCAAACCGTTCGGTTTGTGCTAGATGAACGAACGTCTCTCCACATGCTCAGTTCTGAGAGATAATTGTGTGTGAAAGCCGTCCTTCAACTAGCTTGTTGGGAACACAAACTTTCTCTTCAGTTGCAAACTCCAGTCCATACATATATATGGGGAGGTACTAGCTCCAACTCGGTTTTACAGTGAAAACTGCAGGAACTTCAAACCGGCACTAGGAAACAGACTGAGAAACCAGAGTAAAAGTTTCTCCTGCATCCCGTTCCCTTTGTGCTAGATGAACGAACGTCTCCCCACATGCTCAGTTCTGAGAGATAAGTGTGTGTGAAAGCCGAACTTCTCCTAGCTTGTTAGGAATACAAAGATTCTCTTCAGTTGCAAACTCCAATCCATACATATATATGCGGAGGTTCTAGCTCCAACTCGGTTTTATAGTGAAAACTACAGGAACTTCAAACCGGCACTAGGAAACAGACTAAGAAACCAGAGTAAAAGTTTCTCCTGCAACCCGTTCCCTTTGTGCTAGATGAATGAACGTCTCTCCACATGCTCAGTTCTGAGAGAAAAGTGTGTGTGAAAGCCGTCCTTCACCTAGCTTGTTGGGAACACAAAGTTTCTCTTCAGTTGCAAACTCCACTCCATACATATATATGGGGAGGAACAAGCTCCAACTCGGTTCTACAGTGAAAACGGCAGGAACTTCAAACCGGCACTAGGAAACAGACTGAGAAACCAGAGTAAAGTTTCTCATGCAACCCGTACCCTTTGTGATAGATGAACGAACTTCTCTCCACATGCTCATTTCTGAGAGATAAGTGTGTGTGAAAGCCGACCTTCACCTAGCTTGTTGGGAACACACAGTTTCTCCACAGTTGCAAACTCCACTCCATACATATATATGCGGAGGTACAAGCTCCAACTCGGTTTTACAGTGAAAATTGCAGGAACTTCAAACCGGCACTAGGAAAAAGACTGAGAAACCAGAGTAAAAATTTCTCCTGCAACCCGTTCCCTTTGTGCTAGATGAACGAACGTCTCTCCACATGCTCAGTTCTGAGAGATAAGTGTGTGTGAAAGCCGTCCTTCACCTAGCTTGTTGGGAACACAAACTTTCTCTTCAGTTGCAAACTCCACTCCATACATATATATCGGGAGGTACTAGCTCCAACTCGAATTTACAGTGAAAACTGCAGGAACTTCAAACCGACACTAGGAAACAGACTGAGAATCCAGAGTTAAAGTTTCTCCTGCAAACCGTTCCCTTTTTGCTAGATGAACGAACGTCTCTCCACATGCTCAGTTCTGAGAGATAATTGTGTGTGAAAGCCGTCCTTCACCTAGCTTGTTGGGAACACAAAGTTCTCTTCAGTTGCAAACTCCACTCCATACATATATATGGGGAGGAACTAGCTCCAACTCGGTTTTACAGTGAAAACTGCAGGAACTTCAAACCGGCACTAGGAAACAGACTGAGAAACCAGAGTAAAAGTTTCTCCTGCAACCCGATCCCTTTGTGCTAGATGAACGAACGTCTCTCCACATGCTCAGTTCTGAGAGATATGTGTGTGTGAAAGCCGTCTTTCCCCTATCTTTTTGGGAACACAAACTTTCTCTTCAATTGCAAACTCCACTCCATACATATATATGGGGAGGTACTAGCTCCAACTCGGTTTTACAGTGAAAACTGCAGGAACTTCAAACCGACACTAGGAAACAGACTGAGAAACCAGAGTTAAAGTTTCTCCTGCAACCCGTTCCCTTTGTGCTAGATGAACGAACATCTATCCACATGCTCAGTTCTGAGAGATAAGTGTGTGTGAAAGCCGTCCTTCACCTAGCTTTTTGGGAACACAAAGTTTCTCCTCAGTTGCAATCTCCAATCGATACATATATATGGGGAGGTACTAGCTCCAACTCGGTTTTACAGTGAAAACTGAAGGAACTTCAAACCGACACTAGGAAACAGACTGAGAAACCAGAGTAAATGTTTCTCCTGCAAACCGTTCGGTTTGTGCTAGATGAACGAACGTCTCTCCACATGCTCAGTTCTGAGAGATAATTGTGTGTGAAAGCCGTCCTTCAACTAGCTTGTTGGGAACACAAACTTTCTCTTCAGTTGCAAACTCCACTCCATACATATATATGGGGAGGTACTAGCTCCAACTCGGTTTTACAGTGAAAACTGCAGGAACTTCAAACCGACCCTAGGAAACAGACATAGAAACCAGAGTTAAAGTTTTTCCTGCAACCCGTTCCCTTGTGCTAGATGAACGAACGTCTCTCAACATGCTCAGTTCTAAGAGATAAGTGTGTGTGAAAGCCGTACTTCACCTAGCTTGTTGGGAACACAAAGTTTCTCTTCAGTTGCAAACTCCACTCCATACATATATATGGGGAGGTACTACCTCCAACTCGTTTTTACTGTGAAAACTGCAGGAACTTCAAACCGGCACTAGGAAACAGACTGAGAAACCAGAGTAAAAGTTTCTCCTGCATCCCGTTCCCTTTGTGCTAGATGAACGAACGTCTCTCCACATGCTCAGTTCTGAGAGATAAGTGTGTGTGAAAGCCGAACTTCTCCTAGCTTGTTAGGAATACAAAGATTCTCTACAGTTGCAAACTCCAATCCATACATATATATGCGGAGGTACTAGCTCCAACTCGGTTTTATAGGGAAAACTACAGGAACTTCAAACCGGCACTAGGAAACAGACTAAGAAACCAGAGTAAAAGGTTCTCCTGCAACCCGTTCCCTTTGTGCTAGATGAATGAACGTCTCTCCACATGCTCAGTTCTGAGAGAAAAGTGTGTGTGAAAGCCGTCCTTCACCTAGCTTGTTGGGAACACAAAGTTTCTCTTCAGTTGCAAACTCCACTCCATACATATATATGGGGAGGAACAAGCTCCAACTCGGTTCTACAGTGAAAACTGCAGGAACTTCAAACCGGCACTAGGAAACAGACTGAGAAACCAGAGTAAAGTTTCTCATGCAACCCGTACACTTTGTGATAGATGAACGAACTTCTCTCCACATGCTCATTTCTGAGAGATAAGTGTGTGTGAAAGCCGACCTTCACCTAGCTTGTTGGGAACACACAGTTTCTCCACAGTTGCAAACTCCACTCGTTACATATATATGGGGAGGTATTAGCTCCAACTCGGTTTTACAGTGAAAACTGCAGGAACTTCAAACCGGCACTAGGAAACAGACTGAGAAACCAGAGTAAAAGTTTCTCCTGCAACCCGTTCCTTTGTGCTAGATGAACGAACGACTCTCCACATGCTCAGTTCTGAGAGATAAGTGTGTGTGAAAGCCGTCCTTCACCTAGCTTGTTAGGAATACAAAGTTTCTCTTCAGTTGCAAACTCCACTCCATACATATATATGCGGAGGTACAAGCTCCAACTCGGTTTTACAGTGAAAATTGCAGGAACTTCAAACCGGCACTAGGAAAAAGACTGAGAAACCAGAGTAAAAGTTTCTCCTGCAACCCGTTCCCTTTGTGCTAGATGAACGAACGTCTCTCCACATGCTCAGTTCTGAGAGATAAGTGTGTGTGAAAGCCATCCTTCACCTAGCTTGTTGGGAACACAAAGTTTCTCTTCAGTTGCAAACTCCACTCGATACATATATATGGGGTGGTACTAGCTCCAACTCGGTTTTACAGTGAAAACTGCAGGAACTTCAAACCGGCACTAGGAAACAGACTGAGAAACCAGAGTAAAAGTTCTCCTGCAAACCGTTCCGTTTGTGCTAGATGAACGAACGTCTCTCCACATGCTCAGTTCTGAGAGATAATTGTGTGTGAAAGCCGTCCTTCACCTAGCTTGTTGGGAACACAAAGTTTCTCTTCAGTTGCAAACTCCACTCCATACATATATATGGGGAGGTACTAGCTCCAACTCGGTTTTACAGTGAAAACTGCAGGAACTTCAAACCGACACTAGGAAACAGAATGAGAAACCAGAGTAAAAGTTTCACCTGCAAACCGTTCCCTTTGTGCTAGATGAAAGAACGTCTCTCCACATGCTCAGTTCTGAGAGATAAGTGTGTGTGAAAGCCGTCCTTCACCTAGCTTGTTGGGAACACAAAGTTTCTCTTCCGTTGCAAACTCCAATCCATACATATATATGCGGAGGTACTAGCTCCAACTCGGTTCTACAGTGAAAACTGCAGGAACTTCAAACCGGCACTAGGAAACAGACTGAGAAACCAGAGTAAAAGTTTCTCCTGCAACCCATTCCCTTTGTGCTAGATGAACGAACGTCTCTCCACATGCTCAGTTCTGAGAGATATGTGTGTGTGAAAGCCGTCCTTCACCTTGCTTGTTGGGAACACAAAGTTTCTCTTCAGTTGCAAACTCCACTCCATACATATTTATGGGGAGTTACTAGCTCCAACTCTGTTTTACAGTGAAAACTGCAGGAACTTCAAACCGGCAGTAGGAAACAGACCGAGAAACCAGAGTAAAAATTTCTCCTGCAACCCATTCCCTTTGTGCTAGATGAACGAACGACTCTCCACATGCTCAGTTCTGAGAGATAAGTGTGTGTGAAAGCCGTCCTTCACCTAGCTTGTTAGGAATACAAAGTTTCTCTTCAGTTGCAAACCCCACTCCATACATATATATACGGAGGTACTAGCTCCAACTCGGTTTTATAGAGAAAACTGCAGGAACTTCAAACCGGCACTAGGAAACAGACTGAGAAACCAGAGTAAAAGTTTCTCCTGCAAACCGTTCCCTTTGTGCTACATGAACGAACGTCTCTCCACATGCTCAGTTCTGAGTGATAAGTGTGTGTGAAAGCCGTCCTTCACCTAGCTTGTTGGGAACACAAAGTATCTCCTCAGTTGCAAACTCCACTCCATACATATATAAGGGGAGGAACTAGCTCCAACTCGGTTTTACAGTGAAAACTGCAGGAACTTCAAACCGGCACTAGGAAACAGACTGAGAAACCAGAGTAAAAGGTTCTCCTGCAACCGTTCCTTTTGTGCTAGATGAACGAACGTCTCTCCACATGCTCAGTTCTGAGAGATAAGTGTGTGTGAAAGCCGTCCTTCACCTAGCTTGTTGGGAACACAAAGTTTCTCTTCAGTTGCAAAATCCACTCGATACATATATATGGGGAGGTACTAGCTCCAACTCGGTTTTACAGTGAAAACTGCAGGAACTTCAAACCGGCACTAGGAAACAGACTGAGAAACCAGAGTAAAAGTTTCTCCTGCAAACCGTTCCGTTTGTGCTAGATGAACGAACGTCTCTCCACATGCTCAGTTCTGAGAGATAATTGTGTGTGAAAGCCGTCCTTCACCTAGCTTGTTGGGAACACAAAGTTTCTCTTCAGTTGCAAACTCCACTCGATACATATATATGGGGAGGTTCTAGCTCCAACTCGGTTTTATAGTGAAAACTGCAGGAACTTCAAACCGGCACTAGGAAACAGACTGAGAAACCAGAGTAAAGTTTCTCCTGCAAACCGTTCCGTTTGTGCTAGATGAACGAACGTCTCTAAACATGCTCAGTTCTGAGAGATAATTGTGTGTGAAAGCCGTCCTTCAACTAGCTTGTTGGGAACACAAACTTTCTCTTCAGTTGCAAACTCCACTCCATACATATATATGGGAGGTACTAGCTCCAACTTGTTTTACAGTGAAAACTGCAGGAACTTCAAACCGACCCTAGGAAACAGACATAGAAACCAGAGTTAAAGTTTCTCCTGCAACCCGTTCCCTTTGTGCTAGATGAACGAACGTCTCTCCACATGCTCAGTTCTAAGGGATAAGTGTGTGTGAATGCCGTCCTTCACCTAGCTTGTTGGGATCACAAAGTTTCTCTTCAGTTGCAAACTCCACTCCATACATATATATGGGGAGGTACTACCTCCAACTCGGTTTTACTGTGATAACTGCAGGAACTTCAAACCGGCACTAGGAAACAGACTGGAAACCAGAGTAAAAGTTTCTCCTGCATCCCGTTCCCTTTGTGCTAGATGAACGAACGTCTCTCCACATGCTCAGTTCTGAGAGATAAGTGTGTGTGAAAGCCGACCTTCACCTAGCTTGTTAGGAATACAAATTTTCTCTTCAGTTGCAAACTCCACTCCATATATATATATGCGGAGGTACTAGCTCCAACTCGGTTTTATAGTGAAAACTACAGGAACTTCAAACCGGCACTAGGAAACAGACTAAGAAACCAGAGTAAAAGGTTTTCCTGCAACCCGTTCCCTTTGTGCTAGATGAACGAACGTCTCTCCACATGCTCAGTTCTGAGAGATAAGTGTGTGTGAAAGCCGTCCTTCACCAACTTGTTGGGAACACAAAGTTTCTCTTCAGTTGCAAATTCCACTCCATACATATATAAGGGGAGGAACTAGCTCCAACTCGGTTTTACAGTGAAAACTGCAGGAACTTCAAACCAGCACTAGGAAACAGACTGAGAAACCAGAGTAAAAGGTTCTCCTGCAACCCGTTTCTTTTGTGCTAGATGAACGAAAGTCTCTCCACATGCTCAGTTCTGAGAGATAAGTGTGTTTGAAAGCCGTCCTTCACCTAGCTTGTTGGGAACACAAAGTTTCTCTTCAGTTGCAAAATCCACTCGATACATATATATGGGGAGGTACTAGCTCCAACTCGGTTTTACAGTGAAAACTGCAGGAACTTCAAACCGGCACTAGGAAACAGACTGAGAAAGCAGAGAAAAAGTTTCTCCTGCAAACCGTTCCGTTTGTGCTAGATGAACGAACGTCTCTCCACATGCTCAGTTCTGAGAGATAAGTGTGTGTGAAAGCCGTCCTTCACCTAGGTTGTTGGGAACACAAAGTTTCTCTTCAGTTGCAAACTCCACTCCATACATATATATGGGGAGGT